>NC_090932.1:1266454650-1266763788 GCF_040938575.1 Ambystoma mexicanum | reverse complement strand
TTAAAACACCCCTGCCCCACTTCACCTTTTTTCCCACATTCCATTGTTTCAGTTATTCCCATATTTGTTCCTTAATTCCCCCCAATGATCTCATGCGGCACAGGCTTTCCATGTAGACCCACCGTAATTCTCTCCATGGTTCATATATTCAGTGCCATGTTGATCCAGTCCCTCTTACATGAGAACTGGGCCCTTTTCTGTGACATTCCTAAGCAGGCCCGAGCTGCGAACGGCAGGGGTGCTTTCAAACCTCGCAACCTACACAATTCCCCCTCCACCTTCTCCAAACCAAATAGGATCAAGATGGGCGTTTTGGCACGGTGAACCCCCTCAAGTTCCTTAATCCAACCCAGCACTTCATCCCAAAACACCTGTTTTTGGGGTCAACCCCGCCACATGTGCCAATAATCTGCCCTCTCCCTGCAATGGGGCCAGCACATGTGGCTCACATTCTGAAGCATCTTTGAGAGCCTCACAGGATCATATTGCAACCTATGGAGGAGCTTGATGGCATGCAATTTGTATTGGCTCAAGATCGATGTCCGGGAGCCCCCGTTACACAGTCTAGACCAGATCTGAGGTTCTATTTCCCTCCCCATGTCAATCTCCCATTTCCACCTCAACCTTTCAGTGGACCCCTTTCCAGCAATTACCAGATCCCTAAACATGGCTGAAATCAGCCCCTTCATTTCGGTCTTTTTATCAAAGAGCTT
This sequence comes from Ambystoma mexicanum, assembly GCF_040938575.1. Lineage (NCBI taxonomy): Eukaryota > Metazoa > Chordata > Amphibia > Caudata > Ambystomatidae > Ambystoma > Ambystoma mexicanum. The sequence goes on along the minus strand of NC_090932.1, from coordinate 1,266,763,075 downwards.
CAAGAAGGGAGTGAGGTCCCCCTGTATGCCGTCATTCCATTTCTCCCCCGTGATCACCCCTTCAACTGAAGATATGAGAAAACAGAGTGCCTATACCCAAATCCACTTCCGGGTCTGTGATGGTAATAAAAGGTGCCGTCCTTCCACAATTGGCCAACTCGCTCAAGGCCCGCCTCGGACCATGTTTGAAATCTTTTGGGGTTGGGAATTATGTCCCGTACTCTGTGTACCCACAAGTGAATCAAAAGGAGAAGGCCAGGTCATGATTACTTGCATCTCCGCACCCCGTCTTCAAACTTCCCAAATCGTGCCCAGGATTGGGTGGTTCCAAATTTTACAGGGGAGCTTACTTCTAGGCACCCACAGCCATTCCCCCACAGTGGCGGGGGACAGGTGGAGGTTATTCAGGGTGACCCACTGAAACTCCCTCTGCGTTCTAAGATGGTGTATGAGGACCCTTAGCTGCGTAGCTACATAGTACATTTTGATATTAGGGAGCCCAACCCGCCCTTGTCTTTTGGCAGGTTGAGCACCTCGAATGATATTCAGGATTGTTTCCCCTGCCACAAGAATTTCATCAGGGTCCCCTTCATCTCCGTGAAGAAGGCATTGGGACCCGGATCTGAAGCATTTGGAACGCGTATAGGAACCTTGGTAAGCAAACCATTTTAAGAGCATTGAGGCGTCCAAGCCATGATATAGTCAGTTTCCCCCATCTTTCCAAATCAAATCGAAACTGGACAGGAGTGTGGGGAAGTTAGCCTGAAAAAGGCCTTCCAGGTCTCTCATAAGGTTAATCCCCATATATTTCAATGTGTTGAAGCTGACAAGTAATTCCAATGGGGTAAACCTATTTATCTCTCCATCCCTGTCCCTGTCCAGGGGAAAAAGAACTGATTTAGCCCTATTAGTTTTGAAACCAGAGAGGTCTCTGTACCGCTCAATCAACCCAAGTACCCTGGAAATAGATATCAGAGGGTTCCTAATATGCAGAAGCATATCGCTGGTGTACAACGTAACCTTACATTCCATACCCCAACCATAAGTCCCTCTACACCAGGATCCCCTCTGATTTTTTGAGCCACCGGTTCTAGGGAGAGCAGAAATAGGATTGGGGAAAGTGGGCAACCCTGTCTCGTACCCCTGCTCAGACCTAACCAGCGAGAATAGCCTCCATGAACTGCCACACATGCCTGGGGGGATGTATAAACTGCCATGATACCCCGTCTAATCCCTGTACCCAAGCCCACCTTACCCAACACTTCATTAAGAAAGCCCCATTCAACTCTGTTGAAGGCCTTCTGAGCATCGACCAATAGAAGCACTAGACCCCACCCACTTCCTTTGTGCCTCATTAATCAGGTCAGGGGTTTCTGCAAAGCTTCCGCCCCCTGCCATCCCCTTATAAACCCCACCTGGTCAGAGTGGATCCGTTGGGGCATGTATTGTTCAAGTCTTGCCAAAGAACTAGAATGTACATTTTAGCATCAATATTCAGGAGATAGATGGGGCGATATGAACCAAATATCCGGGGGTCCCTACCCATCTTAGGTATCACAGTTATCACCACACCGGAGAAGGATTCTGGGGCTTCCCCTTTCTCCAGGATATCATTAAAGAGTTCTACCAGGAACGGGTTGAGGGGTGACACAAAAGCCTCCTAAAAATCTGCTGAGAAATTGTCCTCCCCAGGGCCTTCCCTAAAGGTAATCTCACCACCGCTCTCCTGACTTCTTCTGTGTTTATCAGGGCCTCCAGTGTCTGTGCCTCCTCTGAGGAGAGACTCAGCATCCCAATTCCCTCCAAGTACGTTGTAATTTCTCCAACCCCTGGATCCGCATTTCTTTTATAGAGGTTTTCATAAAAGGATGCAAATGCTTCATGAATTCCATCCATCCCCGGGTCCTGAGTGTTATCCACCCTCTCTATGGCCTCCACCCATCGCTCTGCTCGCTGTCCCCTCAGCCTTGCAGTCAATAGTGCATCCACCTTGTCTCCTTTCTCATAAAACTTTTGTCTCAGACACTGCAGTTTCCTGATTATTTGACCCTCCTCCAAGAGGCTCAGCTCCTCCCTTTTCCCTCTCGCTTCCAACACCCTTTGCTCTCACTCCTCTCTGGCGTCCATGGCTCTCTTATCTCGCCGGGCGATCTCAGACCGCAGTCTATTTTCAATTCGCTTTCGCTCTCTTTTCTTCCGTGCCCACTCCCTGATCAGTAACCCCCTCAAGGTCACCTTCCCTGCTTCCCACACCACTTTCTTTCCATATTGTTTGTTTTAATGAACTCCTCAATTTCTTTGGTCAGGTCAGCCTGGAATACCAGGTCCTTCCATAGGGACTCATTGTATCTCCAACTAAACCCCATGGGTACCATCCCGTGCCAGTTCAGGTCCACTAATACCAAATCATGGTCTGACCACGTGATCGGGAGGATCTCGGCGCTCAGAGCTTCCTCCCACAGACCCCTTGAGATGTACATATAGTCAATTCTGGTGAAGGTGCCATGGGGGCCGAAAATAAAGTATACCCTCTCTCATTAGGGTGCATGTACCTCCATCTATCCCCACAACCCACAGACTTCCAACATTTCCTGGACCTCTCCACATACCGCTCTCAGTACCTCTTGCCCCCTCAGCCCCCTCCCGTGTCCGTCTGTCGAGTTTAAGGTCTGCCCACATATTGAAATCACCCCCCAGTACTATATGTCCCGTAGCTTCAAGCATTATCTTGGGGAGAGTTTTCATCAAAAACCTTGACCCTGGTTCGGCAGTATATTGTTGCAAATGTAAACCCCACTTTTTTTATGGTCCCAGAAACCGAAATGGCCCTACCTTCTTCATCCGCCCAAACCTTTGACACTTCCATTCTCAGCCCTTTACTTAGGAGAATTCCCAACCCCCCCCTTCCTCAGGGGGCCTGAACCCCACTATTCCTACCCCAGCACACTGCCGGGGACCCTCCGTTCCTCTCCTCTAGCATATTTAGTCTCCTGGAGGAACATAACCTCAAAATCGGATCTCCGAAATTCCCCAGCCACCAAAGACCTTTTTGTGGGGGGAGTTAATTCCCTTTATAGTCAAACATCCTCATCATTAGACGGCCTCCTCCCATATCACCTTCAACTACCGCCATCCTGCCATTCCCCCGCTCATGATATCCCATCACTCTCCGGGCGGCCTATACCCATAGTTTCTTCCCTCAACAACCAAAGACCCTAGCTTCTAAAAGACCTGTATCATAGCCACGACCCCTGTGCGCCCCTCTCCCTCCCTACAAACCCAATAGAGTACCCGACTCCTCCCGGCTGACGTTACCAGGTTAGGATCGGACCACCAGCTGCGACCAGTTCCCCCCCTCCTGTCCCATGCCTAATGCTCTTCATTACCATTGAGCCCCCTCCTTTGCCCCCCGCTAACTTTGACAGCATCTTTCCAAACTACGGCTGGCCTCTGCTGACTACAGATACCCCTACATAATAAACCACTTTAACAAAACAGTGCAGTAGAGATCCTTTTGGTTGAACAACACTATCTTATGGCGTGAGAGCGACCTCCCCCATCTTGTGTCATCGCCTTGGTTGCTCCAGCTATAAATCAGGTGCCTGCCCCTAGCGATGTATTCAATTTCCTGTATTTCCTGGGTCCCTTAATTTGCCATTGCCTGTCTCCTTCTGATTTTTCTCCCCGATTCCTTGATGTGTCGGCTTCTCCTAGCAACTCCCTGTGACCCTCCGAATGTCTTCCTCCGACGCCATCCGATATTTTTGTCCATCCCATTCGAAGCAGATGGCAAACGGGAAACCCCATCTATATCTCACTCCTTTGTCGTTGAGCCACTTAGTCAGGGACGAGCACAACCTCCTCTTAGTTAATGTCAGGAAGGACAGATCTTGGAAGATTGTTACTTTGGATGTGCCGTACATGACCGGGCCTCTCCGCTACGCTTTCTCGAGGATCTTCATCTTGTCAGAGCAGTTGTGGAACCGAGCAAGGAGTGACTTCGGACCCCCAGCAAACCCGCACTCAGTGAATCCTCTCGATCTTTGCCTCGTCGATGGAGTCGTCCTCAAAGACCAATTTCATGACCTTGTGTAGTGATCTCCTAGCTCCGTCTCCCCCATCCCTCTCTGGAATACCAAAGAGTCTGAGGTGGTTACGCCTTTCTCGATTTTCCAATTCACTCAGCTTCAACCTGACTTCTTCATCTCGTCGTTCCATCTCTGACATCTGCATGTCCATTTGTGTCTCTAAGGTGTCAAGTGAAGATTGGTTGTGCTCGACCTCCTCCAATCGCTTCTATTTTGTCTATCCCTTGGGTAATTTTATCTACCCTGCCTCCCATGTCCGCTCTCATGTTCCTAATTTCTTCCATCAGTGCTGCGACATCCCCTTTTTCGTGGCCGCAGAGTCTTCCGGCGCAGTGGCCATGTCGGGCTGCACCGTGGTTCCGTCTCCACTGCCACCCGGTGTGCATTTGAAAGTGGCCAACTTACCTCCATGCACACCTTCCTGCTACCTCCTGCGAGTCTCTACTAGGGCCCCCTCTGGCTGTAAACAGGAGGAGATGGCGGTTGGCTCCCTCTTCCCTCAAGTCTCTCACCATGAAGAATCGTTTTTTCCCAGTGTGTTGTGCTTCTCCGTGGCACGGGGGCAGGCACACGCCCTGACGTCAGGGGGCCCCCACCCCCCTGCACCTTCCACTGGAGGCCTGTTCCGTCTCCACTTGTCCTTGACATGCCGCAAAAGCACCCTCACTCCTAGGACGCAGCTACTCTCTGTAGCACCTGAGGCAGGCACACACCCCGATATCGGGGTCCTTCACCTCCCTGCTCCATCCTCGTGGGGCCTCCTCCACAGCCACTTGCCAATGCCCTTCCAACACTGTAGGAGGCCTTCCTGTGTGGCCTGGTTCAGTGTACCTCAGCGGCCATTTCCCCTATGTGGGGTAGCTCTGATGGGGTCCCCAGCACCTCAGTGCACCATGGGTGTACTTCTCCGGCCCCCTGAGTCTCTTCTCACTGCCCCCTCAAAGCCCCCCACCTGTGCCACCAATTCTTGTCCTCTTGAGCAGGGAGGTGGGGCAAGTAGCCTGGTGTGATGGGCCCGCTCTGGGATTCTCCTGTCCCGCTTGGGACCTATAGCGTGGGCTCTCTCCTATTCCCAGCCCGATCAGGGACCGAGACCTGTTCACCATCTTCCCTAAATGAGGTTTCACTTAGATTGCATGCAGCCAGCGTCACCTGCTGTCAACCCTGCTCACACATCCCTTCAAAAGATAATGTGCAACAAAGTGCTGACCAAAGATTTGAAGGGCATTACTGATTTTTGCAACACTGGGGATTTGGGGATTTTGTCATGATCACAGGCTATGGCTCTATTCTGGTTCAGGGAAAAGATCAATAGGAGGTTTTATTCTCAAACTGGTTTTTGTTATTGCCTTAGATATTCTATTACAGTTGATTCCCCATGAAAGAGTAGCGGCTCCTGGGGTTTCCTAATGGCTTCCTGTTTGTGCCTGCAGGACTTAGCCTTGCTGGTTTAGTCGTTTTCCAGGTGAGCCTACTTAAGCCCCGCCCATTTGGAGGCTCGCGCTTCGCGTTTCAGTCTGCACTGCAGAGTCAACGCTTACCGCGAACTCCACAGCGAACTAATTATTTCCTGTCATAGTGTACTCCTCTGTCCCGTTTCCTTACCCCATTATCTGTTTATCCCATCTCTGCCCTCTCCGTCCCATTCATTGTTCACAGTTCTATTTTTCCTTAGTGTATTTCTCCTGTCACGAACCGTTCGTTTTCAGAGGTTTGAGGAGCCTGTCAGCATGTACCTTTCCAGTCATAAATAGCTCTGTTTTGAAATGCCTTCCAGTCATGTTGTTTGAAGAGTTTTTTCACGGTTATGTGAGGCATTTCATTTTGTGTGAAAACTATGGACGTGTTGGGTCGCGTGCACTCCCCGAGTTACGCGTTTCCCATTTTTGGCTGCCCATTACAGCTTCCATTGCCCCGACACCTTGAGGGATAAAGACACGTAGTTAGGTTGTGTGCCCTGTTCGGGATTACATTTCTTTTCATATAGTAACACTAACTCTGTCATTAGTGTTTTGAGCATGTTAGGAAGAGCAACACACTCAGTTTAATTCACGTGCCTGTATTCGTTTTCTTTATTAATTGTGGCACGAAATTCCACTGCTTACTTGTAGTTCTGAGGAATGTAACTTTTTGTTTTCCTTCCCTTGGTAGCATTTAACGTTGCTCAGATAGGGTTCCTTTGAAGCTCTCTTACTGCAATAGAGGATTGAGAGGTTAAACTGTGATAGTGCTTCTGAATCTTTGTTGTGTGCCCTATATCACTTCTCTTAGGCTCACTTGGCAAGAGGTTCAGACTCTGGCTGCTTCCATCCTCTGTCTAGCTTCCATTAATACCCTTCCTATCTCTTAGTTAGAACCCAAGTTCTCTTAGTTAAATTCTTCCACCTGGTTTTCAACTTCTTCAGGACATGCGCCCCTGTAAGAACAGGATGGAGAGCTCAACAAATAAAATCCTAACGTGAGCTAAAACACAGTAGGGTTATTTCCCTATATTAGCGCCCACGGAAAATTTACTAAAGGAGGCAATTACTGTTGTTTTTTTCCACAGAATATTTTGCCACTTCAGAAAAAGAGGGTAGTTTATGCTAGGAGATCCAGAGTGTCCCCGCAGAGTCTAGGTAAGCGTTACAGGTTTCCCATATTACGCATCTAAATGACATGCCCAAAAGGTTGCATTTCGGCATATACGATATGGAAGCCCATTCAAGACTGACGGTACTTGCTCACAACGAGAACATTGGTAGAGATGTAATTAAAATTTAAATGTAACACTGTGGGCTTTTGGTATGCTGCGTTTAGCAAAAGAGAAATAAATGGGCGGCTAAGCCTGCATTAGATCAGGTGCACTTTGACTTCGTAAAATATCTGACTTCACTGTGCTAGCAATGAAAACGCACAGACAGGCAACTGAATATGTTTCCAGGGCACAGTCTATGCCGAAGAACATTGCAACTGTGCAGCACCCTCCAAAGGCTGACATTTTAGCAAAACTAACAAGATTCAAGTGAAGTGGTGTGGTCGATTACAGTTCTTCTAATTGTACAGTTTACTTGTGAATCATTTTTTATATGTTATTAATAAATTAACAGATAATTAAAAAAATTACATGTTTTTTCCCCAAAAATTACGTTTTTTCATAAACATTTTTACACATTCAAGTTTTCATTATGATTGTTTTATTGTATCTAATGTCTGTCTCCAATACATTTTATATTTTTTTTTCTGCATTTTGTGTTTTCCTCTGTCCATCTCTCGCTCTCTGTTGAAATGTCTGTATTTTTTCTCCAGTGTCTACATTTTCCCAACAAAGTACTATATATTTCTGTGTCTTGTTCTCTGTCCTTGTCTATACTATTTTATTTCTCATCACAAATTAATGTCTTTTTTTAAAACTCTTTTTTATTGTTTTATCGTACATCAACCATAACCAACATATGCATTCCTCCCCATACCCCACACAAACCCAGAACAAACTTGAGGCAGCACAGCACAGTAGGATTGTAGAGAAGGTTCATGTGATTGTCATCAGACATTTGAAATATAACAATTCATGAATATGGGCAAACAAGTATGTATGCCACAAAGACCATCCAGTTTCCCCAAACTATGTCATTGCTGTTGGCCAGATCAATCAATCTTTATAGGACTCTGGTTGATGAGGTGGGGACGAGTCGTCCACATTGGCAGCCATATATGACCTGAAGGAGACCCAATAGTCTAGTGGCCTGCTGCCTGTTGGTATTGAAGCAGCATATTTTGTTTCCCTATGTTCATACAAATTCATGTAATTCAACCATTCACAGAAGGTTGATGCCTTACATTCCCCCCAGGATTTGGCAATGACTGTCCTAGCAACTACTGATGTCATACCAACAAGTTTTTTTAATCACTTCTGGGGCCACCCTCCACCAATGCTAACAACTAGAGCTCGGGTGAGTATTGCGGACATCGCCATTTCTATTGCCGCAGAGAAAGGTCGTATCTGCGAGCAGGACTAAGCTATGTGGAGGGAATCGGCCATGTCTTGGTCACATCTAGTGCAGCTGAATGGCTTATCCGGGTAGAACCGGTGCAACCTCACTGGTGAGAAGTATGCCAGATGTAGAAACTTATAATGGGACACATGTAGGCGATTGTTTAGAGAAATTAATAGCGTCTGCATGCAGACCCCCTTCCACTGAGCATTAGACAGTATCTTACCTAACGCCGATTCCCATTTAATCCTGAAGTTACTATTCTGGGGCAGTTTTTACATCCTTATATTCTTGTAGACAGTGGAAACCAACCTCCTAGGGGACGATGGAGTAACAATACTTTGCAATAGGGGAGAGACAGCGGGTGCCCAGGGGTAATCTGACCACTTGGATTTGAATACCTTACGGAGCCAAACACACAAAAACATTGTCACTGCATTCCATTCACTCCTATTCTTCAAGGCTTCCCAAGTGACCAGGTGCCCCTCCTCCACAAGATCACCCAGCAAATGAATCGTAAGCCTCTCAAAATGGATATGGAATATCTTTTCATGGGACATTGGTACACCGCAGACCACAAACATAGCAAACGCAATGCCTGCCACGTGCTTCCACTGCATACATGTAATCTCCAGCGGCTGAATCTCAGCGTGCCTCACCACAGCAGGACTCCCCTCCCTCCCATGATATGATATGGCATTTGTAACGCGCCTATACACATAACATTCCTTTAAGGTCCTCCAGGCCACCCCTATCATAGGGCAGCGTCATGATATCGAATGATATCCAGGTCCGTTTGCCGGCCCATACAAGACAGACCACCAATTTCAATAGGCTGGACCAAAAGCTAACCGACGGCCACGTCGGGGTAATTATTAAACAAATATAACAATTGTGGAAGGATAACCATCTTGGCAAGGGATAGTCGAGCTGCTTGCGATAAGGGTAAAATAATCCAGGCATCCACCCTATGTTCCAAGCTCCCAAAACACCTTTAAGTAATTGCCTTTATAGAAATCGATCAGGGAAGTTGTAACCTGTATACCCAGATACCGCATCCCACATGGGCACCAACTAAATTCCGTCCAAAAATATCTTCTTGGCGTACCACAGGAGTTAGCGGGAGCACCTCTGATTTGGGCCAGATGATCCTCAATCCAGAGAGGTCACCAAAGCGACGGACCGACTGGACCACCAAAGGTATGTTCTCACCGGGAGGTTTTACATATAACATGTCATCAGCGTATAGGGTCACTAAAGAAATGTGAGAGTGAATATGCACTCCTTGTTGGGCATGGTATTCCCGAAGATTACAGGCTAACGGTTCGATACCAAGGGCAAAAAGAATAGGTGACAGGGGGTACCCCTGCCTCGTGCCCAGGGTAGGGTTGATCATACGATTTGTGTATATCGCAGCCCTCGGTGCAGTATAAAATAAGCGAACCCACCAAAGATATGCAAGCCCCAATCCTGAGCGCCTAAGGACTTCAGAAAGGAAGGGCCATTCGATGGAGTCAAAGGCCTTGTCTGAATCTAAAGCGGCTACCACTATGGGAATTGCAGGTTTAGCGTTATGCATTAGCATGAACAGCTGTCTCAAGTTATTCTGTGGGATCTACCAGGGATAAAACTGGCCTGGTCGGTAAGTACCAGCGCCGGTATATGGCATACGTGGGAGGAGACGATCAGCTAATATTTTGGCCAAAATGTTATTATACGTATTAATAAGAGACAGGGGTCTGTAGCAGGAGCATTTTAGGAGGTCTTTGTTTGGTTTCAACAATATTGTCACTAGGGCTGTTCTGGTAGACTCAGGCAAGACGCCCTATGTCATCACAGACTTATACATATTACAGAGGTGTGGGTCCATCAGGTCTATATATTTTTTGTATAACTCCACTGTGATCCATCCAGGCCTGGGACTTTACCATTGGGAAGAGAACAGATTGTTGTACGGATTTCGTCCTCGGAAGGCGGGGCATTCAGCTCCTCGCCCTGAGATGGGTCAAGCCACTCCAAGGCAACCTGCTTGAGATATTGGGCGATGGAGTCTCGCCCCACCTGGAACTACAATGTGTAGAACTGCTCATAATAATTTTTGAATATGTCATTAACCCCCCGGGATATCTACAGGACATCCCCTCGGGCCCTCAATTTCCACTATGTTGCCCCAGTTTAATCGCCCAGGCCACTGTGCAGCTGGGGCGATCGCCCTCACCAGATGCTGTCGCTGCAATGGTGTCCCCAAGGAAGCGCTCTTCACTGCACATGAAAAGACGCATGATTTCTTTTCCCTCAGACGTCCACATATAACGGGGTGTCTCGGGTGCCTTGCTGCATCTCCAGCTCTTTGATCTCCCTCTCCCGGGTAGCTATGGTCCTATGAATCGTTTTCAGAATTCCCCTTTTTTGGGCATAAAACAACCCCTAATTAATACCATAAAGGTCTCCCATACTACTCTGCTATCATGGACAGACCCTACATCTGTGAGGAAAAGGTTCTGAATGTCTTGTGCAATGTTTTCACAAAAGACAGCGTCTTCCAATGCCCATGCTCTAAAGCGACATCAGAGCTGTCTCAGAGGTTGAGGGGACAGGTAAAACGGATCCATACAGGGGAGTGGTCTGAAAGAGTCAGATGAAGATTCTTAGCGTTGTAGGGGAGGGCAGGTCAATAGGACCCCCCTCTAGCCTACATCTCCTACCCAGGTGAAGACTCATGACTCGTCAGCAGCCCCCGCACTCTAGGGCCCGGGAGGCGAGGTGGCTGTGGATCGACACATGAGGCTGCACAACCACATATATGGCACAACACAGACACCATTTTGTACTGGACAACTCCATTTTGTCAAAGACGCTAAAACCTAACACAGGCAGAACAACTTGCACGCATAGAAAGCTACAGCCTGACCCTTGCTTGACCGCTTCACAGAGGCCTGCACTTCCCCCGGCCTCCACCTCATGGTAGATCCGCTGAGAGCTCGTTCTCACGAGCAAACAACAAAATAAACACTGTATCGTTTAACCTTCCGCAGTACATCATTGCCCCAGTTGTGACCGAGCTCATTAGGAAGTAACCAAAACCAGCTCAATCCTGTATGCCCTGACCCTGTACTAAGCCCCCAAAGTTGGACTGTGTGGCGCACCTTACCCCCGCCCACCCCCGAGGCACCTTGTATTGTATGTTAGCCATTTTTGTGATATTTGCCGCGTTGACTAACGTTTGCTGCTATTCTATAGAAGATTGGCCACATGATATGTGATAGCTTTTTGACAGCCCCTGTACATAATGTAATAATGAATCGCTGAAATGCATGTAGGCCCATCAAGGGACTGGAGAAAGACTGTATCATGGTATAATATGTATTGCCCTCTGTTGCACACCATCCAATCTAACACTACCTCATGTTCGTATGTCAACTGCTGTTATGAAATATTGTGCTAAATGACAAAGTCACCCAGCTTATATTCTTACTAATGTAAATATATGTGCACAACCCAGAAGCCCCCAAGTGTTGTCACCCGCCCCTTGCCAATGGTACAATACGCTGCCCTGTGCAGGGAGACAGGCTCAGAGCTGCAAGGTCGTCTCCCCCCTCCTCCCTCTCAGGCTCGCCGGGGATAGCTGGTGTTCGAACAGCAAAGCTTTGCCTCCCCTCCCAATCTTGCTGGACCCGCTTCAAGCATCCACCCCCCCATGTCAGAGGCCGCCACAGCCTGACTCTATGAATTACGAGCTATCTGGTCCTAAATCCCACCGTCTCCCGGGCACCGGTTACATGCCCCCCCACGGCCCATTGGTATCCCTGTTCACCCCAAGTTAATGGCCCTCGAAGAGGGGCGCCCACCCCTGTACCAACAAATCGTAATACCATCCCTCACCGACAGGACGATCAAGTAGCCCCTCCTGTGCCCCTGACCCCAACATGGACCCATGGGATTAACATGTGTGAACTTAAGGTGTCCTTACAACAGATGTATTGAGTTACTTCCTATTATATATCAATGTCCCCGTCTCATTCTCGATCTGAGGTCAATATATTACAAGAGTTACAAGACAACTGAAATTGTATAGCATGATGAATGAATGTGAATGTTTGGCCACAAGAGCAAAGTAACAGAGTCGCCACTTATCATCACTACAAGTCATGTCCGGCCCAGCACTCCACCCCGATGAGCCCAGCTGACCCATCCACCCCGCGTGGCACCGCACGGACGTCCGCCAATCCTGGAGCAGCAACTGTATACAATGTATACCACCTAGCCATCACCACCCAATCCCTAAGGCTATGTGCCCCCTATAGCTTGTGTCATGGGTGACGTAGTTTTGTAATAAGTAGGACTGTTTTTGCGATTGTCAGACAGAGCGCTCTCAGAGTTTGCAGAGTCCTTTGCATGCCCTATATTGGTTTAGATAAAACCCTTTTGATCTCACCCACACTTGGTCTTGGTCTCATTCCCTCCTGGGGTGTGTCTGTAATTGCCTCTCACTAAGGGGGGTGCGTTTTTGGGGACGCTTACGTTCAGCGACTAACATTCTATGTACCAGCCCCGAAGAGACCATAACGTTGTCTATTCTTGAGGAGTTACGATGCAAGCCGGAGTAAAAGGAGTACTCCCTAGCAGTGGGAAATATCATCCTCCACGCGTCTTGAAACCTGTGGTACTCGGCTATATCTGGCCATTTCAAAGCAGCATTAGGTAGGGAGGATTGTTTTGGCATGGATCTGTCCATGGTTAGGGACAACGCTACGTTGAAGCCCCCAGCCCATATAGTCTCGTAATTCTGAAATATATGCAAATAATTAGCACAGCCCTGGATGAACTCGGGGCAATCAGTGTTGGGAGCATATACATTTACAATGAGGATCCGCAGCCCCAAATCCTCCCCAGCTATAAGCAAGTAACGGCCCTCTGTATCCCCGATCTGTTTGTGGAGTGTAAATTCCAAGGAGCAGCGTACATATGTGGCAACCCTTCATGAGTTGGATGTGAAGGAGGACCCATATCTATGTACTCCCAACATGGCATGCTAAGAAGCCTATCATCCCGTGCCAAATGAGTTTCATGTAAGCACATGACATTTATTTTATGACTCCTAGCGTAATTTGCAATTAAACTGACCTTTTTCTGATTTGTAAATTCAAGCATGTTCCACGTCAATAGCGAAATACTCTCCCCTTCCTCCTCCGTGTTATCAGCTGTCACCGCCAGGGCGCAACAATAAATGAATAACTACAATTGGCTGCTTACTAAGGGCAGTCATTGCTGGGACATACCCAGCCAAGGAAATGCAAATCCCCGATTGTGCTGCATGAAATGTCTTCAACTGTAATGCTGCCATTGGAACCCCCCCTACATAACCACAACCCACTCACGCCAGAAACACAAACATACCGGCTATGCCCTCCCAGAACCCCGACCCAACTAATAAACACAACTATAACAATCCACCATACCTGTGGTGGCCGGGGGAACAGGAAGTCGTCGGCAGCCGCCCAGCTTCAGGGTGAGGCTCAATTACAGAAGCTGTTCAGACTACCCAAGGTGATCTTAGTCAGGTACAGAGGCTGCATGTTTCCATAAGGCAGTAACTGTCCCAGCAAACACAGGCGATCAAGGCATGTGGTATACAGACCAAACGTGATGATCTCAGGGCGAGTGCCGCGGGGAGCTCTGCGGATCACAAGCAAACTGTTTCGCTGCTACAGGAGAAGTAAAAAAAGTAATCTTGCTGCCGTACATCACAAAGAGTTTGGCCAGGTATATCATCGAGTTGCGGATATCCTTCTTTCTCAGAATATTTTTCACCGATTGGAAGGTCTTGCTTTGTTTTTTAACCTGGGGCTAAAGTGCGGAAACAGGCGAATTGTCATTGCACACCAGTGTATCTCTCCTTTCTCCCTTGCGTATGAAGCAGCATGCCCCTGTCATGATCAATGAAAATTCGAGCAATGATAGGGCGGTCTGGGGTCCCATTGGAGGGCGGATTGGCAGCATGAGAGCGATGCGCCTGTTCCACAGGGAACATATTTGATAAAGCCACATTGGGAAGGGTCTCCAACAGAAGTTTCTCCACAAACTGTTCCATATTCTCAATATAGGTGGACTCCGGAACCCCACGAAAACAAAAATTATTATGACAATCTCTCGATTCCAGGTCATCGTTTTTGGCAGCAATCTTCTTAACTGTTTAATGGAGGAGAGCGACCTCACGCTGCAGAGTGGCAACTTTATCTTCCCAGTCACTTATCCTCTGTTCAGCCTCAGTCATATGGTCGCATAATTTGTCGATTTGCACCTCGGAGACCTCGACCTCACCTGTGAATATATCAATTTTCATGCCAAGACTGTCCGTACTGTTCTTAAGAGCCAACAGTGTTTGATTAAGCATTGAGACGTCCACCTGGAAAGGATCAGGGGCGACATGCTAAGATAAGGGTGCCACGTCAGGCCTGGCGAACTGGTCCATCTTGGCCTGTTTGTTTGTGTTCACCATATTATTCGCCCCTATCATACGGCCAGCGTGGCTAGACCGTACACTTGTGATACAGATAGTTACCAGGAACCATCAGGTTCACAAGGCTGTGAAGAGACCTTCACCCCGACCCAGCCATTATGTTGCTTGTTCCAAAGATAAATGCCCAAATCCAGGTAATTCTTACTTGGTGCCCTCCCCACGGCCCCTAGTAACTGAACCAGGGAAGCACCAACACACCTTCTGATGAGTCAACTAGGGCAGCCTGCCATCAGTCACAGCAAGCAGGGCACAGCGTTGCCCAAAGGATGCCAGAGGGCCAGGGCTTTTGGGGACAATAAGGGATTGCAACAATCAGGGTAGCATATAATGTAGGCCCTTACTTGTGGTCCACACTGCAGCCTCCCTCCATGGCATGGGTCGGGTTGCAGATCCCTCCAGCAGCGTGGGGGACAGCTGCCAGGGATGTCCATATCGCACAAAAAGTAGGCACACACCATATAGTGCACACGTTCACTCCGCGCGGGCCACACAAGGCGATTTCCGTGCTGCTAATGAGCAAAGCAGAGCTGGCCGTGGGAACAGGAAGTCGTCGGCAGCCGCCCAGCTTCAGGGTGAGGCTCAGTTACAGAAGCTGTTCAGACTACCCAGAAAATCTTTTCAGTCAGATCCTTCCCCTTGGTAGCCAGCGCAGGGGCCCAGTCTCCCGGCATTCTACCTCACCGCCAAAGCTTCAGGGCTAGCTTCAGGTCCACCTGCTCCAAAGCACGAAACGCTTCACCCGCCCAACATCCAATCTTCCATTGCCAGGGAGTATCTGGCAACACCAGCCGCTCCTGAGAAGGCACAAGCTCCATGGGTGGAGCCCACCCCCCAGAGTAGCGCCGCTGACAGGACAATTACAAGGCCCCTCTGTGAATAGGCACCAAGCAGCACAGGACAAACCTGGCCTCAGATGTCACGCAGCGGCCCACTCCGGCATTAGGAGAGCCCGCTGCCACGAAATGTCACCACCTCCTGCAGGCCCAGCCTCGAGCGCACACCACTGTGTCCGCTCCTGCACCTCCTGAACCTCTAATACTGCCAACAACGACGAGGCTGCAGCTGCCAGTGATGTACCTCAGGCCGAAAGGCCTCGATGGTCGGATGCCCTAAGTAGACCAGGATATTTAGCAGGATATCTGAGTCCTCACAGGAGCTGTCTCAGACTGCGGCCATCTTGAAAGCCGTGCAAGAGCGCCCCCTTCACAAAATAATTTCTCTAAATATATTTATATTTTTATGTTGTTATGTCCCTTATTTTCAGTATAGATACATATATCTCTAACTCGAAAACACTATATCGATTTCTCAAATATAAATTCATCTCTCCTTTTCTGTCCAAATCTTGATCCTTATATATATGCGTGTGTATATGTGTCTATATGTATGTCAGGTTTCCTTCTCTTATTTAAGTTTCCTTTTCATTATTTATCCTTTTTAGATTAGTTTTGTGTGGGTGGAAAGTTTTCTATTATAGTTGGTTAGGCCTTAACTTGCTGATTCAGACTCCTGGTTCTAACCCAAGGCAAGATGGAGCCTCACAGTGACAGCTCTGATTGGCTGGAAGACAATGCTGAACAACAATGAACATTCTAAACTGTCACTCTGTGCCTTTCATCATCAAAACCCCATCTGAGAGGACGTGTTTAGTGGCTGCTCCTGCTTTAGACTTGGGCCTGGTGGATTTTATCCTTCAGGTGTTAGCAGTTGAGCGGCTACTTTCTTGGGGGTTCCGGGAGAAGACATTTGTGAACAGGAATTCGATTTTTAAGACATGAGAATCCGAAGATCTTTATGAATTCGCTCAAGAGATAAGTGACTTTATTTGTACAGTAACTCTGTTCTTCCCCAATGACATTTTCCTTGAAAGCATTTGAGAAAAGTTATTTTTTTTGAACTAGTACTATTGAACTTTTCAAGTGCGCGTGTGTCTTCAAGCGCGGTAGCGCGAGAATCTGTTTGTCGCGTGCGATTTCAAGTGCGCGTGTGTCTTCAAGCGCGGTAGCGCGAGAATCTGTTTGTCGCGTGCGACTTCAAGTGCGCGTGTGTCTTCAAGCGCGGATGCGCGAGGATCTGTTGGTCGCGTGTGACTTCAAGTGCGCGCGAGTTTCCCAGCGTGGTAGCGGGAGAATCTGTTTGTCGCGTGCGACTTCAAGTGCGCGTGTGTTTTCCTAGCGCGAGAGTTCTGTAGCGCGAGGATCTAAGAATCGCGTGCGTTTTTCTATTGCGCGTGTGTTTTTTCCAGCGCGGGTGTTCTGGAGCGCGTGAATTTGAGAATCGCGTGTTTATTTAAGTGCGCGTGTGTTTTCCAGTGCGGGTGTTCCGTAGCGCGTGGATTTGGGAATCGCGTGCGTTTTATTTGCGCGTGTTTTCTACAGCGCTAGTGATTTTAGGCGCTAAAGACTTTTATTCGCGTGTGAACTAATGAGCGCGTGTGTTTTCTGACGCGTAATCTAAGAACTGCGTGAGATTATTGTTGCGCGTGTGTTTTCTAGCGCGTGTCCTTTTTTCTTCCGCGTGAATTCGTTCTTTGGAGAACTTTTTGCGCGCGTTCTTCAATCCAGGAAGATTTCAACGAGAAGCTCATCTGTATGGACATTATTCGCACGTGAATTCTTCAAGGATTAAAAACTCAACAGAGGTGTATTTAGTTTTGGACAGTTTTGAAAGAAAAAATAAGAAAGAATCTATATTAAACAATCTATCTGGAGATCTGTGCATTTTGGAAAAGAGACAATGAACTAAGCTTTCCCTTTCCAGAATGACCTAAAGTAAGAAGTTGTTATCTACTTCATGAGTCTCAAGTAAGAGAGATCTTTCAGCTTCTTATAATTTTCTCAAAGAAATTTCAAGAGAAGAACCAGGTATGAGTCTTAAATATTAGTTAAGGATTTAATGTTTTCCCATTCATAAGGTTAGTAAGTAAATAAAGGAATTGTATCTGCTTTGCTTATATCCTCTGCAGGTTCAGCTCTGATTAGCCTTGACGCAGTCTGCCTGGTGTTGTTTTGTTATCCACTTCCCCCTTTCCCTTTGGGGTGTAGTTAACAGAGCTGAATTGAAAACTAGTTCTGGGAATTACATTTCAGGGGGATTGTCGGGGGTTCAGCAGCTTCCGCGGACACAGGACCTCTCAGCCTGACAATGTATTTGTGTCTCTATTCTCTTTTTTTATTATTGTAATTCTCTCCTGTCAATCTTTTAAAATATCACACACCAAATTACTATTGGTACATTTCTCATCAGTTACTTTATCTGATTTTACTTTAAATGTATTTTCATGTTTCAATATGTCTTCATCTCTCAGTTTCTATGTAGCGATCACTTTGTCTGAATATCTATGGCAACTTATAATTTTATCTGCTTTTACTGTCAATAATTAATTCATACAAGAAATGCTTGATCAAATGTTCTTTACCATCTCTCTTATTGTTTGTCCAAGAATATATTTATATCTGTCTGTTTATATTTCATCACAGAGCATAAATGTACTCGTAATATATGAAACTCTCTCAATCGACGACTGTCCATATTGTGCATCATTTTCAGTTTTTTTAAGGTACATGTGAAAATATGTTCTCTCCCGCTCTTCCTTTCTCCTCCTCTCTAAGTATGAAGTGATGTGTCTGACTGTATACCTCTCCATTTGTAACAATGTACTTCTATCCGTCAAGTCTCGAAGGTTATAAAGCCAGATGTCCATTACCTAAAGGTGCTCATCTTACCCTAGCGTTAGGCCCATCTCTCATTCACCCCGCTGCCTATCCCAAACTCATTCATTCTCCCAGTCACTGCTTCCGTCTGACTCTCTCTATACATCCCTCAAATTCTCTACCTCCCTCCATATTTCTCCCTCTCCCTTCCTCTATCCAACTCTCTCTCTTTTCCTCCGTCTCCCTATAGTGATGTGTCTGGCAGCAGGTGTCTCTTTTGGTTACAATGTACCTCTATTGGTCGAGATTTGAGGGTTATAGAGCCACATGAATGTTACCCAAAGGTGCTGGTCTTACTCTGTGAGGCCCATCTCTCACTTCAATCCTGCCTATCCCCACCCCCTTAACACACGCTCACTATCCCTCCTCCCCTCTCCCTCCCTAACCCTGCACTTCTCTCTGTCCCGAGTGATGAGTCTGAAAATATGTATCCGAGTTGGTAATAATGTACCTATACTGGTGTGCACCAGGTAGTTGTATAGTGTTAGACAGGCGTAGTATCAAGAGAGACACAGACTCAAAGATAATTGTTTCAAAACCTTTACTAAAGTTCCTGGGTTGGTGTAATGCCTAACTGGCCCCAACAATAAAGGGAGGGTTCCCTTAACTGATGTTTCTATGTGCCAGCCAAGTTTAGAAAGCCGAAATAAAATCCATCTGTGTCTAAACCTATGCTTGCCCTCACGCTTTGACAAAAATGTGTGAGGAAGTCTTTCAAAAGCAAAATGGTGGTGGTTCAATAAGAATAGGAAACCAGGATTGGTTTCAGATGGTCTTCTCACCAGGTATAGGTTGGTCAGCTTCAAAAGAATGGGCTCAATCAAAAAGGGACGGTTCATAGGGCCTTCATATTGCAAACATTGTCAATGTTCTTAATACCTTGGGGTTCCCTTCCCCCAAGCTTCAATTCCTTCAGTAACACCACACAATCAAGACTCCACTTCTCCTGCACACGTGCACCTTCTTTGTCCTTTTTGTGCCCCCTGGCACTTTCTCCAGCTTTCTCGTGCAAACTTGCACACTTCCCACCCTGCAGGGTCGCTTTCACCCTTCTCTCGTTTTGGGTTGCTTGCGCCCTCTTTATTACAGGTCTTTCAATTTGCGCCGCTTGCGTGCTCTGGTTTTCTTGCTTTCTCTTACTTTCTCTTGATCTCGTCATTCTTCTATATTGCTTTACTAGTTTCCTTTCATTTCTTTCCTCTTTTCTGCTCTGTGCCGCCTTATGCATTCTTTTCACCCGCTCCGCTTCAGTCAGCCGCATTCTCCCGTGTCTCTCTCTCTCTCACACTTTCACAAGACTCACCCAGGCAGCAGCGCAGTGACAAGCGGTGCCCTCTGGTTGTGTGTGCCTGAGGTCAGGGTCTCACCACCTGCCCCTCAGACATGCTTGAGGCCGGCACAGGTCCCAAAGGAATAAGCAGTGTTCTGACTGCCAATAGCAGCCTACAGAGTGCTTCACTCCGGCTCTCTGGAGACACGGCTCCCCAGTCACGCTCCAGACCCTCAGAAACATCGGGCCAGCGTCTCAGCACGCTGTTCTCCTCTGGGCCATCGATCCTGCTGCTCTCTGCTCCTTGGCTTCTCTGTTTCAAACAACGTCCCCAGCTCGCTCTTTCACCTATGTAGAACCATACCTTTTATAGTTGGAAAACCAGTCACGTGGAGTCAGGTGTGAGTGATAATTAGTAAATGTCTCACTATCAACGGGACAACTTAGTTCTTTCTTCAGCCGGTTTCCCTTACACTCCCTATGTTATTCATATGGGAAATCTTCACTACTCCCGGTTGCCTATTCCTCGTCCCAGTTTTGATTGGGAATCGCCAATGTACATAGGAAAATCCTTTAGCCTGGTTTTCCCTCAAGGGGATGGTTGCCCCCTTCCATATTCCCGATGGTTGATTATACAAGCCTGAGTTTTGATGGTAGTCCCTGTGGTTTAAATTGGTAGTAGATGAATGGATATAGACATCAGACTCTTGGCTTGGATTTAGTTGGTTTATCTTCCTTCCACACCGTGGGCAATTTACTTTTTCCTTTCCGCCATGGGTCATTAATGACGGGATTCCCATACCCAGGTGATCCTCCCTCGCTTGTCCACCCCCAGGGTTGGGATCTAAGCGCAATGGCCCTTCGCTCGCCATTTGAGCAAACGACTCAGAGGGAGAAAATGTGAGGTCGCCTTCAGGTTTCGCACAATAGCCACATGTCGTCTAACTAAATGTGCATGTTTTAATGCACTATTTAGCATAGCTCTACCCTGCCTCATTCACTCGCACTCAATATCCCTTCCTCCACCACCCCTCCACCAACTTGTCACTCTTCTGTGCCAAGGGAAGCAAATCTATCTTTTTTTTAAATAATCTTGCTCTATTACTCCATGTTTAAATATTTCACAATTCTTGCCATAAATGTGTATTTACAACAGAATGAATTCTTCAATGTTAGTGGGTTAGCATGTTTTTGTTTTTTTATAATCTTGTGTGTACAAAGTTAATAGGAACAATGATGGAAATGATTTTTCACTAGGAAAAAGTGTGATAAGCACCGAGGGAGGTATGTAACAATGTCGAACCACAACCAATAACAAAATAATACTTTCCACTGCTGCATGTAATCTTGCTCATCTGAATACTGACTTATTCTTTATCAATGGTTTTCTTTTTTAAACAATGTTATTGAGGTTCACAACAATATAACTTACAGACTTACTTATCCATTCACATAATCTGTATCAGAATACGTCTGCTTGTTCCGCCTCCCCCCTCAACAACTCCCCTCCCAATAACCCAGCCTGGTCCACCTACATTACCTCTACCACATTTCAAACGACTGTGCTCGGTTTCCACCTTTGCCCGTAATACCTCATTGTATCACTACCCGCTCACCATCTTTGATATCTCTGTGCCTGGAGGCACCTAAATCCACTAACATGCGTTTCCTCGAGTCCAAATCTACATTCCGCTGCTCTTGGCCACGATGGGCTGCCTCTTGCCATACTGAGGTTTCCGCTGTCGTCCATTTCTGGAGGTCCCCCCACCATAAACGTACTTCCAGACTCTTGAGTGCTTTGCACCCCATCGTTATTCTGCATTTCACCAATATATATGCCAGATCTTTCAATTTACTCACGTCTCGCCCGCTTCGGTCTTGCGAAGCTGCCCAGCAGACACGCCTTGGGAGAACTAGTGTCTAAAGTAATGCACGCTCGTGCTAACGTTTGGGTTATCTCTTCCCAGTATTGTCTAACCTTTGTGCAAGCCCAGAACAGGTGTACTAGGTCAGCATTAATTAATCCACATTTTGACAGGATTGTTCTGTTGCGTTACTGACTTTGGTATTTTATTCGGGGTCAGATATGCCCTATGAATCACATACAATTGGATCAAGTGTAGCTTTGTCGTTCTAGACACCTTCTTGTGGTAAGTCAATTACTCTTCCAAATTTACTTCCCAGCTATGCCTGGTCTGCGCTAGCATATCTCAGGGTCTTGACATCAATAACTCGTATATCCTCGACACTTTGTGCCCTCCCTCTGAAATGTTGTAAAATGTTTCTATCATTTCATCCTCCGCCAGTTCCCCCTCAGTTCCTGGCCATTTCTGCTTTAGACTGATGAAGTGCCTGGTATAAGTGAGATGTAGGCCCAATTGTACTCCCGTACCCATAAAATTCCTTGGTTTCCCTTCTTGTAACACATCCCCCACTGTCGCCACAACCATCGGTTCCCAGTACTTTCTCACATTCAGTCTCAGTGGTGCATCTTCTCCTCTGAGTGTCACCGGCGGGATCTGGGGGGTGGGCGGTGGGGTAGTATGGTGTTGCTTTCCCCCCACAACTGGCATGCCATACGCCACATTGCCCTGTATAGCCTCAACATTAGAGGCAGCGAGTCCCGCGACGTGATTGACCATATTGTCAATCTGGGAAAATGAATACCCTTCATTTGAATGATAGACGTAACTTGATGGCCGTGGGCCAACCGTCTTATGCACCAAATTATAGAAATATAAACTGCTATGCTTGACCGACGAGCGGCCATTTTAAATGTAGCAAGAATCGCCATTTTGCTTGTTAACCATTGCTCATTGCTTTCTGTCTAAAAACTGCTTTGCAGCTTGCAATTCTTGCGAATTCTGCTTACTCTGCTCAACTGTTAACATTGTTGTCTGAATATGAAAGGACAAGGTCGCGGGACTGAAGAGTTTGCTGAAACTCCTCATGAGTAGCCCAGAGAGGAATGCCCACGCTCCCTCTCTGTAGCCTTGGGAGGAAGCTGCAGGGCATTTAATCACTTCACAGCTGCCAGCCAGTCTCGTACAATGGTAGAATATGTTAGAATAATACAGTTAAAGGCTTGAATTATGCTTCTCTTACGGCCCCCCCTTCGCAAAACCCTTTAGAACGTGTCGGCTCCCAGGACACGAATAGTACCACATAGATAGCAAAGCTTGGAATGTGGCTCTTCCCCCGTGTACAGATTGCTTCCAAGAACAGAACCACTGTGTTCTAAAAGATGCCTCCGCACTTTCTAAATTGCACGTTGTTACTAGAATAGACATCGAAAGCATTATAATCGTCATACTCGTCGGATATGTCCATCGTCATCCCGAGTTCAAAGGAACTTAATACAGAGGGGTGTTGAACATGACTTTGCTGATTGTATGATATGCATTTTGTATATATGTAACTGATGTATGTAATTCGCTCTCTTGCGTCCCTCGAGGTCTAGGAAACTCACGTCGCGGGGCGTGAGATCAGAATTGGCCAATTGATACTATCTTTTGCTTGCAATAAACCCTAGCATTGGGAATTTGAAACCTCGTGTCTGGCGCATCTTTTCGTGTATGGTCATTGCCTTGTTTCCATAGCTCGAGGGACCCCTAGGGGCCCCTTTCAATATCACAAAATATGCTTCGAAGTGGGGCACTCATATTCCACCTTGCTCATACGGGCTCTGAAGTTTCCAGAGTGCCACCCTGGACCGCGAGTTATGCCACAGGAATCCCTGACATATACTATCAAGTCTCCTAAAAAGGGCTTTAAGGATGTCACACAGGACATTAGTGAAGTAATGGAGGAGTCTCGGGTGCACCACCATCTTCAACAGTGCGGCTCTCCCCATTAATGAGCGCGGCAACCTGGCCCAGAAGGTCTTGAAGTTCTTGATTCTGTCTACCGTTTTCAGTGTATTTTGTATGTGTTCTGTTATAGGCTCATGAAAAATATCCACTCCCAAGTATCAGAATGTATTCACTTCCCACTTAAATCGGTAGCGCTGGTAACCTATTTACAGGTTTCCATATGTATCCCGTTAGAGGGAACAAGCACGACTTTTATGCATTGATCACGATACCCGATAGATATGCATACCGCCCCAGCACATCAAGAACATGCTGTAGGTTGGTTCCCGGATGTTGTAGGTACAGTAGCATGTCATCCGGATATGGGAAATCAGGTTCCAACCCCCTGGCGTAACTATTCCCACTTTCCAATATTCCTTTCGGAGATACACTGCTAATGGTTCTAATGCTAGAATGAAAAGCATCGGAGACCATGGACAGCCCTGTCTTGTGCCCTTGCTTAACCACCACGGTTCTGAGATAAGGTGTGCCTGTCCTGACCCGCGCGGTCAATACACTGTATAGCAACTGTACCAATTTGATATATATGGTCCTATGCCAAAGCTTTTCCACACTGCCAACAATCACTGCGTCAAGTGCAGCTGTTGAAGTGGGCGGAAGAGGTCGGGAGCGGTGTCCCTATACTATTTTAAGTTTCACTGTTCCTTTACTTTTATTTGAAAAATAAATCGTTCTGGAATGGTTTAGTTTTAAAATAAATGTGTAGGAAGAATTTGAAGTTTGCACTTCAGTGCAGTGCTCTGAACATTCCCATGAATAGCAGGTGTGTTTGTTTGGGGATTGGATTGTGCGAGGGAGGGGGCGCAGCAATGGGGTTTGTGGGGAGCGGGGCAGACCAGTAGGGAACATAGTTCCACTACTTCTTTTCGTACACTTTCACCACTGGTCAAGTGAGGCCACCGCTAATTGTTGTGTGCTACCTCAGGTATAATCTAGGATGTGAGGTAGCCTTCTAAGGTTGCTTGCAATATTTCCGTTTGCACATTTCTCCCCGATTGGTCTGGGTGTGTAAGCTTAGATATGGCCGGTTTAAGTCTATTGGCCATTAGGGCTGTGAAGATGTTCCCATCCTGGTTAAGCATTGAGAGGGGTCAGCATTCAGACCATTGTCAATGTTAAATCAGGACAGCAAAATCCTTACGGCAGTGCTGGCACATAGAATGAAACGGATTATAGAAATGCTAATACACCTGGATCAAACAGGATATGTACCGTGTAGGAACATATCCGATTACCTTAGGAGATTTCACTGGGTTATAGAGCACACAAAAAAAGACTCGGGGAGATCTCAATAGTCTCAGTAGATGCAATAAAAGCTTTTGACTCAGTAAAATGGCCCTAACTGATGGGAGCCTTAGACAGCTACGGGATTGGGCCAAGGTACCTGAAATGGGTCAAACTGCTATAAAGCAAACCGCTAGCTAGAGTGAAGACTGGAGCGATTATCTCTGAAAGGTGGCAGTTGGGCAGGGGTACCAGGCAGGGGTGTCCATGGTCACCGATGCTATACATTCTAGCGCTGGAACCCTTGGCAATATACCTGAGACAACAATATGAAGGCATAGGAATTAGAACGGAAAGAGAGCCGCACCTAATCTCCCTATACGCAGATGACATGTTACTGTACATAAGATACCCCGAAGAGAATCTCCAATACATCCTGGAGGTGATGGAGCGGTTCGCAACATTGTCTGGAATAGCAGTAAACCCCCCCCCCCCAAAAATCATGCTGGGAAGATATGTCGGGGTTCCACCAAAACAGTTACCAATCCTGCAGATACCATGGGTAACACAAACGTTTAGATTCCTGGGAATAGATATTTACCATACGGTGGAAGCAGAACACCAACAGAATACGGAAAAAGCGATAAAGAATGTAGAAAATAGCATGAGTTTTTGGTACAAACTCCATCTGGCAACGATGGGTAGAGGGGCGCTACTGAAGATGGTTGTACTTCCGAGGTTATTGCATTTCTTCGGGAAAATCCCATATCTCATACCAAAGCGATTTTTCACTAAACTACACAGCATGTGCAGGGATTTCCATTGGTACGGGACTAGGCATAGAATAGCTCTTTGGAAGCTACAGAACGCACACGACAAGGGGGGCATAAAACTGCCTAATTATGAGATCTACTATGTAGCCAGCCAACTACAATATGTGGCAAATTGGCTAACGGAGGACCCAAACTCGGAATCGAGGCTGTTCATAACAAAATGCATCCCACAAAATGCATCCCATACTTTTTGAAAGATGATATGGCTGCCCAAGGCAGAAAGCGAAAAACGCTCAAAAATGTTGCTATTGGGAGGGCAGATATGGCACAAAGCCTGTCAGGCAATGGAGAACCCAGCTCTGTGCTCCCCACAGATGCCGCTGGTTGCACTGACGAGAGGAGATGAACAGCTATTAAAGGTGATCAGGAGGTACTGGGAAGCGGTTGGCATTGTAACAATGGGAGACATATGGCAAGATGAAGAGATTAAATGATTTGGGGCACTGGTATAGGAAACAGGATTACATGAAGGGCAACATCTAACATATACCAGAATAGCACAGCGGATAAGAGACACATGGTCGGAAGCCGTACTAGGAGAACAACCTGATACCGCAATAGAAACTATATATGACATAGTGGAGGGGGGGCACGAGATCTCTAGAATATACAAGCTATTGATGTCCAAAGTGGGGAAGGTAGTGGTGATATTGAGAATTGACTGGGAGGAGTATGCCAGGATACCTATGAGCGATGAGATGTGGGAACGGTATCATAAGAAAGTATCTAGGAATGCGAGGCTTAAACAAATACAGTTGTATATAACCCCACAGAGCATACATGACGCCCCAGAGGATAGCCAAGTTCAAAAATGCAGGGAGACAGATGTGCCTTAAATGTCAGGCAGAAGGTGTGGGTATGATGCATATGTTCTGGGCATGTCCCGAAATTGGGACGTTTTGGGAAGAAATATCCTGCCAGCTTGGAGAGAAGGGAATTAAGATATATGTTGAATCAGTATGGGCTTGTATGGTTGGTTCCCCAGGTCGCGCAAATTAAGACACGTAAGTAAATTGAAGGACATGGCGTACATACTTGCTAAGCGTAGAATAGCTATGGCGTGGAAGGCATGTAACAGGCCCAGGATAGAAGTTTGGTGGAATGACCTCCAAAAATGGACTGAAGCCGAGACGGCTGTATGGCAAGAAGCGGGTAGCAAAGGGGAAGACGAAGAAGCAGGAACCCTGACAGCTTGGAGATACTTAGTAGCTGCACTGAATGGGTCCACCCAAGACGGGTCGAGTGAACAGGACTCAGTCGAAGATATAGGAAGTGTGTCCCCTGTGCAAGAGGAAGATGCATAAGGCGAAGCGAAGCAGGCTCGAAAAGGGTAAGCAGTAGACACTAAAGAACACATGTAAACTTCAAATGTTGAAACATTTACTGCAAAGTTGGGTTGTGTGATGTTTGATTATAATAAAATCAATAAAATTGTTTAAAAAAAATGCATTGACAGGGGTCTCTCAGGGACCCAGGCATTATACCTCTGTCTAGCGCCTCTTTGAGCATAGCTAGCAAAGGGGGCGTGATATCGGTCATGTATTCTTTGTAAAATTCGCTGGGCAACCCATCTGCCCCCGGGGCTTTGCCAGTCAGCAACTCCCTTATTGTGGGTTTTAATTCTTCTATAGTTATGGGGGCTTCCAACCTGTCAGCTGCCTCTGCATCCAGCTTTGGGAGATCCATCTGCGAGAGTGCCTCTTCTATCTCGGACATCTGGCATTCCGAGGTCTCTGCATATAGCTCTCTGTAGTAGTCGTAGAAGCATTTTTTTTATATCTTCTTGCATCCCACACATCTTCCCATCCTCCCCTACAATCATAAATTTCATATCCCGTTTAGTTTCACTCTTGTATGGCCAGGCTAGCAGGCAACCCGGCTTATCTTCTTCCGCATGCAGTCTCTCGACATATTTCTTGTAACTCAGCATGCCTAGTCTATCCCAGTGTTCTAGGCATTCTTGTTGCAGGCGGAAAACTTCTTGGGCCCTTTCTTTAGACCTATCTCCTCACCATTCTATAGCTTCCAGTTTAGTTTCTGCCTTGTGTAGGTCTCTTCCTATGCAGCCGGTCAAGTGACACAGCGAGTAGAGCGCTCGCTTTGACATAAGTGCAGATCCGGTTAACGCAGGTTCGAATCCTGGCAGGGCCAAACTCAGCCTTTCATCCTTCTGAGGTCGATAAATGAGCACCACACACCGTGGGTAATAAGAAGCAGCGCTCAGATACCTGAGGGTTCGTATTGCTAGATAAATGCAAAATTATTATTATTATAGTAGTTTGCATTCCTTTTGTTTTAGTTATTGCTGTCCCTCTAATCACCACTTTGAAGGTATCCCATAATATGCCTGCTGATTCCACCCTTCCCTTGTTATGTTTGAAGTATTCTTTCACCCCATCTCTCAGATGTTCTTGGAATACTGTATCCCCAAGTGATTCGCCTCTAAGCCTTCATGTAGGGATCCTAGCTCGAAGGGCAAAATACTGCCATGTGAACACTAAGGGAGCGTGATATGAAAGTACCCATGCTTTATATTCCACCCCTTTAAATTCTCCCAGGGTCTCTTCCCCAGTGAACACATAATCCAACCTAGTGTATAAATCCTTAGGAGCAGTGGAATGTGAGTATACTCGGTCCTGCGGGTGTAGGGTCCTCCATATTTCGGACAATTTGAATGTGTGCAGCAATGTGTTCAAGGCTTTAGCTGAAGGGGCTGGGTGTGTCATGAACCATCGGACACGCCCCTTCTGGGCCTCCTGGTCCTTGACACGTCGGGGCTTACACTCTGTTGTACTTCCAACATGGCCGTAAGCACAGAACGCTGCTTACCAGCCTTCACGTCTGATGCAGCACGTGCTATAAATTAGCCACACCCCCACGGCCCCGCGAGTCTCAACGCTACTGTTAGCTGCACCTTCTCCTTATCCTGGACTTCCTGGAGTTTCCTATTGATCCCGGACATCGAAGCTGAACGAACACTGGAAGCCGAAGACGGCCGAGCGGGCTTGCACAAGACCCGTACCGTACGGAAGAAAACTCCTCCTAAAGAGTCCATCAAGCAGCGGAAACAGGTGAGAAAGGGGGAAACCTGTGACAGATTGAGACGCGACCTAACTGAAGTCGATACAGACATGGAGGCGGCCATTCAAGATCTTATGCGCGGCATGCAAGAACTAACGACTGAAGTACAAAACCTAAAGGCAGAGAATGCTGCGTTAAAACAATTAGTCTTATTCCGCGACTCAGCCACGAAGGAAAGTGTACTATTGGGCGGCATTGTAGACAAATACGATGGGACAGCAAAAAACCTTTGTGGATTCCTTGATTCCCGTTTGGTCCACTTTACTTTTAAGCCCTATTATTTCTCTACCCCCCAGGGCTAAGGTGGGCTTTATTATTTCGCACCTTTCCGGGAATACATTAACCTGGGCCACACCATTATTTAATGCCGGAGATGCCCTCCTGGATGATTATGACGGATTCATTCAAGCACTTAAGACCATGTTTGACTGCCCAGAACAGGTCTATACTGCTCAGGAACGTTTACTTGATTTTCAGCAGGGCTCCCAGGACATGCTCACGTATGTAACACGATTCAAACAATTGGCTAAAGAAGCGGACTGTTCCTCTGAAGCCTGCTTCACTCTCTTTCGAAGAGGACTAAATGAAGACATAAAGGATGAACTAGCCAGAGTGGCACGCCCAAGTTCATACCAAGCCCTTATGGATCTCGCTCTACAGATTGACTTCTGCATCCAGGAAAGGAAGGCAGAGAAAAAGAAGACCAAGTTACCCTTCCAGAAGAACCCCACAGAGACCTCCTCGAAACCTGACTGTGCTTCTGTTCCTAGTAACGAACCCAAACCTATGCAACTAGCGGCCTTCCGTGGACCTATATCCCCCCAAGATTGCGAAGGATCCATACCGGCTTATGCATGTATTGTGCCTTGGACAAACATTTAGTGAGAGAGTGTCCTTTAGCCACTCCACGGCGTTCGGGAAACGCCAGCTCCCGATCCTAGATGGAGCACAGTGTCGGGAGAGAGATGTTTGCTCCACATCTATTCCTTCCTTGAACTCTCCTGGACAAAACAATCTGGTCATTTTACAGGCCTTTCTATCGCCATCCAAGAAGGAAACCTACCCCATTCTGGCGTTGGTGGACTGTGGGGCCATGGGAATATTCATAGATCAAGAATGGGTCTTTAAACACCATATTCCTTTCGAATCCCGGGATATTATGCAACCTTTAGAAGCGATTGCTGGGAGACCTCTTTCTTCAGGACCCATAACCCTTCAGACCAAGGAAGTTGAGCTCGCAATAAACCACCATCGAGAGAAGATAAAGTTTGACATCATGAAGTCTGCCCATTACCCAATGGTTTTGGGAATGCCCTGGCTACAAAGAGACAATCCATACATCAATTGGGCAGCAGGTTCCTTGTTCATGGGTTCCGAGCATTGCATGTCTCATTGCCTACTCCTGGATCACGCTCCAACACCATCGGAAGGACTTTCAGTTAACCATCAAGGCCCACTCACAGTTTCAAACATCATACGGGTTCCTAAAGTCTATCAGGAATACTCTGATGTGTTCTCTTCTGCTATTGTTCAAGCCTTACCTCCTCATAGAACAGAAGACTGTGCTATTGAAACCGAACCTTCAGCTGTGATTCCCTTTGGAAGGTTGTTCATTTTATCCGAACCGGAGAAAAAGGCCGAATATCTGGATACTAACCTTGGAAATGGCACCATACGACCATCCAAATCCCCAGCCGGAGCCTCACTGTTTTTTGTTCCTAAGAAAGACACCAATGAGCTCAGACCTTGTCTTGATTATCGAGGCTTAAATCAGTGCACCCTTAAGGATCGCTATCCGTTGCTCTTGATCTCAGATATCCTGGAAGCAGTAAGAGGAGCCGTAATATTCACCAAATTGGATCTCAGAGGTGCCTACCATCTGATCCGTATTAGAGAAGGTGACGAATGGAAGACAGCCTTTAGAACACCCTTTGGTCATTTTGAATACTTGGTCATACCCTTTGGACATGCAAATACCCCGGCGGTCTTCCAACGCTTCATGGATCGGGTGTTTTCAGACATGCTGTTCCTCTTCGTCATCGTGTATCTGGACGATATCTTAATATTCTCTAAGGATCCTCTTAAGCATGAAGAACATGTTAAGGCAGTATTACAGTGACTATGTGAAAACAAGCTCCTGGCAAAACCCGAGAAGTGCCTTTTCCATGTCGCTACTGTTCACTATCTAGGATTCGTCCTTAGCCCAGAAGGTATTGGAATGGATCAATCCAAGGTTAAGGCCATACTATCTTGGCCAAGTCCGACCACCGTGAAACAGATCCCGTCTTTCCTGGGCCTGGCTAACTTCTATAGAAAATTCATACCTTCCTTTTCCGAGATAGTCCAACCGATCATTGCCCTGTTGAAGAAAGACACTCCCTTTCATTGGACATCAGCCCAAGAGGAGGCCTTCCAACGGTTAAAAACAGAGTTTAAACAAGCTCCCATTCTGGCTCAACCTGACATCAACCGGCCATTCCTAGTGGAGACCGACGCCTCGAACTATGCCATTGGAGCAGTCCTAAAACAGGAATTCGACGACAAGCTGGAACATCTTATTGCTTATCTTTCATGGACATTAACTCTGTTTTATATAAGGAACTGCTAGCCATCCGTCAAGCCTTCACAGATCGGCGTCATTTACTTCTAGGAGCAAAACATCCTGTCCAGGTTCGCACGGACCTTCGAAATCTTCAAGTATTACAGGCCCTGGAATGTAGGAATAGCCGTCAAGCCCGTTGGGCCTTCTTCTTAGCCCAATACCAGTTTCAAATTCATCATGTCCCGGGAACATAGAATATAATTGCTGACGCCCTATCTCGACGTCCTGACTACGAAACCCTTGAAGACCGGTCATTCCTTAAAATGTTTCCACACACGATATTTGTAGCTCAAGCAATCAGTCTCCTGGACGAGGTTCGGATACAAACACAGTCCTCTGAACTTTGGAAAGAATTTTCAGGAAAGAACCAATGGAATGTCAGAACTAAGGATGGATTTCTTTTCAAGGATAAAGGTTTAGTCATCCCCACACAGAAACTACAGGAAAGGATAATAAACCTTTGTCACGATACCCTTCACTCCAGACATCGTGGCATCACAAACACCCTTCATCTAATACAAAGACAATTTTGGTGGCCGAGAATGAAGACTGACGTACGACTGTACATTCAAGCCTGTGCAGTTGTCATGCATGCTGGACGTGGTCCTACCTCCTACGCTCGTAGAACAGCTAGACCGTTCTATTCCAAATGGCGGTTGTTCAACACGTTGCCGGGAAAACGATGTTTGCACTCACGTGTATTCTGCTTCGTCACGTGAACTACGGCATTGCGTATTTAAGCAGCGTGGAAACTTCACTCGCTGCTTCTGATCGAATCATTTGGCGTTGTGTAGCTGAACCTCCGGTCTGCATCCTTGCTGATTACTACAGCTACCTTTTGGCCTTCTATAGTGTGTTTTCTGCCACAAGCTGATTCCTGGAGCTGTTTGGTTGCGTGTAAATCCACACGTTGTCTTCAAACGCGGCCGGCCTGGGCTGCGTGAATCCTGTTCGCGTGTAAATCCACACGCGCACGCTATCTTCAAACGCGGCTGGCCTGGGCTGCGTGAATCCTGTTCGCGTGTAATTCCGCACGCGCACGCTATCTTCAAACGCGGCTGGCCTGGGCTGCGTGAATCCTGTTCGCGTGTAACTCCACACGCGCACGCTATCTTCAAGTACTGCTGGCCTGGACTGCGTGAATCCTGCTCGCGTGTAAATCCACACGCGCACGCTATCTTCAAGCGTTGCTGGCCTGGACTGCGTGAATCCTGCTCGCGTGTAAATCCACACGCGCACGCTATCTTCAAGCGCTGCTGGCCTAGACTGCGTGAATCCTGCTCGCGTGTAAATCCACACGCGCACGCTATCTTCAAGCGCTGCTGGCCTGGACTGCGTGAATCCTGCTCGCGTGTAAATCCACACGCGCACGCTATCTTCAAGTACGACTGGCCTGGACTGCGTGAATCCTGCTCGCGTGTAAATCCACACGCGTATGCTATCTTCAAGCGCTGCTGGCCTGGACTGCGTGGATCCTGCTCACGTGTAACTCCACACGCATATGTTGTCTTCAAGCGCTGCTGGCCTGGACTGCCTGAATCCTAATCGCGTGTAATTCCACACGCACACGCTCTTTTCGTCGCGGCTGTCCAGAACCGCGTGTACTTTGTTTATACCCAAAAAGGAGCGTTATTTCCAACTACTGCACCTGTGTTATTAACAGGGGGATTGATTCACTTCTATACTTTACACTACGTGGGAAGGAAACTTTCAAGGATAAGTGGAAGGTGACAGTGAACAGTACTTTGGACGCTATCCTGTGGTGCATCAACCCGGTATCTAGCGTGAGCCTCGTTCCGTTCGGGATAAGTCTCCCTTACTAATCTTCCCTTCCTTGTCGTTTGTTCTACCTTGGATTCCGCAAGAGACTCTGCTGGATTCATCTGCCCTAGACTCAAGGTCAGTGTGTGCATTCATAACATTTCCTATTCCATCATACCCAAACTGATGGACAGTTATTCATGATACTTTATTTTGTTCTAGGCTGACTTCTTATACCTTACCCACGCCCTTTCCAGTGATCCATCGCTCTGGCTGTTTTACCAGTCAGAGAGTTGTATCATTTGGAAGGTCTTAACTTGACTTCACAACTATCAAAACGCGTGAACAGGGATCCGGAAGACCCTACCACCAGTATCCTTTAAAGTACCGTATCCTTTTCAGTTAATACTTGGTGCTTTCTGACAGCAGTTTGTAGTCAAAACAAACATGATAACAAGAGACCAGCGGGCCTCCTACTGCAGCCCGCACTACCAACAAGGCCCTGGGAAATTATTGCTATGGACTTCATTGTAGAACTACCACCTTCTAGGGGGTATACAACCATAATGGTCACCATAGATTTATTCACTCATATGGCTCATTTCACACTGTTATACAAGCTACCTTCTTCCTCAGAACTTGCTGGAATTTTCCTGGAACACATATTTAGACTTTATGGACTCCCTTCCAAGATCATATCAGACAGAGGACCGCAATTGTTAGACCTTGACCGTCGTGTAGATATGTGAGACCTCCGTCCCCAACTGTCACACAGGGAGATATAAATCTACTCCCTGTATAACCCTTGAGGCCACAGGTGGAGAAGTCCGACGTCGCCGAGTGCTGGAAACCCCAAGGAAGCTGAAAAGAAACGTAGGTTAAATACCAGGCAAGCAGGAATAACTCGTGCAAAGGTAGGTAAAACAAGAGACCTTACCGAGTGTTGTCAGAAGAACTGAGGGAAACCTAGGGGTGTGGAAGGGTTCCAGGACTCACGCGGACAGGTTCAAGATGCCACGGAAACAGCAGGAAAGCCAACTGCAGATCCAAGAAACCCTACCTGGGCCCGTTCCTGGAGCGGGATCTTTAGTACTTGGCAAGAGCACGTGATAGCAGGAGAGTTCGTAGAATTCCGAGTCAGTAGGACGAAGGCCAGGGGCAATCCAAAAGCAAGTCCATAAAATGGTCCGAGGTCGGCAAGCAAAGTAACAATTTCGCAGTTCCAATTCAAAGCCAAGGGTAATCCAAACACAATCCATGAGACGAAGCCGGGTACAAGTTCCAAGAGCAAATACAGGAAGCACCAGAGCCAAACAGAGTTTCCGAAAGAAAAACAGCTGTGAAGCGCGGTACGAAAGCGAATTACGGCTTTTGTACTGAACGCTTCCTGGTCACGTGACGTAACGCGTCACGTGACCGAGACTCTGGGTCACGTGAATGGATGGAAACGGCAACGCGACGAGGATGTGTTCTTCGAAGCGTGCTGCTTCCTAGTCTCCAGGGCAACTGCCAATGAAGAAAAGGTCATAGGCGTGAATGCAGGGTGCAAAACCTGGGCCGATGTTGCGCCTGCCCACGTGCCAAACCGGATTGCCAACGTGAGCCCCGGAAACCGTGAGAGTTGCGTGAAGTGAGTTGTGGGGGTTGTGGGGTCAGTCGGGCTGAAGGGAACCTGCGTTCACTAGTGGAATGAGCAGAGGGTATGACAGAGCCCCCCCCCCCAAAGGCCCACGACCACGTGGGCAGGAAGGATGTTCCCGATGGAACCGGGCCACCAAACGGGGGGCTTGGACGTCTGTAGCGGAAACCCAGGACCTCTCTTCAGGACCATAACCCTTCCAGTCCACTAAATACTGCAAGCCACCCCTAAGGAGACGGGAACCCAGGATATCAGAAACCTCAAAAACATCAGGGGAACCTAGGGACACCGGGGCAGGAGAGGAACGAAGACGGGAAGTGTCCGGGCAAGGCTTGAGCAGGGAAGTGTGAAAGACGGGATGTATGCGCCAAGAGGACGGGAGCATCAAACGGTAAGTCACTGGATTGATGACCCGGGAAACCACGTAGGGACCAATGAAACGGGGCAGCAGCTTCCGACAACCCGCCAAGTGAAGGTGTCGGGTGGATAATTATACCCGGGACCCCACAGAATATACGGGGGCTGGGACGCGTTTAGCGTCTGCCCTGACTTCATTGATGCCTGCGCCTCTTTGAGGTGAGTGATGGTTTGCGCATGAACAGAGGACATATCCCGAATGCAGGCAGCAGCGGCCAGATTGCCCGCCGAAGAGATATCGGGGACGGGACAAACACGTGGATTCTGGCCATACAAAGCATAAAAGGGTGAGGAACCGGTGGAAGAATGGACAGCATTGTAGGCAAACTCCGCAAACCGGAGGGCCTGCAACCAGTTTGTTTGTAGTTGCAGAGTCAAACAACGCAGGTACTGTTCCATTGACTGGTTCGTCCTTTCGGTCTGACCATCGGTTTCTGGGTGGTAGGCAGAGGAGTAGCATGTGTCAATACCGAGAAGGCCGGTCAGGGCACGCCAAAAACGGGACGTAAAGTGGGAACCCCTATCCGAAATGAGTACCGATGGCAGGCCAAAAAATCAAAAAACGGACTCAAAAAACAGGTTCGCTAATTTAGGGGCTGATGGAATGCACTGGCAGGGAAGAAAACGGGCCATTTTGGTAAAGGTATCAACCACCACCCAGATAGTGTCGAATCCCCGGATCCTAGGAAGGTCGGTCACAAAATCCATGGTCAGAGTGTGCCAAGGTCTCGGTGGAATGGGTAGCGGTCGTAGGAGGCCCACCGGTCGGCTCCTGCGGTGTTTACACTGGGCACACACTGAGCATGTCTGTACGTACTGTACAACGTCCCGCTTCACGGAGGGCCACCAGCACCAGCGTTTCAAGAGGTCCAGAGTACGGTCCTGACCCGGGTGGCCGTTGACAGGGGAGTCGTGGGACCACTCCAGGGCTATATTTCTGGTTTCACTGGTGGGTAGTACTAGACGGTTTTGTACATAAGGTAATTCATCATAGTATACAGGGTCCCATTCTGATGCCTGATCGGGGTGCTGCAGTACCCAAGTACGGATCTTGTCAAGTAGCGCCAGTGGGGGTGTACAGGTACAGATAACGTTTCCTTGGTGTAGGAGAGTCTCGGGGAAGACAGGTAGTGCAACCCCCCCAGGAGAACGAGACAGCGCGTCAGCCTTGCCGTGAGCCATGCCAGAGCGATGCCTGATTTGGAAGTCGAAGGTCGCAAAAAACTGATGCCACCTGACCTGCCTGCTATTCACACACTTAAGGGAGGCTAGGTCTTGCAGATTCTGATGGTCGGTAAACACAGTGGTCTTATGCTTCGCCCCCAAGAGGTGGTGTCGCCAAACCCGAAAGGCGTCCATAACCGCCAGGAGCTCCTTCTCGGTGACGGTGTACTGGGCCTCCGTGGAACTAAACTTACGGGAGTGGTAGGCCACGGGATACAAGCGACCAGTGGAGGCACAGATTTGTGACAGAAACCGCCCCTAGAGCAAATGAGGAGGCATCTGCCTCGACAATGAATGGACGTTCGGGATCGGGATATTGCAATACGGGAGCGGTAGTAAAGGCTGTTTTAAGATCCTCAAAGGCCTTTTGGTGTACCTCTGTCCAGACGAAAGGGGTGTGAGGGCTCATAAGAGACGTAAGCGGTGACACTATGGAAGAGAACCCAGAGATAAAGCGGCGATAGAAGTTGGAGAAACCCAAGAAAGATTCTAGGGCCTTTAGGGTCTTCGGAGTTGGCCATTCTAAGACCGCTCGTACCTTGGAATAATTCATCGCCAGGCCACCAGGTGTGATGTTGAACCCTAGGAATTCGATGTTATCTACATGAAACTGGCATTTCTCGGGTGTACCTCTGTCCAGACGAAAGGGGCGTGAATGCAGGGTGCAAAACTTGGGCCGATGTTGCGCCCGTCCGCGGGCCAAACCGGATTGCCAACGTGAGCCCCAGAAACCGTGAGAGTTGCGTGAAGTGAGTTGTGGGGGTTGTGGGGTCAGTCGGGCTGAAGGGAACCTGGGTTCACTAGTGGAATGAGCAGAGGGTATGACAGCAATACATATCTCAATTTTGGAAACACCTTTGCCGAATACTAGGAATACAACGTGCCCTATCTTCAGGGTATCATCCACAGACTAATGGGGCTACCGAACGTGTGAATCAAACCCTGGAACAATATCTTCGTTGTTTCACTACCAAAGTCCAGGATGATTGGTCACTTCTGATACCTCTGGCGGAATTCTCCTATAACAATTCGGATCATTCGGCTGTCAAGACTAGCCCTTTTTTCTGCAGTCAAGGATTTCATCCCTCAGTGCTACCTTCCACCCTTCCACACCCTACTCCTGTTCCTACAGACGATTCCTGGATTGAAACACTCATCAATATTCAAAGAGAAGCAAAAGAACAATTAGAAAGGGCACAGACTCATACCAAGCATTATGCGGATTCCAAAAGAAGACCAGGGCCCTCCTACGCACTAGGAGATAACGTATGGCTCTCCTCAAAACTCCTACCCCGACATCTACAACCAAATAAACTGGCCCCCTGGTATTATGGGCCTTTCCCATAAAAGAAATCGTTAACCCAGTGGCCTTTCGGCTCAAATTACCAGACTCCTGGAAGAAAATTCACCCAGTTTTTCATGCATCTCTACTGAAACCATACATTCAGACCTCTCGGACTAACCTCAAACCCAATCCTGTACCTGTCAATGACCAACTGGAATATGAAGTCTCCAGAATATGTGACTCCAGATATAAACGTGGTCAGCTCCAGTACTTGGTGGAATGGAAAGGATACCCTCCCAGTGAAAGCACGTGGGAACTTAAATTCCCCCAGGTTACTCAGAAGGTTCCATCTCATACACCCGGGCAAACCCGGCGGGACGGGTTTTAGGAGGAGGCATGCTGTCATGAACCATCGGACACGGCCCTTATGGGCCTCCTGGTCCTTGACACATCGGGGCTTACACTCTGTTGTACTTCCAACATGGCCGTAAGCACAGAACGCTGCTTACCAGCCTTCACTTCCGATGCAGCACGTTCTATAAATTAGCCACACCCCCGCGGCTCAACGCTACTGTTAGCTGTGGCTAGACGTGTGCTACCTAGTTCGCCTTCGCGGAACTCTGTTGTTTCCTG
The DNA here is from genome assembly GCF_040938575.1 of Ambystoma mexicanum. Taxonomy (NCBI): domain Eukaryota; kingdom Metazoa; phylum Chordata; class Amphibia; order Caudata; family Ambystomatidae; genus Ambystoma; species Ambystoma mexicanum. The sequence continues at coordinate 1,266,724,939 of NC_090932.1, read as the reverse complement.
GTTCCCGGATCCTTCACTTTCCCCTACTATCCTTTCTCCTTCTTATTCAGCCTTCTTCCCGGATTCTGTGCACCTGCCTCCGAGTGCACCTTCTCCTTATCCTGGACTTCCTGGAGTTTCCTATTGATCCCGGACATCGAAGCTGAACGAACACTGGAAGCCGAAGACGGCCGAGCGGGCTTGCACAAGACCCGTACCGTACAGAAGAGAACTCCTCCTAAAGAGTCCATCAAGCAGCAAAAACAGGTGAGAAAGGGGGAAACCTGTGACAGGGTGTATGAATTTGTCATCAGATCTGTCCATCGTTGGGTTAAGCGTACAGTTAAAATTTCACCCCCATATTAGTGTGCCGTCTCTGTATGGGCTAATCTTATGTTATAATGAACAGAAATAGGCTGTTGTGTCCTGATTTGGTGCGTATGTGTTCATAACACATTTTTCCTGTTGTTCCACCTGACCCTGTATTACGATCATCCTGCCCTCTGTATCTTGAAAGGTCTTGAGGACTCTGAATGGAATCGTCGGTATCACCCATATCAGGACCCCTCTGGCATATGCCGTATATGACAAGCCTAGTGTTGTGCCCCCCCAACTTTTTCGCTAGGGCATTTTGCTTCCCTCTAGTAAAATGGGTCTCCTGCAGGAGAGCGATATCAATTTTCTGGCGTCTCAGGTAGGTCATAATTCTATTTTGTTTGATGTAACTGTTTAATCCCCTCACATTCCAGAACACTATTCCAAGTTCTCCCATCCCGATTGAAGGTGCCAACGTATTTACCCAGTCTGGTGTTTGTACTATGTCTACCTTGCGTGGATCTATAGGCTAACTCCCCTCTAACTACCCCAACTTCCCTTCCCTCCCACATATTGCCCAGATACGTGTTCTGGTGCACAGAGTGCAGCAGGAGAATACATAACCACTAGTATCCTAACACCAGTGTCTCCTGCATTCTGCGAATAATTTGGCACCAGTGTTTCTTACGTGTCGCGGTTGTGCCCGATGTCAGTCCAATGGTCGTACTGCATTGTGGCTTTCCAGTGGTCCGTACGTTAAGACGTGTCAGCTCTGCCTTTTGTTTGGTTATCTGCTTCGGTAGGCAAGTTCTCTGTGTCTATCCATTTATGCACTTCTTCCGGGGTCTCGAAGAAGATGGCACGACCTTTATGTAGCGGTACAACAGCATGTATTTAATTAACGGTCCCCTCCTGGAGTCTCCTCTTGACTGATGTAAAATTCATCCTCCGTTTCTGCACCAGGAAGGTATAGTCCGGGTATGCAGTGATGTTGGCCGATGCCCGTGGAATCGTGTCCTCTTTGTGGAAGTGTTCGAGGATCTTTTCCCTGTCCTTGTAGTTCAATATTCGGGCTGTTATGGGCTGCGACGGTGCTCCAGGCAGCGGCTTCCTCGATAGGGACCTATGTGCTCTCTCCACTGTGAACCCCTGCGTGAGGGCGCCTGGGCCTATTTCCTGTAGCAGCATATTTCCCACGAAGTTGGTAGGGTTTGACCCTGCTTCCCCTTCCAGGAGCCCAATGATCCGTATGCTGTTGCGTCTAGCTCGCCCTTCTGCTTTACTTTCAAGGTTCTGCACTCGTTGCTGCAATATCGCTACGTCTCTGGAATTGTCTTTCAAGTTGCTTGCATTCACTGCTACCTCTTTTTCTAGAGCTCCCGTACGATCTACAAGTGGCGCACATCTTGTCTCAAAAGGTTCACATCTATGCGAATAGCATCCATCTTAGATTCCAGTGCAATCTTTAAGGCTGCTATGGCCTCCAGGACCTGTTGGTCTCCTTTCGTTGGAGCCTGCTCCCCCTGTGGCGTGGAACTCGTTGGTTGAGTGCCTTCGGGTGTTTGCCGGGTCTAGCTAACGCATCAAACGTGGGCTGCTTCACCTTATTCTTGTGAGACTTGGACGCTATGACTGATCTGTTCCGTGCTGGTGTACTCGTCGCTTTCCTGTCCTTCTCTTGGACTGTGCCTCTGCCATTGGGGCATGAACTTTGATGGGTGTGCCCCCACCTTTGATATTTATATTTTACTCATTTTGCGCTCATACACAAAAGTGTTTCAGAGCGCGAATTTATATCGCCTTCCCGCTTCCACCCCGCTGCAGCACAGCAAGTATCAGACTGGGGATACTGCTTGTTACAGGGTTATACTGCTGGTTTCTTACTGTCTGCACTTTGCGCCGCTGATGGGCTTGGGTCCCATCTTTGCCGCAATTTATGGTATTGCCATGCCCCCGCAGCAGATCTCTAGACAAGCACTTTCTTGGTGTGTATTTCGTGGTGCCCCGTATTTTGCCCTGGGCCCTTACTGGTGTTCAGTGCATGCACTTGTGGCCATGTGGCTACTCGTTCCGCACTAAGTTGCAAACAGTGTCCCAGACAGCGCATAGACCTCCGCATGTACCTTTTTATCCTTTATTGAACTCTAATCGCTGGCTCGGGTTGATCCGATCTTGCCGCAGCTTTTAATAAGGGGTCCGGTCTGTCCCCCTTACTCCACCAGTGACTTTCTCAACAGTTTCAGCATGCTGCAGCGCCACGTTACAGCCCGGCTCTTTGTTCCATAGCATCCACCATCTTGCTTCACCCTCTCGTTGGCGGATCGCAGACTTCCATCGGCCCGCATTCCATGATCCTTTTGTGCGCAGCCCACAGGTCCCTCCTTTGCATGCACAGCCACTTTATAAGTCTGGTGACTTATTTATGTGCACAAACACACACTATAGCCTCCCTTGTGTCTCAGGATCATTCCGGATCGGCAGGAGCTCTGGGGATCACATCCTACTGTGTGGCCATTTAGCCAATAGTTATAACTAAATGAACATAATTATTAATATTTAAAAATAATTCTAAGGTGTGTAATCAGATTAAAGGGAAAGGTTCTGAGTTGTAGGCACTTTCTAGGTATTCTAGGTCAAGCACATAGAGGCATTTGTGTCCGTAGGGGAGCCTTGTGTGCCTCTGGTGCTAGGATGCATTTGCTTGGGGTGTAGCGTGTAAGTTAGTTGTTGAGGAGTAGGGTTTTGCAGTTTTATCTGTGTTGTGTGGGGTGCTCAATTACCATAGCATATTGGTGTGCATATTTTGTGACAGAATGTAGAACTTGTGTGCAGAGATCAGTCAGAGAGCTCAATATGCAAACACACCTGAAACCACATATAGCAAGTAATAACATGGCATAGCAAGGCATGCAAAAAGGTATGAAAGTCATCACAATGCATGAGAAGTAATAAAAAAATCTGGGAAAGGCCTTACACTTTGCTGTCCTTGCCAAGCTACTGCCACTAACCACTTACAGATAGATCCCATTTCACTTTTTCAAACTGCAGGTGTCAAACATGGTCTTGGTGGCTCTTTGGTTCTATCTCTCTTGCTCCACCTCCTTAATTCTGTCTCTCTCTCCTCACTCCCTCCTCCCTCTCCTTGACTCAGTCCCTCCAGTGCTCTCTCTCCCCCCTTTCTCTCTTACTGACTCGCCCCCCCTCTCCCCACTCTTCCTCATTTTGTCTGCTCCTCCCCCTCTAAATCAGTCCCTCTCCCCCTGTCTCTTACTCACCGCCCCATCTCTCCCTTTCCTTACTCAGTCCATGCCCACCTTACTCCCCTCCCTCTCCCTGACTCGGTATGTCTCTCTCTTCGACTTGGCCACTGTAATACTCTTGTCAGTGTGGATAGCGCATTTCTGGGGTGTGCTTTGCAATGCAGGGTCATTATGCACTGCGTTTAAATTGAGGGATACAGGGGTCTCTGAAAATATTCATTTTGTGGGCTCCAGTACTGGAACAGGTATTTAATGCAATCGGGCAGGCCGATACCAGACCAGTATCCCAGAAGATAGGTTTATTGGCCCCATTGTTTAAAAAAGGATTGATAGTAGATCCTCACTGATACCGTCCGATCTCACTACTGAAAGTCAAGCAGGATGTTTTCAAGCTGTCTGATTATGAGGCTGGAAGAATGGGTTTTAGGAAATAATATCTTTTCAGATAGCCAGGTTGGTTTCAAAAGGGACATTTCTATAATAGATCAATGCTTTTTGTCAAATCATTATACAAAAGTTAGGAGTGGCCAAGTATTAATTCATAAGGTTTGTCATTTATTATAGCGTCTTACACTATAATTATGGCTTTAACGTGCTTTTTGATTGAATGCCCTCGGAAGGACTAGAGTACAAACATGTGGGAGGTTCTGTTATCAGTGTGTGCATTTCAGCCATTAAAGTTATGCCAGGGTGGCCAAGACTCTGCTAGCCACCCATGTCTAAATGGAGTGTGTATGGGCGCAGCGGAGGTATACCATGGACAAAAGGAGGGGGTGTTGAGTTTAAGGAGATAGTTATGTGGGAAGCTACAGTTCGAATTTTTGTCATTAAAAGTAGTTTTGTGCTTATGGCAGAGGTGATGTGCAATAGTGTTTGTGTTATATGTGAGTGCAGTGTGTGTGGAGTGGAACCGTGCCTTCCACCAAGTTGTGAAGGTGCGGTGTGCGAGAGGACAAATGGGTTAGCTGTACAATTAACAATGTCTATTTCCTGGGTTCTGTCTATGTACAAGGAGCAGTGCTACTTTTCACAGGCGATCTAAGTGCTAGATGAGTGCATAATATATGCAGCCTTTCTAGACCTGGCTAAGGTCTTTGACTCCATTGATCGCGCTGTGTCATGAAAAAAGCTTAATCGTACTGGTTTACTACAAGGCCCTCTTCAATTGATCGCGCTGTGTCATGGAAAAAGCTTAATCATACTGGTGTATCACAAGGCCCTCTTCAATCACTTCAATTGTTGCGTGAGGACACCTAAACTGCTGTCGGCTACTCTAAGACAAATGATTACTCAAAGGATTTTCCCACATACAGGGGGTCAAACAAGGCTGTCCGCTAGCCCTGTTATTTATTTTTGTCAGCTGGGCTTAATTTATTTAATTTATGTATTTCACTATAAAGCACGCAACCAACCTGGAGGAATCGAGGCGCCATTACAGAGAACAGTTACTTACATTCAGCAGGTGTATTATGCAGGCATAGCAGATACAGGTACAGAGAAGAACAGGAACAGCCTAGTCAAACAACCAAGTTTTGAGGGCTCTTTGGAATACCCAGTATGATGGTTATGCCCTTAGAGAAGGCGGGAGGGAGTTCCACTGTTTGACTGCGATATATGGGAATCTTGAACCTACAGCTTTGACACATCTGACTTTGGATTGGAGAAACCGATGGGTATAAGGTGTCCTGGTAGGTCTGGCCAAATGGGCTTTGGACATTTTCTAAGAGAGGTGGGGGCGGGCAGTGTTAGTAAGGCACTATGGGTTATATGCAGTTTTGAAGATAATACGTTCACGGATGGGCAGCCAGTGCACTGCTCTCCTGGCTGCAGAGATGTGTTATTTTTTGGGATTGTTAAGTGCTGCTCGAGCATTATTTTGTATGACTTGCCATTTCTGAAGGTTTTTGGACGAGGTGCCAGCAAAGAGGACATTACAGTACTCAAGCCTCAAGCCAATGACTGCTCAAGCAATGCTTAGGCAACTTTCTGTGGATAGGAAGGGTCTAGAAGCATTTAATAGTTTAGTTGCATAGGCTGTAGAGAAGGCGATAGTGTTCACTTGGTGGCACAGGTAGAGGGTGGCGTCGAGGTAAACCCCTAGTCTTTACAGACGATGAGACAGGGATCACAATGTCATCAATATAGAAGGCTGAGTATTGGGGTCACCGAGATGTATTAGTACTGATGGTGGTCCTACCAGTAGGATTATCTTGTCCCCATTTAGGCACAGGCGGTTAGCCGCCATCCTTGCCAGAATAGTGGATTAAGTAGTATTGAGGCTGTTGGAGTCACCTGCATAACTGCCAGAGAGTGGGAGGAGAATTGGAGTATCATTAGGATAGTTGGTGTAGGCCATGCCGATGGAGTCCAGGGTGTCAAAGAGGGGCCTGGTGAATATGTTATAAAGCGTGGGGGGATGCATGAGCCTTGAGGTACCCCAAATGGGATAGGGGATGGTGAGGCACTGGCGTTCTGCACAAACACTCGGATGACTCTTCCTTCAAGAAAGGGTGTTAAAGGTGCCAATTCAGCGCCACACAGGGGGTCGCATTTACCATCTGAGGGAGTAAAGAAGATGCACAGTGGGGGTGGCCACATGGGTAATAACAGATACTCTGAGCCACAGACACACTTCATAAAAGAACACTGGAAATGGTAGGGGTTAACGATATAGTGGATGTAAACTTGGTCCAACACATTGCTCTATGATTAGCTAAAGGAGGGGAGGGACAAAAATAGCACAATCACAAATACGCGTTTCAAACACATGATCACAACGACAGGGATGTTTAAAGGGGGAAGGAGGCTAAACGTACACATCAGATGGGAAGACAACTGGAATTGGTTATGTAGCTGCAGGGCAGTCAGCCAGCCTAACAAGCTGCCCTGCACGGTAGTGTGGCTCTGTATCAGTGTGCCGGTCACATGATCACTGAGCCAGTCGGCAGGCAGCAGTGGGATATTGTCATTTCTATTCTTGTCCGATTCAAATTCGCAGGGTTGTGGTCTGCTTCCTTCTTAGATGCACTTCTTTATGTGTCAGTCATAGGGTTCCAGTATTTTGGAGTGAGCCACTGCTTCTTTAATAATTCATAGCTGTCGTTCAGACGTTTTATTTTCATTGCATTCTTGTTATTGAAGCCCTCATCGGAAACGCCGCCACCCTAAAAGAATCCCAGCCCATGAAACAACAAGCAAGACTAACAAGACCCATTCCTAAGAAGGGCTTCAATAATAAGAAGTGCAACTAAGAAGGAAAAGGACCATGACCCTGAGAATTAGAATTGGACAAGAATATAAATGACAAGCCCCTAACCTGTAACTTATAGAGTTAATGGGGGTCATTACGAGTTTGGAGGCAGCCATGGCACTATTAGCACCATGGCTGCCTCCAAACCCGGGTCCGGGTCGGCGGAATGGGGACTTACCAGGACATTCCGACCTATGCGGACCCGGTAAGTCCCCCTGCCAAATACCATTCCCCATTCCCATTCGAGCCCCCATAGGACTCAATGGGAATGGGGAAGGCGCTAATAACGGGCCCGCAAATGTGCGGGCACGCTATTAGCTCCAAGGTCCCTTAACGGGTCCTGCTAAGAACAGCTGGTCAGACCAGCCGTTCCTGCTGGGACCCGCTAAGGGACCTTGGAATAGGGCAGTAAGGGTTTACCGGCACCAGCATCCTTACCGGTGCCGGTAAACCCTTACCGCCCAACTCGTAATGACCCCCAATGTTCTCAAGTTCTTAAAACTATTTGCCTAAAAGTTGAAGTATATGTTAAGCACTTACCTTATACGCGGCCCCATAGTCAGGCTCCTCCCATGCTCCCGCTTCTGTGCCGACTCTAGGTCGTCTTCTGTCCTCGCTGCCATGCCCACAGGAGTCCTTGGGCCATCACGGTTTGCCCGTGCGCCTCCCTCCCCCGTGGCATTGGTGTTTTTGGTGGCTTGCGCGATCAAGGTGCATGTTGCGACATGATTGGAGGTTGCCATGGCATCTCCTGGACGCCCGGCAAACTCATTCTCCCAGTCATGTGACCAGCACAATATCACGTGACCGATTAACCAGGAAGTTACTATAAAAGGTCCAAACAGCAGCTGTTCATTGCTTCTCAGCTGTTCCTGTGAGTGGCTTTTGGTGTTTGTGTTCTCTGGATCTCGATTTATGTGACGACCTTGGCTCTGTCTACTGAATTGCTTTTTGGATTTTCCTTGAATTTTGGCTGCCTGTGTGTTCTTTTCTTCTGGTTTTTGACCCTGTATTTTTCCTCTTGGATGGTTACTGGACTTTCCTTGTGTGCTGGCGACCTGGACTCACTTCTGTCTTCAAAGGAACTTTGGACTTTTCTATCTGGATTACTTCACTGGAAATTGCTGCTGGAACATTGGACTGTTAAGTTTAGCCTGTGCCACATCTAGATAGAACTGTAAATGTTAGCATGTGCCACACTTGGCCGGAATCCTCAACCTAGCCTGCGTCCCATCTAGATAAAACTGTAAATGTTAGCATATGCCACACTCAGATGGAATTCAAGTTTAGTCTGCGCAACATCTAGATAGAAATGTGATTCAATGATTGACATGCGATTCACCGAGCCTGGACCAAGCGTACAATCATGAATCAATAACCAACTCACTAACAATCTCACCCCGCTGCATACACCTCTCAAACTCTAAACAAACAACCACAACTCTATAGCACAACTTCACTACACTGCAACAACAAAACAAATACACACAGACTCACACAACAGTGCACAATGGCTACTGAACAGAAAGCACCCCAAGTCCAGCCAACGGCCCTACCGGGATGACGCCGCCAACAGCACATCACGGCTCTCTTGCACTTTTCCAGCTTATTCCTGCTAACTTGCTCCCCTCCTTCCCTTTTTTTCAGAGCCGCCAGAGCACCAGGGGACCACTCCGGTGGTGATAGTGTGCGGTACAAATATTCTTTAACATAACATCCTGTGTTTTTCATCTCCTGGATGGAGGTTTTTCCTGTTCCTGGGTTTTTCCCTCCCTTCCTTCGTTCCACCCCGGTGCCCACTTAGGTAGATTATTTACCTGTCTTCGTACTCTATTGTTCTACGAATTACTGTGTCCTAACATTGTTCTTCATTTCCATCTGCCTGGAAATCCGGTGCTGCAGTTCCAGTCCACCTGTGGCCCCGATAACTGGTTAGCGAGTTGCTTTGACTTCCTTGACTGGTGCTTGAGGACAGAGCCCACGTCTTGACAGTATACCCATGTGTGGAATTATGTATGCAATATAACCATGTGATAACATTTCGAGGGCAACATTGAAAAACTGTACTTGTAGTACTAGTTTTTCACACCGACTGAAACACACTCGCAGGAATATTGTACTGATAATACATACTGTAATTGTGCCTTGAGAAAGCCCCGGGAAAGGGCGAAACGGTTGCACGTCTCCAAATGGAGTATGTTGGCACTTTTTGTAAAGAATTGTAATATATATATGACAGCATTTTGAAACACTTTGTAACTTATGATGTACTGTATCAGCCACGTTTTGAATGACTTGTCTCAATACCTCTTTGGTTTTGAACCAGTAAAATAACACTTGAATTAAACCCCTTAATTGTAGAATTAAGCACTTCAGAGCTAAAGAGCTAAGGGTAACTAACCCAACACACCTACATACTTTACCATACTCAGCATTCCCCTAGTAAAACCATTCCTTCCATCACGCATTCCACAGACCCAGTATATTCATTTATATGGAAGCATATTTTGAAGAAAGAAAACAGTTCTATTCAGATGACATGGAGTTACTAATTTGATCAACCTAAAACATCACACAAAAGAAGAACAAGAAGACCATGAATGAATGCCAATTCCTCCCTTCCTAAAATATTACACCTTCCTTTGCCAATTGACTTGGGTCTTCCACCTTGACTTGCCTCCACAAACCACTACTTCTTATGGGATGCCAGCAGGGTCGGACTGGGGCATGAAATTGTCAGGCACCAATTAAAAAGTGGCCTACAGTTGCAAATGGCAATTCATTCCTTTTGTGACAGACTGTTTGAATAGTACCCAGGGAGGTAAAATGTAATGCCGATTGTGCAATTTGAAGAATATTATTCAGCAACATTGGTCAATTATTCAGCAACATTGGTCAAAACTACTAGCCGCAAAGTGAAGTAACTCATCAAACTGGCTGTTACATTTAAGAAGTATGAGCGGTACAGATTACTCAGGAGTCTTAAATGACATAAGTAGCCTTTACTGGGTTCTTTTAGTTACAAGTAAGTACACAGGGATAAGTAAGGCAAACATAGGACAGGTTCATGGGAGAGAAACATCAACCGGTCCCCCTGTGCCGAGCTTAAGTTCCCAACTGACTTTTCTGGAACACAGCACCTACCTGACGACCTTCGACGAGGGTGGAGGGCAGGAACCCCCCCTCCCATCCAGCAGACCACCCAGCAGCAGCAAGTGCAGATCCGCTGCACTGCACACGGCGGCCTGCCTGTCTATGTCTCTCCCGCTCGCCTGACTTCCCCATGCCGGGCGCGACGCGGCTTCAAAGCGAGGCTGAGCCTCGATCTGGGCACTACTAAGCCCTCTGCTTCCGCCGGCAGGCGGATACGCCGGCCCACACGAAGGCCATACAAAGGCCCTGTTTTGCGCCCTGTTCGGCGCATGGGAGGCGTAGCCTTCTCCTATTGCGCCTGCTCCCTAAATGCTGCAAGGACCTTTGCTCACTGCCTGACGGACCCATACTACTATGGTAAACCCAGGGGCTTTTTTTTTCCTCACATATCATAACAGGGGAACCATCAATTTGACATTGGTTACCTGCAAGCTTATGCTAATCTTTGCCCACTGTGCCTTGTGCAACTTAGTCATTGCCTATGCTTATCTATGCCCACTGTGCCTTGTGCAACTTAGTCACTGCCTATGCTTCTCTATGCCCACTGTGCCTTGTGCAACTTAGTCATTGCCTATGCTTCTCTATGCCCACTGTGCCTTGTGCAACTTAGTCACTGCCTATGCTTATCTATGCCCACTGTGCCTTGTGCAACTTAGTCACTGCCTATGCTTATCTATGCCCACTGTGCCTTGTGCAACTTAGTCACTGCCTATGCTTATCTATGCCCACTGTGCCTTGTGCAACTTAGTCATTGCCTATGCTTATCTATGCCCACTGTGCCTTGTGCAACTTAGTCACTGCCTATGCTTATCTATGCCCACTGTGCCGTGTGCAATTTAGTCACTGCCTATGCTTATCTATGCCCACTGTGCCTTGTGCAACTTAGTCATTGCCTATGCTTATCTATGCCCACTGTGCCTTGTGCAACTTAGTCACTGCCTATGCTTATCTATGCCCACTGTGCCTTGTGCAACTTAGTCATTGCCTATGCTAATCTATGCCCACCGTGCCCGGTGTATCCAGCTCCACATCATGAGTATCACACCTTGCAGCCTGCTATTGTACCTATCTGCAATTATCTTCCACCATAGAGGGGACAGTAGCCTCCCTACTATGCTCACAAGACCCCTAAATTCCACCATCACCACCCTCTCTACTGACACCAGTATGGAACACCCGGATCTGAATCCCCTATCCGAGTTTCCCAGCAACCCATGTAGTCTACTCTGTCGAAACTCTAGGCTCAGAGCTAGACTCTCGAAACTTTATGAGCCTCTGACCAGAACCCTTCCTCCTAATAACAAAAGATCCAATACCCAGAAGCCCAACACCAACGTCCCCCCAAAAAACAGGAGACTTACTCCCACTACCCAGACCAAAACTGTACCACCTCATCCGTCATACCACCTACTCAAAGGAGGACTAATAAATGCAAGATCCCTGATAGCACATGCCACAGATATCGGTGATCTGATAGTGCTCGACAATCTGGACTTCATCGCCATCACCGAGTCCGGGCTGCACAACGCAGCAGGACCCCTACTCTCCTTAGCCATCCCAGAAGACTTTACTATATTCAGGCAAGATAGAACCAACAGGCGCGGCGGTGGCATTGCCATCATCGCAAAGACCAGCTTAGATATGAGAATCTCACCTACAATAGCAGCTGACTCATGTGAATCACTTACTATCAAACTTCCACTAGCTAGCTCCCAAACTTTGACGATCCACCTCATCTACAGACCACCTGGTCCCTTAGGGACCTTCGAGGAGGATCTACATAATTTACTCTCCAACAACCTTAAAACCTCTTCACAACTACTTGTCCTAGGGGACTTCAATCTGGGCTTCAATGACCCTTCAGATAAAAATGCCACCATCATTGCCAATTCCCTCTCAAATCTGGGCATGACGCAAAAAAACTCTTGAACCTACACATAATAAGGGAAGAATCCTTGATTGGCTAGTAGACTACAATTGCACTGCCAATATCAAAGCTATTATCCCTCAACCTTGGACAGACCACTTCTTCCTGTCATTTGAACTATCTACCTCCAGACCACCTTCACCAGCCTCCATCATGGCCCCGCCTTGCCCAACAAGAAACAAAAAGAGCATCACCAGAGACAAAGTGATCCCGGCCATTCTACCTACACTTAACGGATTAGCAGATCATCTAGACCCAGAAACACTAGTCAACGAGTATAACAAAATTATGCTAACTACCCTCGACAACATCGCACCCTTGAAACTCAGAAAAAGTAAACCCAAATCTCACCTAAATAAATGGTTTACCCCCCAACTAAAGGATTTGCGACTACTTAAGAGGAGCTGCGAAACAGCTTGGAGGCTCACCCCTTCAGTAGACCATAAAATGAAACTAACAGAAATCTCCTCCCAATATAAAAAAGAAATCCATCTGGCCAAACAGAACTCCTTTAATAAGCGGATCTCCAACGCCAATTCAAGCATGAGGGAACTATTCACCATCATCAAAGAACTAGAGTCACCCATCCCCATTCCGGATACTTGCACCAAAGATAAAACTTGGTGCTCCAACATTCAGCTAGCCTTATCCAATAAAATCTCCCTACTCCAAACGAAAATAACCAAAAAGAAAGCCTCCCTTACTCATCATCCCAAGACTAACAACCTCATTACAGACTCTACCCCAAAGACCCAGGACACAGCCACACGGTTCATGTTTTCCAAAACTTCGATTCTCGAGGTGGAGAAAGTCATCCTCTCTCTTAAGCCGTCTAACTGCCAGGGCGATTCTTGCCCTGCCCAGCTTATAAAAGACGCAGCTAGAGATCTCTCCCCGTTTATTGCCAAACTCGTCAACTCCTCATTCACGTCCGGCACGGTACCCACCAATTTAAAACAATCCTGGGTACTACCATTGCTCAAAAAGCAAACGCTAGACCCTCTTATACCCACAAACTACCGCCCCATTACAACAGTCCCCTTCCTGCTCAAAATCCTGGATAAAATCGCCTACAATCAAATCCAAAGTTTCCTGGAACAACATAAACTTTTAGGAGAGCGCCAATCAGGATTCCGTCCACAACATGGTACAGAGACTGCCCTTATCGACCTAAAGGCACAAATAGATGAAATAAGAGATAAAGGTAAAATGGCTCTCCTCTTGCTGCTGGACCTCTCGGCGGCATTCGACCTTGTAGACCATGGAGTACTTTGTAGCCATTTAGACTCAGCCGCACATTTTTCCAAGGAGGCCATATCTTGGATTGAATCCTTCCTCAGTGATAGGACCATGAGGGTGTTCTCCCCTTCGGCAGCGGCGGACCCAACCCCCATCCGATGTGGAGTCCCTCAGGGCTCATGCGTCTCCCCGACTCTCTACAACATATTCACTAAGCCCCTTTTTGATGATCTGGACCATCTTGGTATCACCTACACCAACTATGCAGATGATACCCAGATTCTCCTCCCACTTTCCGGGGACTACAACAAGGATTTGGCCTTGGTGAATAGGGTGTATATCATCGTCCAGGCATGGATGGCAACCCATGGTCTATGCCTGAACGATGACAAAACAGAGTTGCTCATCCTAGGGACACATTCTAACATACAGAAACTCAGTCAGGACTATACCTCATTTGAAATTGACGGGAACATCATCAAGGTTTCCAAAGATGTGAAGACACTTGGCTTCTATCTGGATGCCACCCTCTCTTTTGACAAGCAGGTGAAGTCATTGGCATCTGCCACCGCCTACACATGCAAGCTCATTAGAGCAGGCAAGCATTTTCTCTCCGATAACAACTGCCTTATCCTAGCGAGAGCATTAATCCTTTCGAGGCTTGATTATTGTAATGCCCTCTACATCGGAGCAAATAAATCCATTACCCACCGACTTCAAATTCTTCAAAACAATGCCCTACGAGCCGCCCTTGGTGTACCTAAAAGATCACATATTTCAAACATCAGGCGTCAAAACAACTGGTTGTCCTCCCAAAACAAAATCCACCTTAAAGTAGCATCCCTGGTTCATAAAGCCCTGAACAATGCAGCACCAAGCTATCTCCGCAATAAACTCACAAAAAGACATCACTCGCGCCCTGCCAGAACTGCAAATGCCAACAGCCTCATCATTCCGAGATTCAGGTTATCTAAGGCGGGGGGGGGGGGGTAGTAGCTTCCCGGTGCAAGCAGCTCAATTATGGAACTCATTGCCTAATCCTCTACGCGAGGCACAGCCCTTCCCTAAATTCAGAAATAACTACATCAATCTGCTAAGGACTGCCAATGAATAGCCTATTGGCGCCCACTTATCCTTCACCCCACCCTAGAACATACATTTCATCATGATCTTATGGTCCCACCCACTTTGCCCACCTGACCGATGAGCTTTCGCCCACACAGTACCTGTACATAGACTGTCTTGATCATATTCTGTATTTATTCTGCATGTAAACCGCAACTGCTGCCTTACTGTGATATTTTGCATTCTATATTTGTATATTGTATTTGTACAGTGTATGTATCCCATGACCCCACCCTGCAACCTAAGCTTCGCATTTTCTGTACTGCTGCGCCCGGCTACCTTCGGGTCTGGTGCGCATTATAAGTGAATAAAACAAACAAACAAACAAACAAACAAACAAACATCATAAGATTCTAGTCAGCCAACACTCCATACTCAACATTCCAGGCTCAGACACACACACACAAGGAAATCACCAGGATAGGCCATAAAAGTGATCCACTTAGACCAAAATTACTGGCCCAATATAGCATTTTGCGCTTTTGGTTTGGGCATTGCCATCTTGCCCTATGGACCAGTCCGAGCATGCAGCAATTAACACTGTCCAAGGGTGTGGGGCTGTTTAAGAATGTTTAGTTTCATAAAGAGGTGCTAATTTGGGTGGATGAACCTGTGAGCAGAGGATTAACTCATTGACAGTATCATGGGGGGGGGTGTTGACTGGGGGGAGTAGATGGATATGTGCAAGGTAGGTAGGCTGGGTGGACGGGGGTTGACTCCTTTCCCCTGACTCTGTCCGACATAAAAAGTCAAAGGCTCCTTACTCTCTCAGCTGGGAGATTTAACAGGGTGCCTCTTCTGCGCCCCTTGCACCGTGTGGTGCTCGCACATGAAAGACACGCTCTGTAAAAATTAAAAGAACTAGTGGTACGGCGTACCAATGATTTACATTATACATCCATCTCTGACCCTACTAGGTACAAAGTCCCCGCTGTTTAAAATATATGTAATGTAACAGACGCGCGCTCACCTGCCTTCCAAGCCCATAAGAATTCATTAGTATACAAACGTTGCCAAGCGACCAAGAAGCCTTCCACATGTATGTCATACGTTCATCTGACGTGCAGCGCAAGTTCACCAGTGGTTGGTTGTTAAGAAAGAGCAAGGACACAGAAAGGGGGCTCGCTATGCTTCAACTCCGCCTTTACTGTCTGCCAACGTGGCGGCCATCTCTCAATGGGACTAGTTAGTCACGTTATCCTAATTCTTCACTGTAATATTAACGATAAACACGAATAGGACACCCTGAGTAATCCAGCATCAAAAGCAACTATGTTTCGATGTTTATAAAACTATGTCCTACGGCAAAGTAACGTGGGTCCCGTTTTCACTTGTCAGTGAACGTTGTGGGTACTATTTGTACACAACATGGCCACCATAATGCAAACGGCCCTTTGTGCAGTCTAGTGTTCAAGAGAATTCGGTTTATCATGCCGCAGAAGAGCACCAATAATATCAAGGCAACTGCCAAAAGGACAGTGCTGTGTCCCAATAGTAGCCAGTCAATAATATAGGCGGGCATACTCCCAGACCACGTGCTAGAAGAAGAGACGTGGAAACAGGCGGGGCACGGGAAGGACAGGCCTTTCAGCCAGTCCGCTCGCCCTTCTTTACATTCCGACACTGAAGAAACGCCAATGAGAAAGGAGTGCGGGCGGGACGGGGCTTCGTTGGTTACAGTTTAAAGGTTGCTTAGGGGTTTGCTGAAGAGGAGGAAAGCAGGAACTTGTGGATGGCTGTTGGTGTGGTACCTGTGTCTCTGCTAGTTGCATGCCTTTCCTTGGACTGATCATTTTAGTAAATTATATTAAAACTCCGCAACCAAGGCAAGCACTTTCTCAAGTGTGGTGTGATGTCAAGGCAGAGTGTAACATCGAGGAAGAGCCCAACATGTTTGTGGTGTTGCCATGTGCCACAATCAACTAACTGGGGTGTTGTTTCATCCAAGCATCATTGACACTTCTCTGAAGGCACACTGCAGAACAAGGACGGGACGTAACTTAGTGTGCCCACAGTAATGAAGCACAGTTTATGGCCAGATCATTGCTGGACAATAGCTTCTTTACGAAGGCTTGATGATTGATTTCAAACCAATGCAACTGTCCTTCATCACTCATTGTTTGTACTTAGAGGCTGCATGGGCAACCATTGTACGTTTTGGATTGTGGTTTTACCGTTTTCACCCCGATGGCAACTTTTTAACAGCAAACTCAGCTAAAACTTAAACTTACTTGATTCTTTGGCCACCAATTTCACCATGCCAGAATCCGCCCTTTAAACTTCAATGTTAAGGTGTTTTCAAGACAATGGGGGCATGTCATCTTTTCGAGAAACCCAATTGAGGAACTGACAAGCTGCTATCTTGTTTGGATGTTCTACTATTTTTGTGTTTTAGCAACTTGATCGAATTTCAGATCTGACTTTTTATCATACTTTTTTAGCTGCTATAAACAATTTTTCATGAAGTCTCTTACAAAGCATAGACATCTTTTGGCATTTTGTTTTCTGACCTGGATTATCCTTTAATAGCAGTGTTGCTTGAACATTTCTGTGCAAAGACAACTTTGAAAAATAGACAGGAAGCCACAGTGGTGGTTTCGGTCAACAAACTAACAAGACATTTGATTAAGCAACGCAATATGGCAGTGAACATGGAGGATGATGTGCCCCTGATATTGACCCTGGAAGAAAACGGAGGCTGTATTTTGGCACCTGGAGTGGGTCTGAGATTGGAAGAGGTTCCCAATGAAAGTAAGACTTTATAATTCTGACTCTAAGGCAATGATTGTGCAATAGGCGATCAAGTTGTGGTTTTAACACAACTCAAATTATTTGAATCAATGTGTAATTAAACTTAAGGCTGTACTTCTTACCTTGAGGTTTTTCATGGGTTTGTAGGTTATGAGCCTATTGGCACCCAAGGGCAACAACTCCTTATCTATTGAAGCATACACTTCAAAATGTAGTGGAATAAGGGATGTTTTTGTAGTGACTTAGACACAACTTTGTTGGATTGTGGTGTATAGTAAAAACTGTTAAAGTCATATTTTGCCATGCGGTAAATACATCTGAAATAGTCTGCTTTATTATTCTTAAAAATCTGTAATTTCAACAGGGAGTTCACAAAACTTTGTTTGTTTGATAATGCGTGCAAAACCCATGGGTAGCCAGGCGCAACAGCTTACATGAAAACTTATTTGGCATGAGTATATACAGCACAATGACAAGAAGAGCACATATATGTGCGACTATATACAAGCAAATATCATTAGGTTGCAGTGTTTCTTATTACTGATATAGTAACAAACATCTGTGATGAACTTATTGTAAATTGATGGCTTGGAATGTGTTGTAAGAAATATATAGTGCCTAATGTAAAAAAAAAAACAGTGTGCAAACATCAATAATAATTTACACAAAAATAGGTAGAATATGACAGTTAGTAAGGAGGGTATCCAGTAAAAATCGTTGTGAGAATACCTTTGCAGTGAAACAGTTGGCAAGCAAAAAGTAGTCCCAAAAAATGCTGCAGAAAAGTAGCCGGAAATGCAGTGTTGTTAGAGCACGTATTCGAATTAAAGAGGGTGTGGTGGGCTTGTGATTGTCTAGCTTAGGTTTAGGCTGGGCGTTAGTGTAAAACTAGGAATTAGGATTGAATACTTTTGTTATAATTAGGGTAAGGGTTAGTGTCAGGATGGTTGTGGAGGGCTGGAGATGTTGGGTGGTTTGGGAAGGAGAGAGTAAGGGTCAGGTAAAAGAGTAAGTGTTTGAGTTAAATAAATGCATAGTGAAGTTGGAGTGGACTACTAATGTTTGGGTAGGATGGGGTTGGGAGAAACCTCGTGGATAGCGGGACAAGGGATAGTGTAAGTGTTGGTTTTGGGGTAAGGCCAAGGTTCACATTGGAGCAAGGATTTGGGCTAGTGTGGGGGCTATATAATTTTGTTTAGTGCTGGGGTTGTAGATACGGTCACTATTTTAAAATTATTATTACAGGGGTAAACCATTCAAGTAGCAAGCTACTAGCTACAGATAATTATCGCTAGCCAATCTCTAGTGACGAGTCCAAATTTGCACCTGATTATTAGGTTAGTAATTGAGTGCAGACCTTGATTCGGGAAACAAAACTGTGCTTTACAAGTCATAGTCATTGTTAATTTTCTTTTTATTTGGTGTTCTGTAGCAAGTCGCATGGATTTAGGATGCTGGAATGTATGGAATGTTCCACACACATCAACATACTCTATTATTAACAATATCACTCTCCAACAGTGCTTTGGCACAAAGCATGGGTGATATATTAACCAATCGTCAAACTGATATGTGGTATACTAATATTAAGGGATTTTGGGTGCTTCACCTAATCCATATCAGAAAAATTAATAAATATTTGCCACTTCTTGCTTATAGTATTAGACTAGGTGGGCACAAGTAATTATCTGCATCGAGCATGGTAACTAGCTACTGTTTCTAATACAGAAATATAATAGTTTTTCACATTTATTTTGTTTGTTTTTTCCTTTTTATTGTCCAACAAACCAGGACCATGGTAGGTATCTATAATTTTCATGTATATAAATGTTAACATACACTGGTACAATTGATATTCTATTGTTCTAATTTCAGCCTTGTAAAAGACCTTGTGTCGAAACACACGTTGGCTGAGATCAGATTGGCTGAGATCAGATCGAAAATTGAACATTGCAGAGATTATCAGTTGATTATCCTCGTATATGATGTTAATCCTAGTGGAAAGTGCGACCAACTAGTACAATCGGTTAATTTTATACTACATACGAGGCTACGGGGAGAACCTCAATATACTAGTCCCACAGCACGCCACACCACACATAATTCCAAGCTCATTAACAAGCAATTTTACCCTGACTGCTGTTATCTCATTGCTAAATTATGTAATTCTATGTGATAAATATTCAGCTCAAATTAAGAAGATTAAGAAATATGTCATGAGACATTGGAACATTTTTAAGCATGACAGGAAATAGGCAAATCTTTCAGGATTATCTGTTTTTTGCAAATAGGAGGGGAAGGAGTAACCTCCGAGATCTACAAACTATGTAAAGAGAACAAAACAAGATGAACCTAAGAAAACAAACCCATTTCCCTTTTCTCTACTGTAGTAACTCGGGGTTTGCAAAATCTACTAGCCTACTTGCATTGGTGAGTCGATTTTATTAAGGGCGAGAACCATTTCCATGGTACTTGGACCTTACTAGCGAGTATGGGGATGTCTGAAACTTTTATTTGACGTTTACTGCAAACAAACTCCTTGCAGTAAATGGCAAATAAGTTTAATGTGCATGGTTGGCCTTTTGTGTGGCAGCATTGCACCAGATATGAAGTGTGCTTATGGTGATATGCACCTTTTTACAGATGGAACTGGCCAATATTCTGTCACCTTTCATTATGGAGCGAGTGCATTTCTTTTCGGTCGAGTGTGTAAACTAAGGATATCCCCCTGCAGTTCTAGTGGGATTTTTAAGAATTTGTGAGGCTTGAGTAACTGCATTAGTGGAAACAGGTGTAATGTGGTGTTCCATCCAAGGACTGGTTAAAAAAGAAAAACTTAAACTTTTTGCCACATGTGACAAGATGAGTACAATTTATTTCAAGGGATGTCCTTGTGGTATCTGTTACGGACAAGCATCCAGAAAAGCAAAAGTCAGATGGAAGGAACATCACTCGAATGTAAGAACCAATAATAATAGGACACCAGTGGCCAGACATTTCAATTACAAAAAACATAATGTTACACTAATGCACTTTCAAATTGTGGACGTTGCTACAATTAGTCTGCACTATGTTAACCCGGAGAGTATTCTGATTCAGAAGGAAGCCCTGTGGATGGCTGCATTAGCCCCAGGAAGGAGGAATATGACATTGCATGCTTTTTGTAAAGAGTTGTACTCTTTGTTGTGGCATATCTCTAGTGTGTGATGTGATGGCTGAGGTCACTGTTGGAAGTTGTTTGTGGTAAGGTGTGCTCCGTGGGTCACATCCATCCAAATGGAGTGTGATTAAGGGTAGGGTCATGTTAGCTCTCGTGATGTCATGTACAATCTTGGATGCCTACGAGATGTTTGTTTGGGAAGGATGCCATGTGTTTGTGATCCTCCTCTGTGGGTGTCCAATATATATGATGGGTGGGTTTTTGGAACTGATTATTGGAGTAGATGGTATTAGTCACAACTGATGATCTTCTGCAAACATGTATGCGTTCTTTTTGCTTAATGGGTACTGAGAGGGACTGATTTTTTTAACATGGAATTGGTTAGCAATAATTATTTTATAGCTCCTGTATTGAAGTATTCCCGAGGGCGTTCAACCTACCAGCGCCTTGAGATCATACCAATGGTACATACCAATGGTACATAAGGCGCTATATAAATGCAAAGTAACATAACATATGAGTAACAGTCTTGTGATGTTCTTTGGAGTATGCTATATGTATGTTTTTTTCGATCAATGTCATGAGCTAAAAACAATGTTTTTATTTTTTCTGCTGAATTTGGGTTTCAAAATGGAGCGCCACACGCTCCTTGGCTGACAGCCGAATGCAGATTTTGTTGTGCCTACTTCCTGATAACCTGCTGGCACACTAGGACAGCAGAGCACATTCTCACATGCATTTCGAACGTTCTCTTGGTGATATTTAATACCATTTTAGGAAATATAGGACTTTGTCCTAGGGCAATTAAGTAATTAGTGTTTTTTTTTCGTTCTTTTTACAAACATATCGTCGAAGTGTGAGCATGGTACAGGAAGCTTCTTTGAGGACGTTGAGGGTGTTTTTTTTTTATTGTAACTGAATTTAAATATGTAGAGGAGGGTGGGTATCTTTACATATTTTTTTCAGATTTGTTTGGAGGATTTTACTCACAACTGGAAGATGGGTGTTCTGTTCGTACACTATTGTTGATTTATGAACTCCAAATATGGGGTCACCGACAGGAAGGTTATGTTTTCCACAGATGATTTCCCTGGTGATGGACCACAAAGATCTAAAATGCATTGGGTCACTTCTTCTGTCTCCATCAACACTTGCATTTTAAGTCTGACGAATTAAAGGAGTATTTCTTTCATGGGACATTCTTAAGTGTAGCAGCTATCCGCAAGGGGACACTTAGTGCTGAGAAAGTTGTTCCTTGGTCCTTTTTTGATTTTCAATTCATAAGGGCCATTTGACAGTGAATTGGAGTGTTGTTTAAGATTCTCAAATAATGTCCAGTAACACTCCAAAATTGGTGGAAAAACCCCATGACAATGTCAAAGGCCCTACAGTGACACCACTCCCCCCACACTCAGCTAGAATCGGATTTAGATTCCACTAAAGGCCTGAAATGCTAATAGCTCCAGCTTTTATAGGAAGGCAAAATATTTTTCTTGGCTCGGGTAGCATGGGGGACTAAATGTCACGAGTCCTGGATTTACCACCAAAACATGAGCAAAAAAGTAAACCATGAAAGCATGCAGCTCCTCCTGCCAAAACTAAGCTACATGCCATAATTGTTGTGTCCAAGTAAGGCTCGCTTGTGGTTGTGTGCAAATACAATGGAATGGTCCTATTTAAAAGCCCAACCTTAAAAGAAGGGTTCTGGAAAAAACGCAGACCTAATAAGAGTGGCATAACCTGCTGATGCAGGTTCACGTGAGCAATTGAATAGACTCTAGCCTTTTCAGTAATCCAACTAAAACAGACTCCTTTTACGATACTCCCTGCCAACTATTCTACACTTCATAACATGAATAAGAACAAATCTCATTTTGACTCGTGATCACAGATAATTTTCAGAGGAATTCCATGAAGATAAAAAATGCTTAAGGTTCTCTGGTGCATGGAAGGGCTAGGGCATGACTGCCATTGCACACGTTATAAGTAAATCATGTAATATTTTGAGATGACAATTTGAACCACAGGTGTAAATCGGGGTTCATTTGATGTCTGGCACACCTTTGATTTCATAACAATCTGCAAAGATACTGTCCACAAAACACCAGACCAATGTCAAAACGGGATACCTAAAAAAGGGGGTAGGATATTTTTGACCTAGTGCTGGTATTAAATATTTCTGCTAGAATTACGTGCAAACATCACAAAAAGACCGTTATTCCCTTAGTGGCCTACTTGGAACAATTCTAAACCTGCATTTTGCAATGCGCTGTGCTTAACCCGAAAAAATATCACTTAGGAGGGCAAACCCTCTAACTGCAAGCAGCTAATCCGTCCTCAAAAAGTCACTTGCCACCTCAGTTGTGTGGGATGTCTTAACCCACTTGTTGCTCTGCCATGCGGCATAACTGTGTTCTGATGGTGCCATCAAAATGGCTGCAAAACCCTTGTGCGTGCCAAAACCTCTGAAAATCGCGCTCTGCAAAGCACAAATAGATGGCTGCCCAATCTACCACGCATGTTGTCAGTGGTGGGACAGAGATCTCACTCCTGAAATATGTCACTGGGCTCCACAACAAGTTAGAATGGAGCACCGAAGGGAAAAGCAGTGCTCTGCTAAAGGAAAACCCAAAATCTTGCTTTAAATCCTTTTTCTTTGGTGCTGAAACTGCAGAATGTCGGTACAAAACGCCCTCAAACATCCAGAATTCTTGCTGGGTGCTACAATTCACTGAGTATAAGAAATCATTGTGAACTTACAATGTCCTGAAAGTATCAAAGAAGCATCCAAAGCAAAAGTTGCCTGCCTGCGGAATCTGTCAAAATCTGGGCACAGTACCGTCGGCCGCCTGAATGACAGCTGTCAGAAGCCTGCATGATAAACTTTAAAACCTGTAACCAGCCAGTGCTCCAGATAGGATTTTGAAGTGAGAGTATTTTACTCCCAATTTTTAGAATTGGAGACTAAATCCAATTTTATGTAAAAATGAATTTCCTCCTTCGCAAGAGTAAAAAGTGCCTGACAACTATCCAATGTGTGCGTAAAATTAACAATGTGTTCAAAAACATTAGTGACAAAACAGCTGCATTTCAAAGTGGTACTAAATAATGTATTACACCTGTTGAAAACATTTTCCCCACACAAGAACCATGTAGATGCATACTACCCAGCTTCATTTTCATAATACTTGGGTACAAACTCTGTTAAGAGCTACTACAGATGCCAGCAAGATACATCAGAAGATTCATAAATCAAGTCCCTCACTCTACTAGCATCACTTCTCTGCCTCTCGGGCCTACCGTTGCTGCCTGGCACTACCTGCTTGACAGCCACTCCATCTATCCTTCTCTTTTCTACTCTGTTTCCCTTGTCTCTCACTTTGTGACACTGCCTCTAACCTTTAACTGTTGCAATGCCACGTTTTTTAGTCTGTTTCTCTGTCACTCTTCATCTCTCATCTCAGCATTCTATTGTTGCTGTTTCCCTCCTTTATCTCGCTGTATCGATTGACATAACTCATCTTCCTCTCTCATGACATTACTCTGGCTATATCTGTTTTTTCATGTACTCTTTGTGGTTGCTACTCCTTTTGATTATCCTTCTTGCACTGTCTCTTATGTTATTGCCTGCCCTTCCCTAGTCTTGCTTTTCTGTTTCCATCTCTCCCCACCTGCTGTTGATCTGTGTTTTATTATACTGTCTCTAAATGTCTCTTTCGCCCAGCTTCTATCCCTCACGCCTATTGTGTGTTTGTCTTATTATTAAGTTGGTTTCCCTTCTCACTTTCTTTGTTGCCCTATCCTATAGCTCATAGCTCTCTGTTCTTGTTGCTCAAATCCCTGTTTTGGATGGTCTAGTATGTTCTCTGTCCCTTCAACCCCTGCCCCACACACCTTTCTGTTCTCCTGTATTGCTTAGGTTCAGAGTTGCTCTTCCTCTCCAGTTTTTCTGTTTGTCTTTTAACATGGCACCAATAAATGTCCAAAAAGCTGAAAATGTCTTTTCTATTGGAAAATCAAGTGCAGTTTTACTATTGGGTGTTCCTTTGTAGATGTGTGCAACCCTTCCTTTGGCCATTAGGCTGGGAATTATAAGAGTTAGAGGTTTGTCTGACCAGATGCAGCACTTGCTTGAATGCGGATGCTTTACCAACACTGTATGCCATTACACGTATATATAAGAGCCCATATGAGCTGTGTGTGTTCTGAGCCATTACAAGTATAGTAGCCCAACTGAGATGTGTCATGACCACTGTGAGGGGGCACACGTTGTGCCACAAGCAGGCTCCCACCAGAACCCTGAGGGCCTTAGAACCAATGCAAAAGGGCTCCTGGAGCCAGTCCTGGCGCCTTTGGCACCAGGCTCATATGTAGAAAGGAAGGGCTGTTCAAACTAGGTCCCATTCATGCACATGGGCCTTTAAATTCAACATGGAAGCACCAACAAAGTCTAAGAACCAAGCCATGCGGTCTAGTGGTTTGGGTGTGGCAGGCCTGGAACTACTTTCCCTGGTACTACTTTACCTGGGCTATATAAACCACACCCTGACTACAGAACATGCTTCGTGTTCTTCTGCAACCAGCAGCGTGACGCTCACTGTGTCAAGCTCCTGGTCTTCAGCATCTTCCTGTAATCCTACAAGAACAAGATTATTCTGTTTTACCTGAGAAAACACCATCCAGCACTCAGCATCTCAACTGGGCTGCAATCTGTGGAAACAGATAGAAGAAGAAACATCACTCACCTGTGAGTACTAGCTTAAGGACCTCCGGCGAACCGCTACCACAGCTGCTGTTTGATCATTGCTACCTGCAATAACGAGAAAGGGAAAAACAATATTAGAACGCGCGCTTCCAAAACATCGAATTCCATCAGTTTTACCTGAATTCTACAGCGCTGTACTACCTTAACGTTCCGGGGGCCTGTTTTATCACGCTCTGATCCACTCGCAGCACCACAGCAGCCTGTGAGGAGAAGAAGAAGAAAACACTGGTTAGCTTCAAAAGACAATAAAGGCTCTGCGCTTCGCGCTTTCTCTTACCTAGAAACGTGCCTCTCCATCCGGCACGCCAGCATCAAGACCTTTGCATCCGAAAAGAAGGAGATAAAGACATTAACAAATTCCCACCATAAACAGAACAAAGACTTACAATTAACAAACCTATCTGCATACCAGCAGATTTGGGGTCACAGCAGGCCTGGGCCCAAGGAAGGCGTACTGCACCAGTGAAGCAACTCGGGCAGCTCGCCAACAAACGTCAAGCGCCCCTGCTAACTAAGGTGAGAAAAGAACCCAGTGGAAGGGAATTGGTCAGAGGGAGGTGGGAGATTCACCCATTAGAGACAGTTATCACAAAGTCTCCCTTCTGTAATTGCAGACTCATTATTCCGCACTGGGCAACTACGCATCCAGGGTTCCAGATCTCAGAGCCTTCCAGACGCCCCCGGGGATATCAGGTGAGCGTAACAGATGAGTCTGTTCTGAGCCATTACAAGCATAGCAGCCCTGAAGAGTGTTCCGAGCAATCACAGCTATAGCAACCCTGATGATTTGTGTGTTCTGAGCCATTACACGTAGAGCATTCCCAAGGACATTTGTGTCTTCTGAATCACTGAACATTTAGTAATCCTTTTGATAAGTCAAAAGGTAAGTCAATTCTGTTACAATTGAACTGTACCTGCATCTTAAGCACACACCTCTGATCCAGACTCATTAACTCGCATATCAACAAGGATTTGAACTAACAAGTTGCACAATAATCTCTGCAGCAGGGTTATTGACCCACTGAGCTGTCTTTTCCAACATGCTGTTGACCCTGAAGGCGCATAGGGTGAGGGCACTGGCAGTTCCATGTGAGTGCCTGACCTAAATGGCTTGTCAAAAGCTCCAAGTCTGTGAACTATCCTACATGAGTCAGGAGATTCATAATGAGGCTTTGAAATGTGCTAGATTTGTGGCAGCGGGACTCCGTAATCGAACATGGGAGAAGCAGAAGTTTTGAAAAAGGCAAGACTGATTAGGAGGGATTTGAAGTATACGACAGCAATGCTATCTTCGCACACTGTCTGCCAGTGTGCATCACACCAGCTCAGGAGGTATGTGGAAAAAGCTCAGACACTGTTCTTGCTCAGTACTTTAGCTTGCTGCAGAAAATGCCAACACATGTTCGTGCTTTGTCATTACAGCAGCTCTTTTAAGAAATTCATGTACTGTCGCAAAACATAGCAGTCCTGCTAAGAAATGCGGGCATGATACAATCGGCCCTGCTGTGAATATTTGGCATTGTGCCTTGACATGCGTATAGCCTTAGCAGTCCTGTTGAGAGGTACTGCTACAATCTGTGCCACTGAAAATATATACAGCACTGCTTCTAACTGTATCCATGAAACCTGCTTGCGGTGGGTGGTCTAAAAGGGAGTTAAAGTTCAGACCACATGCATAGCTATTTGTTGCTCTCTAAGAAAACAAACTATGTCTAGTGTCCTTTCATGTACGCAAACACATGCAATCTTAAGACAAAAAAAACACATCTTCATATAGAAAACCCAAAAGGTTTTCCTTCTCACAGAAGCCAAACAACTGCTTGCTGGGAGATTCTTAAAACTTCAAGAGATCAGGAAGCACAAGCCATTAAAAGCAATATATGTGCTTCTGTGATGAAAAGAAAGCAAAGTGTGAAAAGCCCATTCTGCGTTGCCTCTATTAAAGTGGATTAAGACTGAGGAAAATGAAATAGAAATGCAGCCCTTGTTTAAGACAATTTTCATTTTTACATAATACTACATGTGTCCTAAAGCAAAGTGAAAAGCATGTTCATGATTCAAGATGCTTTAATAACACTTTAACCTACAAAATGCAAGCAATTGAACAAAGTGAAAAAAACACAAATTGCCTTTTACATTACACAAAGTATTATCTTGATAGAATTATTAACAGAGGAGAGTGTTAAAGAAATTAAACAGACCATGACTCGACCCAGTTGCTTCTTTGGATTGCTAAATTAAAGAGTGGATTTGCAAACTGCTGCTAGCCAGGCTGTCGTCAGTGAGCTCCATGATTTATGGGTGTGCTGCCATAAATAGCCTGTGTAAGTAGTACACAAGGAATAATTTAAAAAGGCTGTATTGACAAGATTTCTGTGCATAAAAAAGCCTGATGCACACCTTATCTGGAGGGCTGACCAGAACCCCAGATGGGAGCTTGAGGTGCTAATAGCGATAAATACCGCTTTTGTGGGCGCTTGGGCTGGAATGCTACAGAGTGCCATTACTGGCCCTGCCCTCCTCCAAAAGTGATATTAAATGATATATTGAAAACCGCTAATATCAGTGACAGGCAAGGCCCATCTTGTCCACCTGAAGTTGGCAATTTTTAACATTGTGAACTTTTTGATTGATGAAACCTCTGAACGTCTCCGAACACAGCAAATAATGGGGGCAAGCATGGTACTGGACACTGCTTCGGGCAACACAGACTGCACCCAGTTCCACAGAGACTTGCACTGCAAACTCATTTTCAGAGCCTTTTTATCATATTTATTTGTGTCCATTCATGCAGCTCACCTTTTACATTTTACAGACATCTCACAAATGTCTGTTTTCAGAGATGCACAAAAATGCTGTATTGTTCCTCACTGAATGTCTTCGGTACAAATAACATCTGAGGCTACAAGTTAGAACAATCTCAGAGGCGCAGAGAGTGAACTTTGTTGGTTCCCTTGTGAATATCTACCGACTTGCGTTACAAGAATGCATCCCAGAGAAGGATAAACAAACTTTACAGCTCTATTATCCTTGATCACTTTCAATCATGGTGTGAGGAAACCAGATGTTATGACCCATTTCAGAACGGCTTTATTAAGGGTTTGGGCACCGCAGTGAATATCCTTTTACTACAAATACTTAAGGGTAACATATATGGTTTTTGTGGACTTGGTCCAAGCGTTTGACCAAATCAATAGATTGGTTGAAATTAACAAGGAGAGAGTGCCCTAAAATAATACTTAATCCCATCATGGCAATGCATTCTGACACCTCTTTTAGGGTCAGATTGAACAAGGCAGGGACCCTTTCCAATGAAATAACAACTGGAAGAGGAGTCAAGCAGCAGTGTCCAATGACCCCAGCTCTTTTTAATTTCTTCGTGGAGGACATGCCTGAAGCCTTTGTAGGTTGTATTAATTGACCAGACCCCTGTTGGCTTTCAAAGGCAAATGGACACACTACAACATTACATTTAAGAAAACGACCTTGAAATCAACAAGGGGAAAACTAAAACCCTGTTTTTCGGCAACCGCACTCAGGGGAAAAATCATTACTCGCTGTACCTAGATGGAGAGGAGATTGAACAGGTACTATCATTTAAATACCTGGGTGTCTGGCTGAGTAACTCTAAACCCAAAGCTCCTATGACAAGTCGCCTTCTAGAAAAAATTAAAACATCTACCAGCCAAGCTTGTGTGCTGAACAGAAGGTTTTGTCGTTTTTCTATTTTACCAGTTGTAAGATTTTACAGAGCTAACGTGGACCCCGCAGTGATTTATGGGATGGAGACCATGTTTAAAATCCCAGACCCTTTTTGGAATCGCCTCAAGGGCATCTTTGGGGAAAAAAGTCCTTGGGTCCCTTTGTTTACACAGATTGCCATTCTTCGGAGAGAACTGGGCTTTAACTCCTTGAAGTGCATGGTAAATTGGAACAGGGTTGCCTTGTTCGTGAAATGCTACAATCCTTCACGTCCTGTAATTCTGGAGATGATCCATAGAGAAATGTGGTCTAACTCTAACCCATCTCTGAACGGATGGCGTCTCTCTATGACAAACCTCATAGAAGTGATTAGTAACTCTCTTGAACAACTAATGTCTAACCCATCACAGGTTAAAAGAAAACTTCAGGATTGCGATTGGATCTCCACGCAAGAGGTGGTTAGTAATTACCACTTGGTAGCCCATCTTCCTTCAGAATGCTTGAAACTTAAGTCACTGCGTGAATATTTGAAGCAATTTCTTGACAAAAGGGTCAATCAGAGACCTATTTTTGAGGGCCCGCTTGAACTTGCACCCGACCAATGAGATTTGTGCAACTCTGGGACCAATTGCTGGAGAAACAGTCGGCACTGTAACGACAAAACTAAAATCGAATCTCTGTTCCACATAATGACAGTGTGCCCAGCCCTGAGAGCTGAACGCACTAAACATTTTAGAGTGCTTTTTTCGGACTTTGAAATCTTTGATTCTGATGGTTGGTGGAAGTCTCTAATGACAGGATAAAGAATTGAGCATGTCATTGCAGTAGTCAAGTTTTTTATTGAAGTCCTTCCAGAGATTGGAAGTGTAAAACTTTCTTGATTGGATTTATTTTTCTCCTTTTTTTCTTTTACGATTGTTCTTTTTTTTTTTTTTGTTTTTTTTTTTGTTTTGTTTTTGTATTATATATTCAAACACTCATATCTGTTTATGGAAATGCTGTTTTGCAAAAAAATTGTTGATTCAATTTTAACGCATATGAATAAATAAGCAACCATTTTTGGATTAACTTGATGAGGACATTGTGGTATTCGAACAAAAAGACATTTTCTGGATTTTCTTTTATGGCAAATCTACAAAGCCTGGAGTTGAAGAAACTATGAACATTGAGGATGGGGATCAGATAAGCAGCCACCACTGATACTCCAAAAGGAGAAGTAACCCGTATGCTGAGTGAGAACTTGGCTTTCTTTCTGTTTTCCTTTATTAATGGCAGGACAGAGACCGGTTAGTTTAGGTTTGACAGAGGACGGAGTACATATTGTAAAGACGTCCTGATGAGCACCTTTTTTTTGTTATTTTCTAGCACAGCAAACTCCTCATAGAAGAAGGATTTAGAGTAGATTTTCTTTCAATTTACTAATAAACTACTGTTTTCAAACATGTCCTCTTGTCAGTCACCTGTGTCTGACTTATCACAATGGTCAATGGGATTGGATGGGTTATTCATTCCTGTTTTGGGCACAATTATAATTGGTGAGGTGGTTGTAGCGGGGGTAGATGTTGCAGTCTCTTCCATTGTCTCCTATGCAGATTATATCCTCCTGAGTAGTTAAAACCTCACCCATAGTTGGGTGATGTAAGGAAGGCATGGTATCAAAGTAAGACAGACACAAGTGATCACAGTTCAAGGGTGTTTATTAAACTGTAAAAATGGGTGGTATAAATGCCTAATCTAAAACTAAATCTAAGATGGGAGCAAGCTACGAACATCAAACCATAATACAGTAGTCAAATAAAAAGGGCCTATACTAAAAAGAAACTATTGCCAATACTTATCGCTATGCTACACAATAGTGTGGAATAATGTTCATAAGAAAAGAAAGCGTGTTCACAAAATAAGTCCGGATGGTATGGCCGGGATCTCTCTTCCCCCACATTTTTAGCGCGGGTCTCTTGAGCATAGCACACTCCTGGGCTTCTCCAGCACAAGCTTACTGCTTCTTTTCTTCGATATCTGGGCCTTCTGTGCCCACGTCTCTTTGATGCAAAGTCTCTTGTCTCAGAGGGCCTGATGTACCGTACACAACAAACAAAAGTTTCTTCACTTGATCTTCAGGGTGGGTGATTACTCTTCGCCCCTGCTCCGATCCTTCTCTCAATGTGAGCCTCTATTCACTGTGGACCTCCCTCAATCGGGTTCACGCTTGTCAAAACAAAGTTCGCGGGTGTATCACTGTCCACCCCAATTTGTAGGCATCCCTCAGTCGGGTTCACATTTGGCTCAAACAACAGTTCACTTTGGTTTTAACACAATGTGGGATTCACTTTCTTTAGCTTTCTCCTGGCTTCCCCTCCATCGGGTTCACACTGCCATTTAGACTATCATCCCCTTGTAATATTCAAGAATCTTTTTATTTTTGTTTTGTTTTTTTAAAACTTCTTCTTTTCATGAATTTCAGCATGTAAACAAATCAAAAACATCAACTAGACCTCCCCCAACTTCCGTCGTAGCACCAGTAGGTCCTTCTTTCCTATTAGCCCCCTTCCAGCTCTTTAACCATGAATGTCCAGCAGTTTTAGTCTTTGGGGGCGCGATTGTTCCCTAAACTCCCCTTTCAGGTATTCCAGCGTCTCACACCAATCAGCTGAAAAGCTCCCCAACTTATTATCAGCCGCGTATGTTGCCCATTCCAGCGAAAGTGTCCCACATTTTCCTTAGCCAGACTTGCTCCGTAGAAATCGTTGGGCTCTTCCATTTCTGTGCGCTTGGGCCCATCGCTGCCAAAGTAAATACCACTTTTGTTTTAATACTCCCTCTCCTCTCCACCCCATGTTGCCCGTTTCCCCAGCAAGATCTCCCGGGGGTCCTGACCATATGTGCGTAGCCATACCCACTTCCCCACAGCCCCTACAGCAGTCCCCTGAAGTTGCCAGGTACATCGTGTGCAGGTGGGCTGGGGTATAGTGCCAGCCATAGATATATTTGTACCAGGCTTCCTGCAGTTTGTCTGCTTTAGCCACCTTTGGCATCGTCCTCCATAACCACTCCCAGTTGTCCCTTTCCATTCTAGCCCCCGGTTGTTGCTCCCATCCCCTCATGTACGGCCAAGTGACCTTCGGGCTATATAGGTCCGAGATTAGACCTCTGGATCCCTCATGGGTCGGGAGGAACTGTTCGAATTGTGTTAGGTTGCACGTGGCCGCCTTCCTAACCTCTGCCGACATAACCCAGTGTCTAATCTGGAAGTATCTGTGCCTTTCCCCCTCGCCCACCCAGAATTCCTGATTACATTCCTCAAAGGTTTTCACCTTTTGGTTGTGAAACATATCCCTCAGCGTCCTGCAACCCCCCCCCTCCCACGCCCGAAACGCCCCCCTCTCCAACCCTGGCGTAAAATCCCCATTATTGAAGATGGGTGTAAACGGGGATGGAAAGGACGAAATCCCTCGTCTCTCCACTGCCCTATCCCAGGTGTCCACCATTCCCTTTGTTATAGCACTCCGATAGATGTGGAGTGGTCTCAACCTTCGCGGGAGCCATTATACCTCCCTCAGGTGATGTCGGGCTACTGCTCTATCCATTTTTACCCAGTGCTTCTTGTAGTCATCCGCAAACCATTCCCTAATCACCTGGAGCAGTGCAGCCTCATGATATCGCCTGAAGTCCGTAAAAAAAAGCCAGGCCACCTCGCCCTTTGGACGCCATGAGTAGTCGCCTGGTCGAGTGGGGCCTCTTGCCTTCCCAAATGAATTCTTTGGCCGCCCGGTCCAATTCTTTAAAGAAGCTTGCTGGAATGGATAGCGGAATCGCCCACAATAAATAGAGTACACTGGGAAGAATCGCCATTTTAAGGGCCGCCCCCCTCCCTAGCCAGGAAATCCTAGTGCACTCCACCTCCTCCAGGTCTTTCTTAATTTCCATTAGCATGGGGGGAGTAGTTTGCTCCATACCAACCAGCCAGAGAAGGGGTTATCCTAATCCCCAAGTATTGTAAACCACCCGGGCTCCATTTAAACGGGGAGATCGCCTTTTTTTTTTTTTGCCTCATTCTCCTCGAGTGACAAGTTGATCAGTTCCGACTTCTGCCAATTGACTCGCAAACCCGATACCTCCCCGACTTTGGTCAGCACTTCTATGCTCGCCTTGATGGACTCCTTCGGCTGCGTCAGCGTGAGCAACATATAATCCGCGAATGCCGCCACTTTATGCTGATATCCCCCGAATGGTATGCCCTGAATATTGTCTGCCTCCCTTATGGCCAGTAGAAGGGGCTCCAAGTATATAGCGTAGAGCAGGGGGGCATTGGGCCCCCCTGTTTCGTCCCCCGCTGGAGCATAATTGTATGTGATGTCTCACCATTCACTAGGATACGTGACCTGGGATTCTTGTAATTTGCCACGACCATGTTGATAACTCTGACCCTAGATCCATCTTTTCCATAACTTGAAACAAGAACGACCACTCCACCCATCAAATGCTTTTTCAGCGTCTAGCGCTAGGAGAATCGCCGGCGTGGTTGTCTTCCGTGTTTTCTCCACCATGTGGGCCACCCGCATAATATTGTCAGCTGTCTGCCTCCCTACCACAAACCCTTGCCTCCGTGTTTGAGGGCAATGGGTCGATACGATGTGCAATCTTCGGGATCCTTGTCCGCTTTATGTATGAGTGTTATTTTAGCCTCTTCCATCGAGGGGGGTAATGCTACCTCTGGGCCCAAGCGAGTTGAATAGTTGTGTTAAATGTGGAACCAACAGATGGGGGTAGGTTTTATAAAAGGACGTTGGATAGCCGTCCGGACCTGGGGCCTTGCCACGGGGGAGTGCCATTATGGTTGCTCTTACCTCGTCCTCTGTAATAGCTCGACCTAGCTCCCTCCCTTCTTCCCTAGATAACCGTGGGAGGGGGAAGAGCCCACAGGAACTCCCTCTGTGGCCCAGGCAATGGATTCTGTGAAGAGTACAAAGCTTCGTAGAATTCCGCCATCCTCCCCTTTATCCCTTCAGTCCGAGTGAGTCTCTCACCCCTCTTATCCCTCATGGCCACAATAACATTCGGTTCACTGTTTGCCCTCAAAAGGCGAGCCAGAAGTGAGTCTGCCTTATTGGCCTTCGCATAGAATTTTTGCCTAACCCTTAGCATAGCCTCCTCCGCCTTTTTGGTCCTTAGGATCCCCAGTTGGCCCTCTGCTCACCTGTATACCTTCCTAGTGGGGGTCTCCCCCACTCGTATCCTGGCAGCCTCCACCTCTCTTTCCAGCTGTGCTTGTAGCCCTCATCAGTCTGTTTCTCTCCACCTTTAGAGCGATGAGCTCCCCCCTTCAGAGTAGCTTTAAAACCATCCCACCTAATATCGAGGCTCGTGTCCATGCTGTTGTTCCGCTCAAAGAAGTCCCGAATCTTACTTCCTATCTCCTCCCGCATCACCTAATCCCTCAGAAGTGCCTCAGGGAATTTCCAGCTCCACACCCCCGACCTTCGCCTCCCCAGCTGCAGCTTCATCTACACTACCTTATGGTCTGCTATCCCCATGGGACCCACCTCTACTGATTCCACCCCTCCGATCAGGCTTGCAGACGCCCAGATATAGTCGATTCTTGATTGGGTTCTATGAACGTCAGAGAGGAATGTGAACCCCTCCTCTCCTCCCCTTTGTGCCCTCCAAGCATCTCGCAATCCAGCTTCCTCCCACCGTTCCTTCAGGTGGGCAGAGGCCACTGCACGCCCCTCATGTTGCGTACGGTCGCCCCTCCTATCCCACGCCAAATTGAGATCCCCCATCAGTATCGCCTGCCCCCTCGCAAAGTCCTGCAGGGTACAAAGGGTCTCGCGCATGAACTGATCCTGGCCCACGTTCGGGCCGTACACTGAGGCTATAGTGTAAGGCGTGCCCATGTACTCCCCTTACCATGATGTACCTCCCACCCACTTTTGTCCCGGAGTGTGTCCTTCACTCTGAAGTCTATCCCCCTCCCAAATGCCAGGGCTACCCCCCCCCCTTTCTTTGTGTGGCCCGGTGCAAACAGTATTTGAGAGAATCCCTTCAATCACAAGCGATACTGGTCCTTCCGCAATAAGTGGGTCTCTGGCTTATGGGACCTGGTAAATAGCTCCAATTTCGTACGTTTAAGAGAGGAGTTCAGGCCCCTAACATTATGTGTTAACCACCTGAAGACTGGGCTGTTGTGCAGTACGCCCCTCTTAGTCGACCCACTCTCCCCTTACCGGGTCTGCCCTGTATCTCCCCCCACTCCCAACAATGGGTGTTCTGGTCCCCCTCCTCTTTTCTTTTACCTTCTGCCTCCTTTCCCTTATTCCGTAAAGCCTGAATTGCTCCACTAGTCGCTACAGTCCCCTCCCGAGTCACCTACACCCCCCACACTCTCCCGCCCTGCATCTCCAACTTTGGGTGAGACCGCCCCCCACCCGCCCTGCCCAACCTGACAACCACCCCAGACACTCCTGCCCTCTTGCTCCCCTCCTCCTTCGTGTGGGAGACCCATGCCCCTCCTCCCATAATTCTCCATATTGATCTTAATGTCTTTTTAAACAATTGTGCAGCTTATTCGCTCCACCTTACCGTTTCCCAAACCACTTGCCAATTTACATCTTGCTGGGTCACTCGGGTATTCTATGACAGATGCTGGTTTCACAAAATCACATGGCGCTCCCCTTCTTCCGGGCGCAAACGCCACTTTCACAGTTCCTTTAATTTTGTGCACAGTTTCACAATGTGTCAAAGACTTTCGACTGTACAAGGGGTTTGGCTTGACCCTTGTATGACCACTTTGACACTTCAAACCGACTAGGGCCTCTTGGTCCTTGTAGTTTCCGTAATCTTAGTTCATTACACCTGGCCACTCTATTTCTGGTAACAATTTCATTCCCAGATGACTTCTGTCTCTTATCTCTATCCTCACATACAATGTTGCCACTGCAACCTTGAGCCTGACAGTCTGGTCCACTATCAGTTTCTTCCGACTCACCAGCTGTGCTGAATTCGCTGGCAGTTTCTTTTGCTGCTGGAGTCAAGAACAGTACCACAATGGCAACCGCTTCTCCCCGGCTCTCACACTCGCACTCACCTGGATCTCTGCGGGAGCGATGAAGTCTTCCGGACCCTTTCCCAGGAGTAGTGGAGTGGTACTACAGGTATCTATTGAGAGAGATGTGAGCTGCTTAGTTTGCCTGAATATGGGCCCCAATCCCCCTTTCTCCCTCCACCCCGTGCGTGTACTGTGATGGAAGTGTAGGAGTAAGGCTCACCTTTAAAATAGATTGGGCGAGCTCTCCATCCTGAACTAGGCCGGGGCACTGTATCTCTGAGACCCTTGAAACTTCCTTAGGTCCTGGTTAAGTCTCTGTTCTGCCACTCACTGTGTTCCTTCACCCAATGATGAGTTCTAGTTCCAGTTTCTTCACTGGTTCGAAATAACTTGCAGGTATGTTCAAGTTACAGATTGCAGGTAAGTTCTAGTTCCAGTTGCTTCACTGGTTCGGATTACTTGCATGTGAGTTTCTAGTTCCCGTTTGCGGGGTGGTTCTGGTTCTGCGCGTCACTAGGTGACCTTGCTATGCGGCGAGTTCTGCACGCGGTAGACAACAGTGATTACCAGTTCTAATCCTGTTTTCTTTCTTCACAGGTGATTCTCGGAGGGATCCACCAAAGAAGACTTGCGCAAGAACTCTGAACGCTACTTTAAGATCTCCAAGAAGATTCGGGTAGGTGATGTTGCTAAACAGCACGCGCGTTTGCTGAAGAAGTTGGATTGCAGCGAAGGCACTTACGGGTACTGCTTTTCTTATGCCTTCTTTCTCTTCCAGTTGCTGAGATTCAGGACGTGGGCACGGATGAAGCCGAGGAAGGAACAAGTCGAGCATTGCGGTTAGCATGTTGGTCGGAGCCACAGTTGCAACACGAAGCGTGGGTCTACCTTTGGGCGTGGCTTATATAGCCAACCACGCCCAAAGGCTAGAACGTGCCCTGCATTCACAGGAAGTCTGCCAGTGGCCATCTTGAGTGTATAGGAAGTGTGCCTGAGCCAATCAGATTCCCCAAAGGGAGCCGGGGCTAACTGTAAAATGCACCTGATTGCAAGAGTGTGGTCAGTGGATGTTGGATGCCTGCAAGGCGTGTTTAGTCTGCCTGGCTTTAACCCATCTTGCCCCTGCCTGTTCTGCAGCATATATGACACCGCCCTGGCTATCAGTGCGGGAGGGTTCCATGTACCGCTGACATCCATTACATTAATCGCCAGCTGCGATTCCCAGTCTTGCGTATCCTTTCTCAGAGGCTTCCCGGGTCTGAGTTGAAAAGGGCAAGGGTAATTCCCTTCTGGTTGTCCTTTCAGATCTCCCCGCCTTTCTCCTCCGTTTGAACTGCCGTCCCGGAATGGCTGCTTCCTCGTTCATTCGGCCTTGCTCAAAGTATGCTTTTGTGCTCCGCCTTTTATCCCTGTGAGGAAGGGAAAGCACAGTCAGGTTTGTGCATAGTTATCAGCAATTGCCTGACCGTGCCTGGCCCTTGTGTTGGGACATGTCAGGTAAACGCCTCTGGTATTAGTCCATTGTCTTTCACGGTGTGAGAAAGTGTTGGAGTCAGAAAAGGTGGGGGGTAGAGTTTCTACATATCCTATGGGGTAGGATGGGGAAAGGCTGTCATAAGATGGGGGATACTGCGTCTCGCCCTTCGGTGTCCTACTTCCACTCCTCAAAGACACCCCCCTCCAACCCTCCATCGATGTGATCCTGCCGCACTGGTCCACCCCCAGGAACTGTATCCAATAGCGATGGCCGTGTCCTGGACGCCAGGATGATAGATCCCTGGGGAATAGCCAAGTGAGAGACCATCGGGTTTCTCAGAGTGGGCACAACTGGATTTTTATTTTGGTGGTGCTGTACCTGCGACTGTGCTCCCGCCAATTTGCTGTATTTGCAGATTTTATTTTACAAGAGATTTACTTGTTGCAGGAATACCTTTCATGATAGTATAGAATATTGGTGTAACCTGGTTGTATGGCTTCTATTTGTAGGCCAGTCCATGGGGGCGGTAGTGTGCTATACCCAATTGTTAGCAGGCCTTCAGCAATGTAATAGTTTCATACCACTCTTCTGATGTAGTCTTTTTCCACGTTAATAGTGTTGTGTCTAGATATTTCCAGATTCACCCCTGCTGTCTAAATCTACCCTATCCCAGTCATGAGGACTTAAAGGCCAGGTGCCTTTTCTAACTAGGCCCCCACTGGGATGTGCTAACAGTCTCTACTCTATGCAGTTGTTAGTGTTCGATAGGGAAAAGGAATTGCGCCTTCTAAACAACCCTTTTGGATTCAGTCCTACCACGCTCACTCGCTCCTTTCCCTTTACTCGCTGCGCTATTCCAACTCCACCCTCCACTCTTCTCTCCTCCCTCTACTCTGTTGTCCCTCTGATTTCTCTACCTACTTATAGGCTTTGCCTGCATCTTTTGACGTCACTCCACCCTACGCTTTTCTACCACCCCTTCCTTTAAACTAGCACTCCTTTCTCCACAGTACTACTACCTCCTCCATTGTAGTTCTCCCTCCTCCACACTTCTTCCTCCTCCACACTACTACTCCAACTCAACCAACCTGATAACTTGGTCACACTGCTTCACACAGTTTAATCCACTTCAGTCACTCTTTACAGTAGCTCACCTGTCACCACTTGTCACACTATCACACACTCACACTGCAGTACCACTTGCATTCACTAACCAATAGCCCACCTTCTCCAGACTCCGCTACTTCTTCCTGCCTCCTGCTGGTCTCGTGGTCTTCCACCTCCTCTGACCCGGTGCTCAATCTCACCTTATCATTTGTGCAGGAGAGGGTAGGGCCTCTATAATGGAAGCCCTCACGTTGACACATTCTCTGCCATTAAAACAGACCATACGGGCAGACAAGCTGCTCTATCGCACATGCACGCCAGGCCACGCTGCCTCCCATAAGATTTGTTTATTGTGCCTCTAAATTCAACCACTGGGAGATTTTATTTGTTGCGCACTAAGTGAGGTTCTTTGACAATTAGGAAGCCACTCTCTGCTTGTAACTTTGGATATTTGTTGTCCTCCAGCAACAATCTTGTGCAGACACTGATTGCTTGCAAAACATAAAGTATTCCTACGTCTGCTTCCCAATTCATTTACTTCACCTCCTCAGCACAAGACCCATTTATTATGCACATCTTTCAAGCCATGTCTTACTCCGATGCACGGGCAGGACACGAAAGGGGGGGCGGGGGGAGTAAATGGCTACATACAAGGAGGAAGACTACCATGATGCCCAGATACAGAAGGACTACTATTCTGAGGCAGTGCCTGAATACTCTGAAGGCACCCTAGCTGGGAGCTTCAAAGGGAACTCAGTAGACCAGACAGTACAGCACACTGTATCATATGGTCTGAAACCAGTACAAGCTTCACTCAATGTGCTTGGTCCATGTTGGGCAAGATTGTATGCAGTGCCCTTTGGGTGCACTGCAATAACCTTGACCTCCTGGCAATAGGGACCCAACCTTTGGTATAAGTCTGAACTACACAGGTTGGTAGTATGGTTGAGCAGCCAGGCTTATCTGAAGGGGGTCAATGTGAGCAGTAATGTTGTGACACAGTGTTTCACAATACAGTTATCCAAATAAACACTTACACTCAAGGTTTCTCGATACAACAATGATTTATTTATTACAGAGTCCGTTTTATAAGCCTTCTTCAGAAAGGAGCAAAACATGTAACACTTATACTTCAAAACACACTCAATTTCTCTAAATCAGATGACACCCATTGGGGATGGTACACAGACACTTCCTACACCATCATGTGACTTAAATAGCTAGGACACTGTGGACATTGATTTATCACTCGTGCCTTTAGAGTAATACTGAGGTAGGTGAAAATAGAATGGAGGAATAAAACAAAGGTTAACAAATAAAGCGCTCTATAAATAAATCAATCAATCAATCAAATAACTCATAAACAGGCAAGTACTTTTAAACACCTTCCAAAGCACGAAGTCAGAGGTAAAAGTCTCTCGGAGGCAGGACAGCCAATTTTCATTGCACAATGGGGGGGGAGTTGAACATCTTCTTTGCAGGTAGGTAAAAAGTCTTGCACAATGTTTGTAGAAAATGGAACATTTGAAGGGCCACAAGCTGGGAGGCTTGTGAAGGCCAAAGCTTTAGCAACTCTGCAAGGTAACCAAGACAGGTCTCAACTGAGAGCAAGTAATGCTACACAACAAGAGGTATGTTCTCTTAGACTTTACAGTTCCTCTGGTTAGATGAAATGGTTCCAGCTGGCTTCTGTTCCTGTGCAGCTCTTCGGATCCTGTTGTTCCTGAGCCTCAGTCATGAGGACAAGGAGGACATCTGGGGACTCCTGCTCTGCAATGGGACGGCCAGTGGCAGTAATGGGCAAACATCAATTCAGCGGTTCTTCAGTGTTTCATCTCCTCGCATCTGACAGCAACACTGCGCTTCTCTGATACCACTTCAGACTATCCATGCTTCTGGGGTCCAGGTTGAGGTGGCTCAGGCTTGGTCAGTCCTGCATCAGGGAAGTCT
This sequence comes from Ambystoma mexicanum, assembly GCF_040938575.1. Taxonomy (NCBI): domain Eukaryota; kingdom Metazoa; phylum Chordata; class Amphibia; order Caudata; family Ambystomatidae; genus Ambystoma; species Ambystoma mexicanum. The sequence continues at coordinate 1,266,684,734 of NC_090932.1, read as the reverse complement.
GGAGTATCTTCCTAGCGCTCGGGTCTGACTTAAAAGCAACACACACAATCTGGTGTTCCTCTCGCTGGCTCTTCGGTTCCAGCAGCAGTGGAAATACAACCAGCTTTGAGTGGATGTCTAGACGGGCTTACTTTGGAGTTTATTGGTCCCACCAACTCAAAGGGAGAAGTCGTCCTTGCAGGGCTTCTCTAGTCGAGACTAATTCGGAACGTCAGCACAGCAGCAGGGCTTCACTGGGCAAACCAACAGTCCAGGAGTTGCAGCAGGCGTCTCTTCCAAGTTCCTCGGATTCCTTCGTCCAGTGATCGACTCTGCCTGCCAAGCCAAAAAGCCTCTCCTTTTGTGCAGGTTTCTCCCATTCATTCCAGCCTCACTGTCATTCGTACAGGGTGGCTTTCCTTGCTTGACAGCCAGCCGGCCAATCACCTTTGAATGCATTCCTGTAAACCAAGAGGATTAAGCACAGGGAGTTTCGGGCACCTCCCTCACTTCCTGCCCCTGCCAGACATACTGGTGCCAGAGGCGGGCTTCACTTGTGAATCCTGCCAAAGACTAAACGAACAAAGAGACCAAACCTGGTTTGGCATGCAGAGCTCAAGAAGGACCTTTCCAACGGAAAATGGCAAAAAAAGTCGACCAGGGCCATTTTGACGAAATGGGCACCCATGGGTGCCTTACTGTGGCTGCGAACGTAACCCGCGGTAAAAAACACACAATGGTAGTAAAAAAGTAAACCACTGCCACCAGCCATTAACTGTAGAAAGGGTAAAATAATTTACTTGAGAAACTAGACAAAGGGGATACTAAGTAACCCCTCCAGCACTGTATGGTACGATAGTGTGTGCTGGATCTAGAAAGTTACAAAATGTAAGTTGAGCCAATTTCACTTCACTGCTCTTGGAAACAGTAGTTTCACCAAGAGAAGGTATTTAAACCTTTGGGAAATCTAAGAGACTTCCCTGTGCCACTGCACTGAAGGTGCTGTTTGACAAAATGTAAAGATGATGCCTGTGGAGTTTGTCAGACTCCAAAGTAAAAAAGGAACACAGAAATTAAATCGCATTAAAATTATATGAGAGATAAAAAGTCCTTAAGTCCAGCAAAAGATCTGGGGGTCTCTAAGGTAGAAGGGAATTAGCACATTTCTGGGAATTCTCACTAACAGTCCACTGTAAACAATCAGGCCACTGCGAACATTACAAAGAATGTGTCTCCTTTACCAGGTCCTTGAGCAGACCGTCATCCAAATCAGTGGAGTCATCTCATATGCATGTAGGGGGTTGTACTAACACCTGGAAGAGGCCTGTATCTTCTACCCCGCCAGAGTCTGATAATGCTAGGAAGGTTCCCCTTCCAGAGGAGAAGTCGGATTTAGAAAGGTTCAAGGCGGCCTTTTATGGTGAATGGGGTGGTGCAGTGCCTCTCACCATTTGCCCCTGAGGACGTATTAATGGATGCAAGATGTCAATTCAACAGTGTTGGTTTTGTAAGACTATACTGATGAGGGAGACCTTTCGGATTGGTTAAGACTGGATTTACTTGAGTGCAGAAGACCTCTATCTCTGCTGATGATGGACATTAATGGAATGATCTATGCAGTACCAGATAGAATTTGGGCTTTGGGCTAGCACTTTCGAAAGTCAGCTGACCAGATTTGTATTTTAATTTACATTTTTTCATTCATTTAAATATGCCCTGGTGAGCCAATAGATGTTGATGTGGATCCTTGTTGAGGAAGTGCCACTCGCCAAGTCGTACATTTGTTTTCCAGTTAGTTCTGAAGTTTATTACATCTCCAAATCGTGTGTGTCCATGTGACAACAATCGCCTCAGAAAGTATTGGAATTACAGAATTTCACTAATAACCTCTTCTCATATTTTTACTTCCGAGCCTGCCAGCCCCTTTCACCTGATCGACACTGCCATTTGAAGTCCGAACCACAGTATCTATCCCTTGAACATATATTCTAAGTCCATAAACTGGCTCTTTAAGCAACCCCATAGTTCAAAAATATTCGTCTCTAGAGGAGGCACCTTTGATAGAGGAACCCACAGAAGTTCTCCTAAAGTTGTGAGCACTGGCTCCAAGGGTCTGTAATGTATTTGATCATTTATCCACCGTACAAGCCCACAATTATCTGTATGCCCTAAGCTTTCCACTTTATTCATAACCGCATTCTCAATCTGATGCAAATGGTAGAATTGAATGTGCTGTATATTCCTCTTGCTTGCTCCCTTAAACAAATTTGAATGAAACTAGGATCTTGGAAATATGTGGGTATGGAGAATTTTAGGTTGGGCAATTTCAATATTCTGATCAATGTGTAAATCAGGTTTGAAAAAATAGTTACCGAAATAATATATATTTGCACTGTGAAAAGGGGCACTGTTTAACGTTTGTCATCAGTTTGACTTGAATTCTTTTTCAAACATGAATTTTTATGTATTTGCTTTTACATTTGATTTTTATTAGCATGTATGCAGACAAAAAGATACAAATCAAAAGATACAAATCTCCAATTATAAACGTTGGGGAAAAAAAATTACACCCACATCCGTTATAGAGAGAATAAAACAAAAAAAGAAGGCAAAGGAACAATGAAAAAAATGTTAAACCATGTGTAGAGTAATATTTGAAGAGGAAATGAGTGTCGAATAGGGGTTGATTTATTTTTATAAATCATAGAAAACCATATAGTGCAAAGGTCTAAGCTTTGATAAATCAGCAAGTATATCCTGCAATATATATGACACTGGATTACCCTTAGTAAGGGGTGCAAAAGACAGCTTTGAGCGCTATGACGTCACACCAAAGGCATAAAGGAACGTTCTAAATGTCAAACTACCCAAAACAGGTGGGCAAAGGTAGCTAGGTCAGTAAGGATGCAACGCTATATGGCTGCAGGACAGCAGCATCCCACAGACCTGTGTAACTCTATACCAAACCACAGCTTCCTGCTACAGACTGAACATGCTATTAAAATAAACATGCCATGAAAAGCAAGGTTGTCTCTTTCTTCCCTGCGTTCACCTGTAATGAATCTGCTTTACCCAGTGGATATAATTTGCACATCACTAGTTCTCTGTTGTAGGTAACTATGTCTGCAGAGAAGGCACATTTGACATCCCTGTGCTAATGTATATTACGTGTTTAGCTGCCTCACACACACTGTAAAATGTGGTTTATGGTCTTTACATCGAAACTGTAGCATTGAAATGCCACAGCATCGAAACCAAAGCATCGTCTACCAATGCATTGAAATGCTATCTATTACATGTAAAAGGGCTTTTCCATCTAAACCAGTCCACCGAAAATATAAATGGACTAGTTTCAATGGAAATGCACTTTTACATGTAAAAGATAGCATTTCAATGCATTTTTTTGTAACGTTAAAACGTCACATGGAGCTGTCTAGCCCTGAAATTTCGGCACTGGCCAGCTCCTTGTAACGGTTTAATGTTTTTGTAACCCTTAATCTAACCCTAGCCCCAACCCTAGCCCTAACGTAACCCTTAATCTAACCCTAGCCCCAACCCTAACCCTAATGTAACCCTTAAGCTAACCTTAGCCCTAACCCTAATGTAATCCTACTGCAAAAAAACATGGAGTGGTGTTAGATGAACTAGCATTCGATGGAATGACTAGATACCGTAAAATGCAATTGGGATGAATGAGTCAAAAGGAATTCGAACAATATTAGTGTTTTAAAACATTTTTAAAGGTGTTTTTCAATAGAGACACTATAAAACAGAGATCTGCTTCTTGCTTTCTGCTGCTCACAGTACTAAAAACGTTCTTCCCTGCAACTGACGGTTCTGTTTCATGTGTACCGTTGCTGCCTAGAAAGGAGACCCGTGTGGCTTTGAAAGAAAGTTGTAAGGAAGGCATGGTATCAAAGTAAGACCGACACAAGTGATCACAGTTCAAGGGTGTTTATTAAACTGTAAAATGGGTGAGATAAACGCGTAATCTAAACCTAAATCTACGATGGATGCAAGCTACGACCATCAAATCATAATAATACAGTCCTAGTGGAGTCTAGTCAAATAAAGGGCCTATACGAAAGAAACCTATTGCCAATCCTTACAGCTATGCTACCAAATAGTGAGGGGTAATGTTCACAAGAAAGAAGTGTTCACAAAATGATAAGTCAGGATGTTAAGGCCGAGGTCTCCCTTCCCCCATGTTTTAAGCACGGGACAAGCAGGTACTCTCAAGCCCAGCACAGTCCTGGGCTTCTCCGGCACAAGGTTACAGTTCCTTTCATCAATATCAGGGCCTTCTGTGCCCAAGTCTCTTTCATGCAAAGTCTCTTGCTTCAAAGGGCCTGATGTGCCATAAACAACACAAAAGTTCCTTCTGCTTACCTTCATGTCAGGTGATTACTCTTCACTCTGGATACCCCCTCAGCCAGGCTCCAATCCTTCTCACAACGTTAACCTCCCTCAGTCGGGCTCAGACCAACCACTCGCTGTGGACATCCCTCAGTTGGGTTCACACTTGTCGAAATAACACAGTTAAAAAGAAAGTAATTCTAGACCCCTTAGGTTCTTCCCGTACCGGGTCTCAGCCCCCAGTCAGGCCTCGCACAGTTCTATCATCACAATGAACTTGCAGGCATCCCTCAGACGGGTTCACATTTACCCGAGTAGCACAGTTCACTCTTCTTCCACAAGGTGTCAAAGACTTTCGACTGTACAAGGAGTTTGGCTTGACCCTCGTATGACCACTTTGACACCGCACATCAGCCTCCCCTAGGGCCTGTTGCTACTTGTAGTTTCAGCAGTCTTGGGTCAATACTTTTCTTGTCCAGGAGAGGGGGCACTAGCCAAAGATCTTCGATGAGCGCCCACGTGGTGCCGGACCACTCTGTCTCTGGTGACAATTTCACTCGCAAAGTTCACAAGGGTCTCTCTCTGCCGGGCTTGGACCCCTCTGCCAAGGTCCATAAAGGGCCTCCTTCTTCCGGGCTTGGACCCTTCTCAAAAGTTCACAGAATATCTCACTCTGTCAGGCTTGGACCCCTCTCAAGATTTAAAAGTTCACGAAGAAGACTTCCCTCCGCCGGGCTCGAGTCTTCTCTCACAATTCACAAGAAAAGGATTTTGGGACCTCTAGTCCCAGAAAGCACTGTCAGGATTTTGCTCTCACTTCTCCCCAAAACAGCATTTTTGGCATTGGGAACTGCAGGAGCTAAAAGGGTATATTGGTCTGAAGTCAGGGTCTCCTCTGCTGACCCTCAGAGACCTGGGTTCGCCTGACTGGCCCAGGGGAGGAGTCTTGAGCTGGTTACTGCCAGGCAACCCCAGTTGCCTGTGGACTTGCCTTCTTGAGGTATAGCTCCCTCTCCACAGCGCAGTCTGCCCTGGACTCACAGGGCCAGTGTCGGGGCAGTTTCTCCTCCTGTAGTTCTCTCATGGTCTCTGCAGCTCTTCTGGTCTTCCGCTGGCTTCGTGCTCCTTACAGCATCCCCAACTCGCTAAAAATGTGCTTTCCTGCTCCGCCTTTTATACTTCATGGGAGTGGTGATTAGAACCAGGTGTGAGTAGTTGGAAGGGAATGCCTGACCCTGCCTGTCCTCATTAGCAGGACAACTTTGCCGTCGTCCGTAGGAGTTAATGGCCCAGGGATTCCTATTAGTAATCCTTATTCCTCCTTGTTGCTTCTTCTTCACAGTATTTGGGGGACAGATTGAATAATCATGAAAAGGTTTATTAACAAAAAAACAGGGATTATGGGGTTTGTAGTGTTTCACTGAAGAGGAGGGCAGGTTTATTGTTACAAAGGAGAGAACAAGTGTATCGTTGTGGATGAATGTGTTTTCTCCTGCCTTTTCTTAAAAGAAAGTACTGGGGAAGGATGGGGACGGGGACCATATCCCATAAAGACTGAAGGGTTGTCAGGTAGGGGTGTATCACAAAAAAGGCTGCATCTCGCCTCCTTCCAAGGGCCCCTTGCCCGGGTGATCCTCCCTCGCTTGTCTGCCCCCTAATGGTCGGGATCCAAACACAATGGCCCTCCCTGGCAACCCGAGCAAAGGATCCCCGGGGTCTACCAGTGAGAACATACTCAGGTTTCTCACAAAGTGGACAAAAATGTGGATTTCGTATAATAAAGAGATCATGCTGCAAGACTGTTGCTTTTTGCTTTTGTAATAATCGGCATCCTGCTCCATTAATTAACCAACACTGATGAACACGGTTTCTCATAAAAAGCTTGCATTCCTGTCAAGAAAGGGGGATCAAAAATAGAAACTACCCAAAGCATACAGGAGAATGTTCCTTTTCATCCTATCAAAGGCTTTGGTTGTGCTTGGAAAACTAGGGTCCAGCAAATAAAAAATGATTCAAACATTTTATTTGCATGCAGTCTTGGTTGGGCTGAGATGGAGTGATAAACACTGCTCAGAGTGGGTTACAAATCAGCCAAGTTCTCTCCCAAAACTATATTTTGGCTGGGTACAAGATTTCGTTTCCAGGCAGGCACAAAGTGTTTCAATTCTCTTTGACGGACACTTTTGGCCTTTTAGGTGGGTACTTACATTTGTTCCACAGCATGCAGAAACCGATTCAAGTTCTCTTTCAGTCTTCGCTAGATTTAGGCTGGATATTGGACTCCAGCTTGTTCATAATTATTACACTTTTCTGTAATTGTCTTCATTGGATTTTAGATGGATTTTGGACTCTGTTTCTCAGCTTGAGCTACACCTCTCTCTCACTGTCATTGTTGGAATTTAGCTGTGAACTTTGTGTCCTAAGATACACCAACTCATTCAGCTTCTCTCTCACGACCTCCATTAGACTTAGGCTGGGTATTGGATTTCATTCGCCTGCATGCACCCAATGAATCAGATTTGTTTCGATCTGCACACTGACCGTTTTGCTGCCCTTACTGGTTCTGTTCACTCCCTACCTCTCCTCATCTTCCTTTGCATTATATTTCTTCCTGTCCTTCACTTCCTTTAGTGTTCCAGCCGCACTGCTCTCTTTGTTACTTAGTTTGCAGCTCCTTGTTCTCTGATGCACTGTCAATGTTGGAATCTTTCCCGGAGATGCCAACCTCTTTCCGTGCTGCCACACATCGCTTTCACATTACAGGTTTACTGCGGTGTTTGCAAGTTCGGTCTCTGCTCGCTGTCATACCCACTTCTTTCGCCTGTGCTTTCCTCTGCATTTGTATCTTTTTCTCTCTCTCAGGGGTCAAATACTTCACCCTACAGCCAGAACCACATGGTCTTGTTGTTTATGACCCTCTGCTTGTCTGCTCGCCTCCACCTACCCTAGCAACCACCGGCCTCGACCGCTAGGTGTTGTGAGGGGTCTGAAATGTGAGGCTGACAACTTTGCGAAGATTTTTCAAAAGTTGCCATTTTATTAAGGTTGGATACACGCCTCACTATCCCTACGCTGATGAGGATTTCCCTGCCTAAAATAAACGAAAGGAAACGCTCTAACAAAGGATATCTGTTCCTCACACTTATAAATACAATAACTTAATGCATGGCAGTTCAAAGGCAACAAAATGGTTCCATGTGTTAAAATCGCGGCAAAAATGGCCGTTTACACAAAACATTGCAGCAAAAAGGCTGTGTTATTGCCGCTGCCATCCATGTAACGGATGCGGGGGACACCCCTGCAACCCCCAGACCCATTATACCATTTAAGAAGAGCAGGGGGACACCCGCACAACCCCTGCTCTCCTTAAATGGTATAATGGTGTACACCTTTACCAGGTCAAACCACAACATTTTTGCCACAATATTTTGGAAAGGCGACATTTTTGCTGCAATTTTATTACTGCATATCAAACAACAATTGAATTTGTAATATACCAATAGTCTCTCCTTATAGTCTGGGTGAATTCCCCTTCCCCAGATTCAAGATAAAGGTTCTGCTCCACATTTAAAAAAGAAGTAAGGAAATCCTGGTTTGTAACAGAGTTCCAACGTGCAACACAGTTCTTTGTGACTCCAACTGCCTGGAGGCAGAGACCCTCTCAGGACCGGCTCAGTACCGGCTACTGTCTTCTGCTTAACAGTGGTTCTGGCGTCTTTTCCCTTCTCCAGGTTCGTGTCGACTGCATACACGGATTACACTGCTCTTCCTGCTCATTCTGCTTTCTCTGCTCACCCCACTTCCTAATGCCCTGCACCTGAGGGGGCCTTTAAGCCTCCCTGTCTACATTAGGTGTGGGTCATTTCTATTAACACAATATGGGCATTCCTGCAGCATAAGTCGTCTTTAAGGCCTCTTCCGCGTCCCACTACTTAGGGAATTATGGGACTTGAAGTCCCTAATGGCAAAGCTAGTTTTTTCTGGCTTGATTTTAATTTTCAAACTAGTTTCTGCCCCCCCCCCCTAATCTTCTTTAAAGAAATATCATAAGGATCAGTCACCAGATTTAATTGTAAATAGGAATAAAGTTCTTTAGAGTTTAAATAGTTATTGGTGACACATTTCCTTTCACTGTACCTTTGGGAGTTAGAGTGGTTTTTAGCTTTATTAATCTCTTGGGTTTTGGAAGGGTTTTATTTTTCACAATGCCTAGGGATTTTCTTTTTTTTTTTTTACCCACTGGAAGGGTGTCCCGAATTACGCTCACACCAGTATCAATACACCCCTCTAGGGAAATGAGGCAAAAAGGTGATCTTGTAAGGATAACTAGTTTAATCTTTACAAATGAGGATGGTAGCAGAGGACTCTGCTGCCTGAACGGTCTTCTCCTGTCCCTCTCCCCGTTCTTTTCCTCCCAGAGTGGTCTCAAGCAGGGGTTTATATAGGTCTAGCTTGCCATGTTGACATCACTGGAGCTGGGTCATAGCTTCATCCCAATCCGTCCTTTTTCCATAATAGGGATCCTCCAAAGCCACCTTTCTTTGTTGTCACCAGTTTTATCAGAGCATGCTGTTCTACATTTTGATAGCTATGCAAAAACACACTGTAGCTCATGCTTTCCTCCATTTTGCTAGCTATGCAGAAACACACTGTAGCTCTGCAGACTTTTACAAACCTTGAGGCATAGCCCAAGGAAAAACAAAACACTGTTATCCATGTTCAAACATTTTCCAGTCATTCTGTCCGTATTCCACTCATCCTGCTCACGTTTATCTGGATCCTGTAGTTTCTTCCACAATTTAGACTTATAATTTTTATTTCTAAATGCACTTTGCCATACACAACATGCTAGTCCTATTTTTAACACGTGTGGATCCTTGATGGACAGTGGACACCTGGTGAGTCTGTTTGTGCTGGCCATGGTGACGAACACCGCACACTAAGCCTGCGATCTATTTGAATCCCGCAGGCCACATTCCTTCTGAGAAGGAGGGGGAGTTTGACTGATCTACATCGCTAGCTAAGCTTTTAAAATGCCTGGGATCTGACATTACAAATGTATCCAACTGATAGTTAACTGCACCTTATATTTAGACAACTACCTTCTTCAATTCTTGCCTATGTCTGTGATTATGTTTGCATGAGAGAGCCTTGCCTATACCCTTCCTCCCTCCATGTCCATTATAGCATCTTAAAGAGGTCTTGGCTGACTCTAAAGCGCAAGGGGGTTCGGGAGGACCCTGGCTCCTTCCAAACATCACCTGTAGATGTTTAGTTTGTGGAACACAAAGATGATTACATCAGCAAGCCATTACAGACTTTGGTATGGAGGATGTGTCTTCCTTAGAGGAAGATAAATACTGCGTCTCAACCCACGGAATTCTCATTCCCCTGGGCCCTTTTTCCTCCCGGGTGATCCAACAGAACACCACCCATGATGTCAGGATCAGAAAGCGTCTGTCTTTCCCTGGCCACTTGGGAGGAAACATTAGGCAGGGATTTAGTGAGGAGTCTGTAGGATTCATCACATACCCTTCCCCTAAAGACCTGACCTCCCGGTCCAGGTTCCTTTACCTCTTCCCCACCATTAGCATTCCCTGCGTTCATAGTGGAGTCACATGTTTTCTAGTTCCAGACTGAATCCTCTACAAATTATGTTTCCGGGGTCCAGAACTTTGGGGACAATGGGGAGAATATAATTTCTTTGATTGTTGGTCAACGTTTTTAAATGACTTCGCTTTTATCTGTGCTTCTCGAAAAACCCATTCAAAGTGTGAAATTTGACTACCTAAGATCATTGGGGAAGGAAGATTAGGTATTACTGCCACTAATACGATATCAGGGTTCGTAATTGAGATTGGTTAAGCAGGAGCTAAAACCAGCTCCTGGGTGTCGGGCAGCACCATGTAGGCAGGAGCTATTGCAAGGGAACCAGGAGCTACCAGAGATGCTCCTTTTAACTTTTTGTCCATTTTGTATGAACCATTGGGTTTACATGTATATTAGCTGTGTTATGATTCTTCTTTATTAACTTTATTTATTAAGTATTAGGTGCTTATACAACAAATTGTGTTTCAAGTCGCCACATTCTCAAATACTCCAAGGTATTGTCACATTTACATGTTTGGAGGCACCAGTTGGCCCTAGGAGACAAATGTAGCTCCTGGTAGCTGTTGGTTTCAAGCTAACCAGGCTCTACTATGCTAGAAGCAGGAGCTAAATAGCTCCCACTACCCTCAATGTCGAACCCTGATCTATGGGTCTTCCCAGAATATGTTATGCTAGGTTATGTTATCTATACTGGTAAAGCGCACATTCGACGAAGCATCTTGGCGCTAAAAAGGAGATGAACCAAGATTTTGAGTGACATAACAATTTAGAACAAATATGTTTTTAGCACCTGCTGAAAGACAAAATGATTGCTTGTGGCGCCAAGAGTAAGAGGGATAGAATTCTGCAGTTTGGTGGCCGCTACTGAAAAGGATCGGCCGCCTATCCGCTCAGTGGTAACGAGGAACAGAGAAAAGGCAGGCATCGTTAGAGCGAAGCACACAAGGCGGTGAGTATGGCTGGAATGTTTCCTACAAATATTCCACTCCTGTGCCATAAAAGGCACGGTGAACTATGACAAGTGATTTGAACTGTACTCGTTGAAGAACAGGGAAGCCAGTGAAGCAAGCAGAGAACTGGTGAGCTATCGGAGCCATAACAAGTGCCTGTGCAAATCCGGGCAGCGTAGATCTGAAGAAGCTGTAATCGATGAAGTAGATACAAGGGCTGAGCAAGGAAAAGAGAGTTACAATAGTCTAAGCGACTTAGAACCAAGGAGGCGATCACCACAGGCTTGACCTGGGCCAGGAGAAAAGGTAGAACTTTGCACAAGACTCTAAGTTGAAAGACCCCAGCCTTGCAGATGGCACTTTCCGGGGCACAGGTGAATAGTGAGGAAGAGAACTTGAAACCCAGATTTGTTACCTCAAGCACAGGCGTGGGGCAGGGACCCAGCTCTGCAGGCCAGAAGGCTGAGGACCAGGCTAGGGCAGAAGGAGAAGACAGAGTTTGGGGCCATGAGGAGGGTACACCATCAGAATAGTAATTTTTTTTTTTTTTATTTATATTTGTTTATTATTTTTAGTCAAACATACAAACAGTAGGGCCTTGAATTGGCCGCATACAACAACTCTTGAACTCCCCGCCCCCACCCTGCACCACCCTCCCTCCCTCCCTCCCTCCCTCCCTCCCTCCCAACTCGCAAAACCATTTCGCTCTGCACCGCAAGGTCCTTTCCACTTTATTCCGCAGTGATCATTCCACCACTGGTACTCTCGCTTGATGAGTCCACCATCTTTGGGCTGAACAGCGTTTCTGTGAGCTCCACCCATTGGAGTAGGTCGGCCGAGGTGTCCAGCCTTTGCTGGCTTCGGGCGTTCTCCCAGGCCCCCGTTTCAGCCTGTGTCCATCTCCGGAGGTCTTCCCACCATGTTACTAAACACGGGGCCTGGGGGCGTTTCCAGCACATGGCGATGCGTCGCTTCGCAAGAATGTACATTAGGTCTTTTAGCTTATTCAGTGGCTTGTTCTTCCGGTTCCTGGGGTATCTTCCCAGGATGCATGCTGTGGGCGTATGCACCTCCAGGGTGACGTCAGCCTCAGCCACTTTGGTTTTGATTAGTGTCCAGAAGGTTTGTATTGCGGGGCACCCCCAGAACATGTGGGTCATATCTGCGTGGGGTTCGTTACACTTGGGGCATCCCCTGCTGTTGACTTCGTTGAATTTGGAAATGATTGCCGGGGTGAGATATGCTCTGTTTGTTATGTAAAACTGTATGAGCTGAAATCTGGCGTTTCTTGATACCTTTTTGTGGTATCTTGTAATGGATTCCCATTCGGCATCTTCAAATTGTTGTCCAAGTTCCATTTCCCACTTTGCCTTGCACTTGAGGCTGTGCTGGGTAGTACTGTCTAGCAATGTTTCGTAAACCCTGGAGGTCTCATGGCCCCCTTCCGCCGCCGCCAGCAGGCTCTCGATCCCTTCGTGTCCTGTGTCTAAGTTTTCTACAGATGGCCAGCGGGCTGCCACCCTCTTCACTACAGCATTGTGCAGAAGGAATTGACCCGTGTGTAGGCCAGAGATTTCCTGCAGTTCAGCAAATGTCAGGATGCCCTGGTCATCCAATAGGTCCCCCAGGGTGGCAACGCCGCACAGCTCACATGTGTCTCTTATTATTTTCCAACTCCCCGGTCTGTTTACCATGAGTGCAGCTATCGGGATCTGTGGGGAGTAGGGGTCCTTGAGGCTCATGGATTTGCTGGCTCTTTTCCAAATCTGAGTTCCGAGTTGGACTAAGTATGGGTGTCGTTGTTTTTGGCCTGGCTCAACCCACAGCAGGTCTCTCAGTAGCGATGGGGCGATGCTTGGCTGCAGCAGGCGGGTGTCTGTGGAAGCGCCATCCGCCATCCACTGGATCACATGTTTTAGCTGACCGGCTAAATAGTACAGTTCAAAGTTGGGGACCCTCAGGCCTCCCTTGTCATAGGGTCTTTGCATCGTGTCTAGGGCCACTCTGTGCCTTCCTTCTTGCCACAGGAATTTCCGGCAGAGCTTATGTAGGTCGTTAAAGAATTGATGTGGTATGTTGTATGGCACGTTAGTAAAGTGGTAAAGAAGCCTGGGTAATGCTACCATCTTGAGCAGCCCCACCCTGCCAGCCACCGAAAGCGGCAGCCTGCCCCAAAAGTTCATTGATTTCACTAGGCCTTCCTTTGCCCTGACAGTGTTGAGGATGTGTTCCGTCTTAGGGTCTCTGTGGATCACGATGCCCAGGTATTTAAAGGAGGTGGGTTCCCATTTCAAATCTAATGTAGGGAGCTTGTCGGCTGCAAGCTCGCTCAAGGCCGCCAGGGGGAACAAGCAGGATTTGCTATGGTTGATGTGAATGCCAGTGACTCTGTGAAACCCCTCCAGGGTCTCTAGGATGTAGGGCAGTGTGTGTTCAGGATTCCTCAGATAGAGGAGCATATCGTCAGCGTACAAAGAGAGCAAGTGGGATACCCCATCTATTTCGATGCCTACGTCCTCATATTCCTGTCTGAGGTATGCTGCCACGGGTTCGATGGCGAGGATGTATAGCATGGGGGACAGGGGGCAGCCTTGTCTAGTACCTCGGGATAACCTCCATTTGTCCGAATAAGTTTTATTGGTGCGCACTCTGGCCTCTGGGTTAGTGTAAATGAGTGTAACCCATTTAATAAAGCTGGGCCCCATCCCCATTTTGGACAAGGTAGCTAGGAGCCACCTCCAGCGAACCGAGTCAAACGCTTTTGAGGCGTCCAGGGACGCTACTGCGCATTTCTCTCGTCTACCCTCGGTACTGTAAATAACATGGTGTAGTTTGCGCAGGTTTTCCGTGATGGTTCTACCCGGCACGTACCCTGTCTGGTCTTGGTGGATCAGGATCGGGATGGCTCTGCGCAACCTCATGGCCAATATTGCCGTCAGAATCTTGCTGTCCACATTTAATAGGGACAAGGGCCTGTATGACCCACAGTCTGTGGCATCCCTATTAGGCTTTAGCAGTGGGATGATGGTTGCTTCTCTCATGGTGTCCGGGAGGTAGCCTAACTCATACGCCTCATTGAACACCTGGGACAATAACGGGGCCAGTGTATCTTCGTAGGTCTTATAGAACTCTCCTGGGAGTCCGTCTGGTCCAGGTGCTTTCCCGGAGGGCAGCGATCTGATGGCGGTCGCTACCTCCTCAGGGGTGACAGGGCCTTCCAGGGACTCTGCTATTTGTTCCTCGAGGTGTGGTAGCCTAATGCTGTCTAACACATCCTCTATTGCCATGTCAGTGGGGGGTGAGGGGTCAGTATATAGTTTCTGGTAGTATTCTGCAAAAGTGCGGTTGATATCTATTTGTGAGTATGTTTCTAGCCCTGCTACATCCCGGATTTGGCAGATGGGTTGTCTAGGGGCCTTTCGTTTACATAGCCACGCTAGCAACTTCCCAGGTTTGTCGCCTAGGGCATGGCTTCTTTCTATGTGTTTGGCGTAGCTGAGCCTCCCGAGCGCCTCCCAGTGCAGCAGGCAGGCCTGCTTTAGTTCGACTGCTCTGCATATTTGGGCAGGGTCCGATGAGGCTGTAGCCTCTAGGTGTTGTAGCTCGTCCTCTGCACGCGTTAGCTGGGTGGTGATGGATTTCTGGGCGCCCCCTGCGGCGGCTATCATGTCCCCCCTTATCACTACTTTGTATGCCTCCCAGGCAGTGTTGATGTGCTGGACACTGTCTCTATTTATTTGCCAGTAGGTGGATGTGCATTGCCCTATCTGTTCACAGAATGCCTTGTCTAGTAACGCTTCACTCCGGAGCCTCCATGTGGGTATAGGGGGGTCTGGGCGCAGTTAGGGACCATGTGGTCATCAGAGGGGAGTGGTCCGACAGCACTCTGGCCAGGTATTGAGTGTCTTCGAACGCGTCTAAGTGTTCGTCGCTAACCAGTATGCTATCTATTCTAGTGTGTACTGCATGCGGTGGTGAATAAAAGGAGTAGGCTCTACCCTCGGGGTGCTGTGCTCTCCAGAGGTCGCATAGGGCATATTGTTGTGTAAGGGCCTTTAATATTTTTGCGGGCGGGGAGGGCTGTGAGTGTTTACTGTCTGATCTGTCCAAGCGCGGCTCTAGAGTACAGTTGTGATCTCCCCCCCATATGACCGTGCCATTCCGGCTTGGGCTCAATCGGGTATACAATGATCTAAAGAAGACCGTGGCGTCATGGTTGGGGGCATAAGTGTTGACCAAGCATAGTTCCTTGCCTTCTATAGTGCAACGTATCTGGACCATTCTACCTTCGTCATCTATGTTAGTGTGCATCACCTTGATAGGCATGTTAGGGGCTATCCATATTAGCACCCCTCTGGCGTAGCTGGAGTACTTGGTGCCTATTAGGGTACCCCTCCACACCCCGGCCAGCGCTGTCAATTTCCGTGCGTTCAGGTGGGTCTCTTGTAATAGGGCAATGCCTATCTTATGGCGTTTGAGGAAGGTGTAGACTCTGTGTTGCTTAATATAACTGTTCAATCCTCTAACGTTCCATGTCATTACTCTGATCGCATTAGCCATGAATGTGGTGTGGGCGAGAGTACGTGGGTGGGCCGTCCAGCGGCGTCTGACTCTTGGTTCGGCGGCCTATCATGTGGCGAGTGAATTTGATCAGTTCCTTTGGCATCTTTGGGTGTTTGATTGGTTTGCGGTGTGTTCGTTGGTCTTGATCTTCTTTGTCCCCATAAACATTAACTGGTAATTGAACTTTTAACGTAACTCGTCTAGCGGGGTATCCCCCGTTCTGACATTCCCGTTTCTGCTCCATGGACCTAAGTCCCTAGGTGCCCTACGGGCGGGTAATCACCCAAAAAAAAAGGGAGATAGTTCTGGGGCGGGTGTGGTTTCACCTCCTGATTATAGCAAGTGTGAAGTACTTCCGTGGTAAGTGTGGCTCCTGTCGCATCTGGGTTGCCGCTCTTCGTCTGGTAGTTCTGAGTATGTGGCAGGTGCTGCCTGGGGGTGGTATGAGCGATCTCATGGGATGGGCGGTTTAGGCTTGTGCTGTTTCGGTTCCCAGTCTGGGATCTGTGCTCTGTCCATCCAATCAGTCGCTTCAGCGGGAGTGTCGAATACATGGGCCTTGTTGTTGTGAAGGACCTTCAATCTGGCCGGGTATAGGAGCATGTATCCCAATCCGGCATTTTTTAGTCTGGCTTTGGTGTGGTTGAACATAGCCCTGCTTCTCTGGACCTGTAGGGTGTAGTCGGGGTAAATGGTGACCTTGGCGGATTCTCGCTGTATGGAACCGCCCAGCCTGGAGAATGCCAGGATTGCTTCCCTGTCTTTATAATTCAGTACTTTGGCTATTATAGGCCTGGGCGGATTTCCAGGTGGTGGCCGTCTGGCTAGGGATCGGTGGGCTCTCTCAATAGTAAAGCCTTGGGACAGCTTCCCCGCGCCAATCTCTTGTATAAGTAGGTTTTCAACGTAGTTCGTGGGGTCATTGCCTTCGATCCCCTCGGGTAGGCCGATGATCCTGATGTTACTCCTGCGGGCCCTTCCCTCTGCCTCCTCGGCTCTATCTTCGAGGTTCTTTACCTTCTGTACCAGGACGTCCACTTCCTTTGAGAGCTTAGCTTTGGACTCATAGTGTTCCTTTATTTGGGTTTCTAGGGTGTCTGTTCTATCAGCAATGGATCGCACATCCTGACGTAACAGATTCACGTCTATGGCCACAGCGTCTATTTTATTTTCCATGGTTTTCTGGAGTGTCATGATGGCTCCCAGAAGTTGCGAATTCGATGGTTCAGGCACTTCTGCGTCTGGTGCCTCATTGCTGGCGTGGGTGGCGTGGTTGGCGTCCGGGCCGGGTGCCCCGGAGGCGGTAAAGGATTCCATAGTGGTCTGTCTATGTTTGCTTCTGGCGTTTTTAACCGACATGGTTTAAGTGGTGTGGCGGCCGCCGAGTGCTCTGCTGGCCGAGTGCGTTGCCCTCTATCCCTAAGGGGGCAGGGGTGATCCGAGGCAAAGTCAGGGCGTTAGGGCGCTTGTGGCGCGGAGGCCACTGCAGGCTGGTTTAAGCAGACGTTCAGGGGTTAAGCTTGGGTATAAAAGGCCCTCTGCTACAGCCAGGGCGCCCCAGGGGTTCTCGTTTGTTTCTGTTCCCTTGACTCTCCGTTCCGCTCCGATCACTAGGGGAGCCCACACCCTGTGTAGGCCGCTCTTCACTCTGGGTCCGCCACGCTGGCCCCTGTTGGCGTCCCACACCAGCGTCCCGCTCCACCCCCTGGTGCCGGGCCCCACCGGTCTGGGGGCCGTGAGGGGGCAGGGCCCTCGGCTTTGGAAGCTGGGGGGATAAAGATCTCCGCTCCCCCCACCGACTCCTTACCGCCCTTCTTCGATCGTTCCGCTGTCTCCTCCGGGGGCCTTGTTGTGAGGCCGCGGCGCCCAGCAGGACGTCCAGTGGCGGGGCGCCCCAGCCGGCGTAAGCAGCTCCTCTCGCCCCCGGGCCCCTCGGCCGTTCCGTAATGTCTCCCGGAGCCTCGTCCCGGCCGGCCCCACTCTCCTTCCTCCGCTTCGCCGACCGGGTGCACCGGAGCGCCGGCCCCCACCTCAGTACGCCAGTGCCGATCGCTCGACACCCGCTCCTCCCCGGCAACGGCCGGGCTCCTTGGGTCTGGTGGTGGCTCGATTCGGGCCGCTGATTTTCACGGAGCGGCGGACATCTATGCGGCCGCCATTTTCCAGCGTCGGCGTCTCTCCCCTTTCATGCGTCGCGGTGTCGGAATAAGGGAACGGATCTGCTCCAAGCCGCAGCTGCCAGTTCTCCAGTCGTCCACGGTCCGATGAGGCTATTCTCAAGTATTTTTGCGATTTATATCTTCAGTTGGCGGCGGATCGTTGAGCGTATCACTCGGAGCTCTTCCAAGGTACGGCTTCCTCACATGGCGGTTGGCCATGCCCCCCCACCATCAGAATAGTAATATCGATTTTAGTTTAGGGGTGTCCTTCTGTCTGTCCATGAGCACAACATTAAGGCTTTTCACCTGTACTTTCCCAATGTGGAAGAATATTAATTTGTACTGCAGAGCCCCTGGTTCTTGTGTCCAACTGCGCCCAGATGGTTTTCCCCTGCAGTACTTCAGGGATCCGATAGCTATTCTTTTCTCCAGTACAAAACATTATTCTTTTTTCCAGTACAAAACATTACATCAGGTTTTCCTTCATAATAGATTCTGGGGGAATGAATGGAAATTGTAATTTCTTCAGAAAGCTGACCATTTTCCTCACTCCACTCATCCCTTTAAGACCCAAGTAATTTGTGCAATATTTCTGTATACAGGATGTTCAAAACGTCCACATTGCAAACAACCAAATCATTGGGAACATGACTTTGAGAAACTCTTGGGTCTCTAAATTCTCTGGAGGTATTATCCTTGGAGATTCGGCCATTGATCTCTGAGATGTATTTAGAGGTGCGGATAACACTTTATAATAATCAGTAGATGAAAACATTTCAGGATTAACTGGCATAACATCCCTGTTACGTTTGTTTTTATCATAGCAGGACTGCTGAATTGTAGGTTTTATATCAAAATCCTTGTCAGCTTCTGAACACATGAGTCATCAGATTGTTCTTTGTTCAGTGGCTCAAGGTTGTGGCAATTATTGTTGGATCTTTGCCAAAACAATATGACCTATTTACCTCCTTTCTTTCCTGTTTAACTGACCCACACTTAGCTTCCTGTTTTGAAGGGGTTTGTTTTGGCCAATGATGTGTATTTAGGTTTTAATCTTCTACTGATTTCAAGATTCGCAAGCAACATCGTATGTTAGCCTCCCAAATCTATTTCCTCAAAGTATCTTGCGAGGAGTTGTTGAAAGAATTGGGATCATGAACTTAGTTTCTTAACACTAGAAATTAGAGGGTACACTTTTAATCAAGGTCCTTGATCAGGCATAATGTTGACAGATATATACACAGGAAACTCTACTTCTAACATTACAGAAACCAGAACCTTATCCTTTCCGGTAATATAATTCTGGGGAAAGAATAGATGATATACATTCCCTTCTACTGGTTGTCTTTTTGGAGTAATAGCTGCCCTGAAATCCTAACAAAATGTAGTCCCGCATTCATCTTACGAGGCCATTGATTACAAGGGATCTCTTATTCTCCTGGTTCCTTTGATAGGAGAACTATAATTCATTTCCTCCCCAGTAAGCGAGGTATCAGAACCAGGAATATCAGGGGAGGTATAAGCTTTAAGAAAAGGGGAGTATGACCATACCAATCTTCTTCTGACTCAATCCATGTCTGATCTGAATCTGCCATATACATATTGTATCCCCAGTGTGTGTCAACTGATTCTGATCCCAATACTGACATCATATGAGAGGTCAGAAACGTGAGGCGGACAACTTTGTGAAGAGTTTATTCAAAAGATGTCATTTCATTAAGTTAAAAGGTTGGATTAACGCCTCACTATCTATACCCTGACGAGGATTTCCCTGCCTAAAATAAACCAAAGGAAACACTCTAACAAAGGATATCTGTCCACCACATTTATACATGATGCATGGCAGTTCAAAAGGCAACAATGTAATGTACCAATAGTCTCTCCTTATAGTGTGGGTGAATTCACCTTGCCCATATGCAAGAAAGGTTCTGCTCCACAGGTCCGAAAGACGTGAGGAAATCCTCGTTCGTAACAAGGTTCCAACACAGTTCTTTGTGACTCTTAACTGGACAACAGAAAGTTCAAACATTCCAGCAATTCAACAAAGAAAATAGTGGGTTCTTTCTCTTCCTTGAGCAAGATTCAGAATTATCATCTTCACATAAAGAATATTTTCTTAGTCTGTCAATAGAAACAATCGTTGTATTTGTCAGGATGATTTGCCACAACTAAATATTCCTGAAGATATGTAACTCCTCTGCAGCATTTTAAAACCGTTCTTTCTTCAAGAACAACACATGATGTATGATTGTGATATGATACACCATGTGTTTCAAAGCGCTTCACGACAAGGGAGGGAACAAGGGAAAATACAAAACATTATTACAGGTATGAACAACAAGAATGTGAAATTAACTATCATACTCGACCTGGCAACATTTCAGGTAGTGCTAAGACACAGATAGGAAGGAAATGGAAACAGACAGGCGACTACTGTACTAGGCCTGATGACATTTCTGGTAGAGCTGGAGAATTATGAGAGGTGAGGGAGAGGGGAGGAGAAAGGAGGAACAAAACAAGCGACTAACGTACAAGGCCTGCCGACATTTCAGGTAGTACTGGAGGGGGAGGAGGGGAATGACAAGTAAGGGGGGGGACAAACATTTCTTACTATCATAGTAGGCCCAGGGACAATTCCCATAGCGTAAGTGCATAGAAAAGGTAAGGGAGGGGGGAGGAGAGAGGAGAAGAGAACAGAATAAAACATTGAAAAAGAGCAGAGACGCATAGGGGAGAAAGAATATAGTTGCAGAGGTCATTAAAACACATAATGTTGCAAGGGTTCAGAAAATGTAGGCAAGGATTCAGTGTCGATGGGCACAGCATGATTCAGGGCCAACCTGAGTACGAGATCCAGGGGAGGTCCAGTCTGAGAGTTGATGGAGTGAAGCACCAAGAGTCAAGTGTCCAAAGTCAATTCCAAGCTTTGGCAAAAGTCATTGATGGTGAACCCTTAGTGAATCAAGACAACTCCTGCAATGAATGGGGGGGGTGGAAGAAGGAATAAAGGGAGGGGGAGGTGGGAGAAGAGATCAGGGAAAGCAGAGGGGGGGAAGAACATCAAGTTGGGCAAGATGACATAAGTTATCTTTGTCAGGATGGTTTTCCACAACTGAGTATTTTTGACGAAATGTGACTCCACTAAAGTAGTTTTACATGGTTCTTTCTTCAGCACCACAAGGAACACAAATTATCTTTGTTGGCACCACTTTATAGCACTTCATCAACTTCTACCTGGTTTACTCCCATGCCAGGCCTACTACTTCAAATGTGCGTCATTCGTGTACACTCCCTTGCCCGAACAGTGCTTCATAAACAAGTGCTTTTGAGGTTAGGATCAAATTATGACAGCTTTACAACAGCTTCACAATGTTCAATATTCTGTAACATTATACTTTTAGCACCTCTTCAGGGAAAACAAGGTTCACATTGGTGCACTTTAAGTTTTTTTAATTTTTTAATTGTGCAAT
Source organism: Ambystoma mexicanum (assembly GCF_040938575.1). Classification (NCBI taxonomy): domain Eukaryota; kingdom Metazoa; phylum Chordata; class Amphibia; order Caudata; family Ambystomatidae; genus Ambystoma; species Ambystoma mexicanum. The sequence continues at coordinate 1,266,663,647 of NC_090932.1, read as the reverse complement.
AGCCAACATTTGACTTTAACACATTTACAATCATAGAAAAAATAAATAAAACTAAAATTCTTCAAACAGTTTACAGAATTCACATCAGTAAAATCTTAATCTTAAAAAAGAGAAAGAAAAAAAAAAACTCAGAAAAGGCAAACTTTTCTCCCAGAGAAATTAATTAATCAGTAGATCCAAGTTTCACAAAACAAATCCCCCATACAGAAAAGCAATTTAATTATACAAAGTCCATTAAAGACCCTCAATACCAGATTTGACCAGGATGACACTAGTTACTAAGAACTTAATCCATATGTAACCAAGACTGGATCACCGATTAAATTGATTTCTCTCAAACCTCTAACAAGTTCCATTGAGAGAGCAGATTCATGGCAGGAGGATACTCACCACCAGAAGGCATCAGAATCAAGCCAGGATAACTGATGGACAAACCCACTAAATATTCTGACCCTCATATTCCAGGTACCTTGACAATTAGATAGTAGTTGTTTAGAAGACTGGAAAACCTTGATACAACACATCACAATATGGGTACATTTTCCCTTCTCTATCTCTAGTGGCCAAAATCTCTTGAGTGGGAAGTAGATTTAGATGAAATCTAAGAAGAGATAATCCAAAACTCAGAACAGGCTTTTTTTTTTTTAAATAGGCGGGAACCAAAGCTTATCAACCACAGAAAACAAGGCAGATCTTTTCGTCCTCTTCATACTGTCAATCATATCAATCCAGTCTCTTTGTTTCAGCTTTTGTTTTACTCTATCTGGATTTTGAAACCGTTGGGTCGAATCACAGTCCGCTCTCTCTAAACTTTCCAGGCATCTTTGCTTGAACTTAACCAGGAATAGGCTTTTCCCATGATTCAGCTCACCTGCAATTTCCTCAAAAAGTGAATTCTTAGGAGCATCTAATGCTGATCTATATAGAATCGGCCACTTCCATTGAAGCCATGATCTAAGAGACAGCAGGCCCAATTCATAACGAAGAGAGACTATTGGAACACAGTCCGGCAGTCCCAATGTGCGCTTCCACAACAGGAATCCCACTAGAGGTCCATTGCTAAAATGTTATAGTCAAGACCAAACAGAAGAATCGGGATTACTTTCCCTATATAGAATTTCACCAAGGGGAGAATGGAAAATGTGCAAAACTGGGATTTAATTTTTTTCATTTGTGCTCCCAATTTTACAACTTTTAACTCCAACAAGCACACCAAGTTGCCTTTCGTTGGGAACGAGCTAATCGAAGCTCCCAAGTATGTCAACATCCGAGACTACCTCAATTGGAAGATGATCCAGGGTCCAGACATACTGCTTAATTATCTTTTTCGGATGTTTAAATCCTATTATCTTGGATTTGACTGGATTGATAATGAGGTTATTATTTCGGGCATAATTTTCTAAGGCAAACACAAGGCGCTGGAGCCCTACGCGCTGGAGCCCTTCTTGGGAATGAACAAGGGCTAGAACATCTTCCGCATATGCCAACCAATTCATTTTTGTTTTTCCTAATATCGGAGATATTAAACCTATTCCCTTCTTTGCCTCAGCCAGATCTGCCATAAACAAGATGAACAATAGGGGAGCTAGGAGACCGCTTTGACGGACCCCTCTCTTTACACCAATCGGATTTGTCAAAAGGCTGGATCTACCAAGCCTCAACTGCATGGAAGTTGTGATGTAATTCTCTCAGTATTGACAAGCGAGTAGGAGGCAAACCCCATCCATCTAATTCTTTCCATAAAAGATTCCTGTCTATCGTATCAAAAGCTTGGGAGAGATCTAACCAAGCTCCAAAAAGGGGTGGACCCCCTCCTTGGACAGACGGTGAGATCAGGGCCCTCAGAACCAGCCCATTTAGAGAAGTAGATAAACACTTACTGAAACCCGATTGCTGTATTGGGGTGACGCCCATTATTTTTGCCCATGACTCCAATTCCCCTAAGATGAGCCCTGTAAAAATGTTACTGTCTGCATCTAAAAGGGAAATTGGACGATAATTGGCAGCTAGCAATCTATCCCCCTTTTTATAAATTGGTATCACTAGGGAGTTTTTCCATGTGTCCGGGAAGCTCTTCTGATAGATTATATTATCAAAAAGTTTCTTTAGGATCTCAGCCCATAGGGAGGGGTCCTTTTTAAGGATTGAATTACTCAACCCATTCTGTCCTCCCGCTCTGGAAGTTGTTGATTTCCTTATCCGTATTTCCAGATCCATAGCTGTAAAGTCCAGGGACCAGTTAATCAGTGTGTTCCTCTCCCCGATTATGGCATTAGGTGAGTCATAAAGACTGGCAAAATGCTCAGACCAGGCTTGTTCTTGAATAACCACATCCATTTTTTGATTACTGTTTACCTCACCTCCCTCTACCATTGTCTAAAACTGTCTTGTATTTCCCCTCGAGAGAGCAGATAACATTCTCTCTCCATCTTGTTGCCATATAAGGTACCTATGAGCCCTATACTAATTTCTGTAGTTGTTCCTAAGAATTCTCATGCCCTCCTTGAGTTGGACCAAATCTGTACAGGAACTCTTTAACTTTCTTAGTGCTGCCTAAGCTCCTTCTTCCTTTTCACTATTTCAGCATTAGAAGTATGCTTGTGGATCCTATGAGGTCTCTGCAAGTTGGAATCCGCAAGAGCCGAGTTAGAAAGAAAGAGAGAAAAATCATCAGGATTACAGAAATTTGAAAGTTGTTGATCTGATGATTGATTCACCCGGCCCCTCAATTCAGAATTTAAATCGTCCCCCCCCCCCCTTATGAAACCTCCTAACAACATTTCCTGCTCTATTCGTTGTAACGGCCTGCTCACGGAATAAAACATCCCGAACCCCTTCAAACAGCAAAAGTGCTCTCAGGATTTGATGGTCATCTATATTCCCTTCCCCCACTTGAAAACTTGAACAAGATTCAAAAATACATTGCGAGGCAGAGAGATCATCGATTGTTGAGAAGGCAGGACCTCTACGCCTCGAAGGGGCGTTGGGTATGGCCCCCCCTCACATTACCATTGAGCATTTCGAGGCCCCATTCATGCATAAAGTCTGTCCAAAACTTCCCATTTGCGGTCTTCTGGCGGGTTTTTCCTGAAATAGGGTCAGTTGTGGAGACACATTGGGAGTTAAAATCACCAGCGATAATAAAATCATCATAAGGATATTGCTGCAAACAGTCTACCAAACCATTGGAGAGATTAAGCAAAAAATCTGGGAGAGAGATAACATTGGGGTTCCAGTAGAGATTTACAATGAGCCAAGTATTCCCCTTAGTAATTCCTCTCTCATCACTCTTACCACAAGGATGCCTTCTCTAGCATTCCATACAGTCTTTGAGTTCTCAAAAATCTCATTACTACATGCCACAAGCAAACCCCCTATTGGCCTACCCCCCTTCTGACCCTCGAGCCAGTTGCTGAAAAATGGAGAAACCATCCAACCCAACTAAACCAGTTAACGAAGTCTCTTGAAATAGTATTAGTTCAGATGATTTAAATATTTGCGATTTACTTGGTTCCTGGGAAAAAGATGCATATCCTCTGGTGTTCCATGACAGTACATTAACTTGAGTCTTCCCTAGAGTCTGTGCTGGGGAACACCCATTTTACGGAATACCATTTAACGGTGCTCTTTAATACTCCTCTGCAAATTATACTCTTCTCCTTCTGAATAACTTTGTCCAGACAGGTTGCCTTTTTGCCGCTCTTGTTTCCCCACTGCATTAGTAACCAAATACTGACCAGAATAGAATCTTATACTGCTTTTTCCTTGGCTTTGGCAATGTGGGTTTATACCAGCTTATGTTCTATGCGTATCAAAATATGGGCAACAAGCTTCACAACCTTTGGACCTTTAATTAGTCCCCCTCTGCCTTTGGCAATGTCTGTTGTATTTGAATTGCCTTGTTCTGGGTTTCTCTTGGCTTGTACAATGGCTGTAGTAGCTTTCAATAATCCTGGCCCATCGCGTTGCAGGGTATGCAATAAACTCACACGCTTAAAGTTGCAGTCATTTGGATTTACCAAATAATGTTTTCGCTGCTTTTTCATAGTTCGGTATTCAAAAGCACTTTAGTGTATCTCCTTTCACTCATATGTGAGTGCAAATGACTGCCATGAGCGTGTGAGCGGCCTCCGAGGTCCCCGGGTCCCTCTTAGCTAGTGAACTCACAGGGTAAGACTTGCACGTCCAACCACCTCGCTGCTCACAGGTCTTCTGCTTCAGTGGCTCCTCTCGACCTGGCAAACAGCTGCTCCTGGTCCACCGCCGCCCACAACACTTGTGACAGGAGGTTTTTTATTCCGGAGGCTCTCTGGTGCACACCAGCCACCGGAAACTCTTGGGAAAGAAAGCTTCCCTCGCTATCGCTTCCCGCCGCGCAGCCTCTTCAAAACAGGTAATTGGAGGGCAAGTTTCCATCTTGCTTGCTTCCCGCTGTGCAACCTCTGCACTTAAGACCTTTTGGAGGAACAAACCCTCCAAGGACCGGCTACTGTCTTCTGTTTAACAATAGTCCCAGCGTCTTCTCCCTCCTCCAATTTAAATGTCGGCTGCATACACAGATTACACTGCACTTCCTGCTCGTTGTTCTCACCCTGCTGGCTAATGGCCTGCACCAGAGGGGGCCTTTTTAAACTCCCAGTCTCCCTCGGGGCTGGGTCATTTCTATTAACTATCTGACCACTGCTGCAGCCTTGTTCCTCTTTAGTCCTCTTCTTCATCCCAGTACTTGGGGGAATTGTGGGACTTCAAGTCTGTAATGGCAAGGTAGGTTTTCTGGCTTGATTTTCATTTTTAAACTCATTTTTGTTTCTGTTTTCCCCTAATATTCTTTAAGGAAATATCATAAGGATCAGTCACCAGATTTAATTGTAAAGAGGAATAAAGTTCTTTAGAACTTAAATCGTTATCATTCACAGATTTCATTTCACTGTACCTTTTGGGAGTTGGAGGGGTTTTTAGCTTTATAAATCTCTATGGTTTTGGAAGGGTTTTTATTTCTCCAACTGCCTAGGTATTTGTACTTGTTTTCACCCACATGTGGATGTTCAGTTTGTGCACCATCACGATAGGGAACCTCTGGAAGGAAACTCAACACATGCTATAGCAGGTAATTCATTCCCTTCTGCTCAGAACACAAAGCCACACTTAGACATCAGGGGCATGATGACATTGTATGTAAGACTCACAGATTGAACCATTGTACAAGTCAAGGACATATTTCCGAACTCCACGGCAGTCCGTCAATAAACCGATAGAACAGTTACAGTTAAGGTTAAACCCGTACCTTTAGCAACAACACCTGAAGACCATGAGACAACCTCGCATGGTGGCAGTAGATAACCAAAGATAGCAACCGGAGATCAAGAAGAATTCCAAAATGGCAGATAATCAAACTCAGCTAGGCAATGCAAGGCAGTCAATCCAAAATACTCTCTGAATAATTCACACAGCTGCAGACCCATAAAGGAACACAACCCCAGGGTGGGGCAACCACATAATGCAAACTCAAAGCCTGAGTCCTTCCCTGTAACTGCTCGCAGAAGAGAAGGAAGCAGGAAAGTGATAAATGGGTATCGTGTCATTGCTTTCCATATAATGCAGCCTCAAAAAGTCACTATCCATGTGACGAAGCCTGATGTCCCCTGTCGCTCTCCAAGCCTTGTTTCTTAGATCTTAGATCTTCTGTTTGTTGACAAGAGCAGAGGAGATGTTTGACCATCTCAATGTGACTGGAAAGGCATAATCTGCATTTGCGTTCCACTCTAGGAATGCCTTGTCTAGCCTCCAAGACTTTGCACATTTCAACCAAATTAACCTTTATCTTTATGTAGACTGTGCAGAGACATGAGTTGGAAAAGGCCTATAGGTAGCTCGCCAGACCATACTCGGGGTCACGCAATCCAACATGATCTGTGCTACATCTCTTAGCTGCCAAATCAGACAGTGTTGCTCAACATTGAGTTCCATCAGCAATTTTTGTAGTGGATCCTAGTAGAGTTATTCATTTCTGTGTTCAGTTTTTGTTGCCACGAGAAGCCTACCTCAATCAGGGTGGTACAAATAGATATACAAGTCTTATGGGCTTCATGCAAGATGGCTAGCGGTAGGGCATTATGGCCCGTGTTGACCAGTTTGTAATGAAACATGCATATCGTAACAGTTTGAGACCATAAAGAGCAGAACGCCAGGATATCCAGTCTATTTAGCAGATTTGTATTCTTCTCGCCCCATGATTCGATGCCATACATAAGTTTAGGTACGATCTTAGCCTGATATAACATACTGTGGTAGATCAGTGACTAGCCACTATGTTTATTCCAGAACCGCTTGGTAGTGCCCAAGATCTGACGTGGCTCCACTTCAAGGGTGGCCATGTGAGATTTCCATGTAAGGCTGAGGACGAAGTGTCAAGTATGGGCCCAACGACAGTTACCTCCTCCCCCCCCCCCGTAGTGCCCAGTACTTTCACACCAACATATGTGACGTATGATGAACAGATAAAACAGCAGAGAGCAGCAAATGGGCTCTGCCCAGTACCTATCCGAATAACAGCACCTATTGAAGTACCGACACCGAAGAAAACATGGACAGTAAGGTATCTATTGACAAAGCCATATTCACAGTCGAGACAATATGACGGTTGTCAGAAGGGAGTACCCGAAGAAGCCAAGCAGATAATGAAGGAAGATGAATGGTGACATCATGAGAAATCGGACTGACACACATATAGAAGATATGATGCCCTGAGAATGCCGACAAAAGACGAGAGACTATGGATGAATGACATTTTGAGCCCGCAATAAAGAAACTGATGCCAAAAGGAAGAAACTCATGCCACGTACATGATGAAGATATTCAGTCAGTTTAAACGTGTACAGATGACAATGACTGCAAGAAGCAAAGAAATCGTGAAGCTTGCTTATGGTTAAGTAAATAGCTGCGGCAAGTGCCAGCATGTACAAGTGTATATACCTCAAAGTACTTTATATATAAGTATAATTTCAGTACGCACATGAGCAAAATGAACAAAAGGTTACTAAAGGCCTAAAAAAAAAGTGTGTTGCAGAAAGAAATCTAGAATCGAGGCAGAACAAAACACAGCTGAGGATGATCATGCCAAGAAGCTGAGGCCTTATCTGGCTGGAAAAGGCCGACATTGGATACAATTAAGACTAAAAGAACAGAAGCTCCTGTTCAGGAAGGTCAAAATAAGCCACAGATGGTGGTGGACTGGTAGAAACAAATCAAATATACAAAAAGACACAGAGAAAAGCCGATTTCACGGTATCCAGTCACGTGACCAGGCATGCTGGAAGAGTGAGACTTTCACACCTACGCATGGATCTCCGCCATGCCCATACTCCTTAAAAGTTCTCAAGACCACAGAACAGACTCCAGGCCAAAATACAAAGCAATAATTGACACATGGCTACTGAAGTGATGATTGATTGTAACATAATTGGTGGGGAGCTGGGGTGAAGGCGAGCCCCTCTGCACCTGCATGTTCTATCTGCATGCTGCTAGACGTAAATGGAAACATATGAGGTGGGGTGAAGGCAACCCAATCATAGTGGACCATGTAATATAGGGTCCTATAGCAAATGGAGCCAATGGGACGTCGTACTATTAGTGACATTCAGAATGGTCAGTTTAAAGGGAGGGCTTAGTTGCCCCACCTGACATTGGTTATCCAATCCCCTCTCTCTGTTACCACATACAGATATAGTACCTATGTTAAAGTTACCTTCCTATAACCAATCACATTGCATGTTATGTTTTTATGAAATGCCACATAGAATGATGTCAGCAATGACGAATTATTGCTATAAATACTGTTTTTTCTAAAAGTGAAGAGAGCGAGAAGATCGAGTGGTTGCTGATGTTCGTTTTACTCTCTGTTTTATTTACTTGTCATTAAACGGATTCCCTTTGCCAAACTATTGAGTTGTCAAAGTTATTTAATGCAGGAGTATGAATCTGCATCCCCATCTATCTCCAGGGTACTGCCACTCCTCTTAAAGGGCTGTTTGGAAATCTCCCAGTCTGAGGGCTGGCTGGAGACCATCCAGTTCACTTGGTAGCAGAGAATGGTTTCATTAGATAAGATACCTATCGGCCACCGACACAAGTAACTTCGGGTCCTCTGCAATATCACTAGTCCTTTACCATCCGGCTGATAGAACGAGAAGCTCCCCGTAGATAGTGGTTAGATGAATTGAAAACTCTGCAGGTTAGGTGTGACGGGACCTTTGCTTTCTCCCAAAAACCCCTCCCACATCTACGAGTAGCGGATCGGGCGAGCAGCACGGAGAGGTGGTAACAAAGGCAGTGATCCCGAGCATCCGTAGATGAAAAACATGCAAATGGTGAGTAAAAAAGACTAAATGTTTTGGCAAAGCTTGCATGCCTTAAAAAACAAGTAAAGGGAAGGTAACGGAGGGAGGTGGGCCAAAATATAACGATGTATTAAGAGAGTAATGTAATATATATAATTAAATATTGACTCGAGTGTGGCCGAGCAATATAAAGAACTATTGTGTGTGTGGCCGCAATAAGAGTATACGCCCAGTGTCTAGGTTTTAAAGAGCGCCAGCAGAAGCCTTCATCTAGGCTCCCGTAAACGGGATGACTTAGGAGACTGGAATCGATTAAAGACGATCGGAAAGACATGGGCTTAAATTCCAATTTTGGAATGAAAATGGGGGCAAGATGTGTCTGCGGAATCAGACAGCATAAGATTTGTGTGGCCGGCCAGAATCTGTCTGTTTGTTTTATGTGTTTAAGTCAACCCGTGACATCAGAATTAAAAACAGTTTTTGTGGAAAAAAGAGCCTGAAAATTGCACAATTGTAAAGGGAAAATGTTGCATGGCATGGATTGATAGTTGTTTTTTAGTAAGAATAAAAAATATTGTTGAAATAACGGTATTGGAGCTTGCGACGATTGGTGCTCGCTCATACTGTTGATTTTTGAAACACAAATATAATAAAGTGATATATAAAGAAGGGGTAAACGGGTTAAACATGGAAGACATTACTTTGCTGATAGAACTGTGCAAACAGCTGCCGAAACACGCATCTAACCCTAAACAGTACAGTGTGGAATGGGTTAAAAGGACCGCAGACAAAATGTTTATGCCAGGGACCCAAGGTGGATCGCTATCTAAAACGGTCCTACAGCACATGACGACATATTTACATACCACGTATACTGGCAAAAAGTTAGACAAGCGCCTGGCTAATTTAGAACTTTGGAAGATGTAACAATAAGAAAAAGAGGAGGAGCCGCCGTTAGATTGGATACTGAATATATGCAAAGAGGGGGGGAGAAGAGCCTTCTGCGCCACCTGCCCCAGCTGAAATAGAAAAACGAAGCTAGTAAAGATGAAGGATTGTACCCACTGAGGGAACTTAAAGCAGCAACGGGATATAGCAACCCGTCATATGAGTCACCTACGCAAAGTAGTGACGAAAGCCCAGAGAAGGACAAGGAAAGAAATACTACCTCCAAGTCCCGAGGGACAAGGAGAGACGCGAAAAGGAAAAAGGTGGTCAAGCACAAGCAAGTACATCTCTAGGTACAGGAAAAGAGGTAAAGAGATGGAACGGATAGGAGGATAGAACTGATGAGATGGCATTCACAAAGAACGAATGGATGGGAGGTCAGATTTTATTGAAACTCGATGGTAATGGCATTAAGGACACGAGACAAAGGGTAGAACAAGACGAATTGGAAGGAAAAGAGAAGGAAAAGGAAAGCCGATTAAGAGACAAAGGGGCAAAAAAAAAGGATAGGCAGAAACGAGAGCAGTTATATCATGATGAACAGGCTAGAAAACAGGAAAAGGCCGAAGAACAAAGAAAACGCGATAATAAGCAGAGGACAGCTGATGGTCAGGATAAAATAGTGCAGAGGAGAATAGAAGAAGAACAGAAAATACGAGAGAAGAGAATAAAAAGGCAGAGAGATGAGGAAATGCAAAGGGCAAATGAACGAAGAGATGCGAGGAAACAAGAGGAAGATAGGGTTAGAGAGGAAGCGTACAGAATTTGATGACGACATAGAACGTAAGCAAAGACGGAGAGTTTGGGATCTTGAATATCTGGAAAGAGAGGTTAAAAAAATCTGATCCAGTAGTAGAATGGGAGGATATAGAAGAATTTTTCCTGAGTACGATTCAGTTCCAGGCACGTCTACAGTAAATCTAGATGATGATTTCGACACCAGAAGTATCAGAGAGACAATTGACAGAATATATGATGAGATGGGACTAGAAATGATACCTAAAGGAAAAAGAGGATGAGCGCCTTGAAAGCACTCCGTTGTACGATATTGAGGACGTTTCTCGAAGCAGCAGACATAGAGAGCTGTCCTTAGATAGGCTGACACTAAATAGAAATGAGGAGGATGAGAGAAGCTGCACGAGTTGGGCACAGACAATATCAGACGCAGAGAGAAGAAGAAAGAAGTCGCGAGAGACGCCATATGTAAGCAGGTTAAGGACATTGCCAGGTAGACGGCGATGTGGGAATATTACCCCAGCGGTAGACAGAAAAATGATGAGGGGAGAAAGAGTTTAGTGTGTCACAGTTCCCCTTATTAGAGAAAGAAGGAAGAAGACCACAATATATATCTTGGCCACAGATTGATAGAGAAAACCTGAAAATTAAGCTCCCAATGTTAACATCTGGAGCCGGAAAATGGATACACAAGTTAGATAAAATGACGGGAGGAAACACTTTGGCTATAGGGGATATTAAGGGTCTTTTTGATCGCCATACTTGGTGATAGATCTGACAATGTTTGGACACCTGCAGGTTACCCTGGTGTGACTACAGTTAATACTGCGCATGACGGAGCACCGTTTAACAATTGCAGAATCGCGGTATGGAAAGCGCTTCGAGTGCTACACCCGGACACTTCTGATATGGGAGCTATAATGACACGCAAGTTGAAGAAGGGAGATGATCCGTTGCTTTACATTCAGAAGTTCCAAGACCCGTGGGTGCTGGAAACACGGAAATCTGGGGGGGAAATCTATACCCGTGTTTTACCATATATTATGTCAAAGGCTGCCAGAGCAGGTGCAGAAACAGCTCAAGAAACTGGTAGGAATCACAGCTAAACCCTGGTCAGAAATGCAACTGACCATTGTGCATTATTGCAGGCTGCTGCAAGAGAAAAATCGAAAAAAGGATGCTGTAAGAAAGGGCAAAGAGGCTAAATGAATGCAGAAAAAATATCAAAGTATGTCCTCGAGGGGTCAATTATAATTAGCATCAACGGGTCAGATACACAGCAGGTCAATAATTGAAGGCAGTTCGATCCAAGCAATAATGTGTTTAACCCGAGGGGAAGAGGTCTCTGAGGAAGAGGATGGCAAAATAATCAGGGAGGCTTTCAAAATATGCAAGATGGAAATCAGAATATGCAAAATAGTAGTCAGACCACCGCCGACGTGTTGGATGTGTGGGATGACAGGGCATCTAGGACTTATGTGCAGAAGTCAAGGAATGGCGCAAAACAACCAATTCACAAGAGGGGGGATGATGAATCCACCTGCGTACTCGCAGCAGGGTGGAAATGGAGTTGCGCAGAATCACACTGCAGCAAGCGCCAAGAGTACAGCAAAGCTTGCAGCCGCAGCAGAATGTGACCAATTTTCCGCAAGGACAGTCATCGGTCTCCAATGCAACTTCTACAAACGACAGGCACAGGACAGGTACTGAATTCTGGAATGGGAAATACCACTGGTGATGGAGGAAATCCATTCACTAATTGCGGGACGAGATTATATATAGACTATGACAGCTCACTGGGAAACCTGATGTGTTCCATCCTATCAGTGACACCAAACCCTCATGAGGAACCAAGCGTAGATGTCTCTATAAGGGGGTAAAGAATATTCGTTCTTAGTTGACACGGGTGCGACATGCTCGTGTATACGTGAAGGCAAGTTTTCTTTGTCCAGCGACGCTATGAATACTCAGGCCTTTACAGGAGCAACAAGCCATGTTCCTTTCACAAAAGATCTTCCAGTTTCTATAGGGGAGTGTGACATGAAAGTGCCATTGCTGTATTCGAGACAGACTTGTAAATATATTGGGACGAGACTTGATGACAAAGTTAAATATGACATTTCGTTCACAGAGAAGGGCATAGTATTTTCAACTTCAGGCATGCATTATTTAAACGTGTGCAAAATTATTAGGGCATACGCAGGACAAATGCCTATGAGAGCTATTCCATTGGAACCTGATATTCACCCGTGAAGTGCGCATATTATCAGGGCTACCAGGCCTTTGCAGACATAACACTGAGAACACCAGAGTTTTTGTTCAGACCAAGAATACCTATGCATGAGGAAAGGGACAAGTGTTTCCCTTAGCAATACAAGCATTCATAGTGCGTGGTGAAATGGCTTTGCTTGACGGATGTGATGATCAAGGCAGACAATGGTGTGCAGTTATTGCCATTGGGAAAGGCTACAGATTAACTGACATCGTCAGTGTACCCTATCAAGAAATCTAAGGGGGGTTGTAGCGTTTAATCCAGGATTTAAGGCCAATAAACCAGATAGTGGAGGCCGAGTTCCATCTAGTCCCAAACCTGTCTACAATTCTATGTAACCTACCTGTTGAGGCACTGTATTTCCCGGCGATTGACCTGAAAAATGCATTTCTCTCAATCCCATTGCACAATGTTTCGCAGGATTTTACATCATTTACGTTAAGACAAGTTTGTCTGAAAAGTACAAGACTGCCTCAAGGATATTGTGAGTCATCATCTTCAATTTTCAATAGCGTCCTGAGATGGACTTAAGCAATATTGCATTAGAGAGTGGTGTCTTGCAATATTTGGCTGACATTCTGATTTGCAGCACAACCGAGGAAGAGTGCAGACGTGATTCCATTCAGCTATTGATGATACTTGCTGAGAAAGGATATAAAGTTGACGAGGAGAAGTTACAGTATTGTCAACAAGAAGTGTTGTGTTGTACATAGGTCAACTGATTTTACATGAAGGGGAAAAAGGTCACCCCTGAAAGAGCTGAAGCTATTTCAAAAACAGCTAAGCCACACACGATCTAACAAATGCAGAGTTTTTTAGGATTATGTAATTATTTCAGGGCTTGGGTCTTTGACTACAGCTCTTATAGCACGCCCTTATTACAAGCCTTAAAGAAAGCACAGGCAACGAAAGAAAAAATTGTGTGAACTAAAGCCACGGAGGAAGGGTTTGATGAACTAAAAAAGGCCATTTGCACGGCGCCAGTTTTAGGGCTCCCTAATTATGCAGAGGGATTCTACCTGTTTTCACACATGGATGGTACTGTTATGACAGTAGTCCTTAAACCGATAACTACGTTGGGGTATAAGCCCCTGGCATACTACATTGGGATTTTAGACCCAGTAATGAGAGGTCCTTTCCTGTGCGAACAAAGTTTGGCTGCCACAGCGTTCGCCATAGAGAAAGCTACAACCATTGTAATGGGGTGCCCAATGACGTTATTCGTCGAGTAAGCATTATTTGCTATTTTAGAAAAGCCAATTGACATCACAAAGAGCTTCTGCTTATGAGGTGCTCATATCAAACCCAACGATTAAAATAATTTGATGCAGAATAGTGAACCCAGCTATGTTTATAGCAGAGCCAGTCACTGAAGGAGAGCCAATACATGATTGCACGAACTATGAAGAATTCTATGACGAGATCCCCAGAGTAAAAGAAAGTGCATTGGCAGAAGGATAAATCGTCTTCATTGTTGTTTCCTCTAGAATCAATCAAAATGATGGACAGAGATATACAGGTGTCGCGGTAATGAAGCACACGGCAAATGGAATTTCGAGTACTTATTACTGCACGTATACCCTCTCATTATTCTGCACAGGCTGCAGAATTATTGGCGTTGATGCCCGCGCTCGAGAATCACAAAGACCAGGAAGTAGCGTGTACAATGACTCTGCCTATGTGACGTCGACAGTGCATGCAGGCTTAGCATCCTGAAAAGGAGGGGCTACCTCTGAGCAGACGGCACGCCAGTGCAGCACGCCGCCTTATTGAACAGACTCATTAAGGCACTACACCTCAGTGGGCATAGCAGTCGTGAAATGCGCAGCCCACACAAAAGGGACAGATTTTATCTCACGCAGAAATCAAGCAGCAGACGCTGAAGCCAAGCGTGTGGCAACTGAAGACGAAATAATGATGGATGTGAAAGTGCCTGATGTGTATGAGAAAATGATTGTTGTACGAAGTGAGCCGGAAGGCTATAGCAATATGCCAAACACTCAGTTAATGGAGTTCCAAGGAGAGGCACCTCAGGAAGAAAAGAACCTTTGGAAGCGACGAGGGTGTTCTTTAAATCCCTCCAAGGCTTTGTGGCGACAAGACAGCACTGGTAAACCAGTGATGCCTATAGCCTTATTGAAGATAGCACTGAAACAGTTACACTATCGAGCGCACATAACAAGAGAGAATCTAGCAGCAACAATTGCTGAAGACTGGTTTATGCCGAAATTGGCAGAACATGTTGCATTTTTCATGATAAATTGCATACTCTGTCAGAAATTCATGGCTGGGCATAAACTATGTTTGATCAGGGGAGTCATCCCAAGGCCTAATGGGTCTTTTCAGCACTTGCTTATCGATTATGTTGATATGATTCAAATATGTAAAGGGTACAGGTATTTGTTGTGGTGTGTCCATTCTCTAGATGGATAGAAGCAGGTCCATGCACACACCCAGACTCTACCTGTGCGGCCAAATTCCTGGTGAGGGAGGTGTTTCCCAGATGGGGAGTGTGTGAAGTGATGAGGTCAGATAACGGTCTTCATTTTGTTAATGCAGTATTTTAACAGATCAGCTTGCTGCTTGGTATAAAGCACACATTTTCTTTGTCGTTTCATCCACAAGGGATTGGGATATGCCAGAAGCTCAACAGCCTTTTAAAGGAAAGGATAGCCAAGTTGAAGCCTACTCTGAAGAAGGGATGGTTTCACTTTCTTCCACTGGCATTGTATGCATTCAGAAACCAGCCTGGTTCTGATCACCATCTTACGCCGCATGAAATCGTGACAGGCAGAAAGATGCAGACGTCTTAACACCTTGAACTAGAGCTAGATGTGATGCTCCACCAACAGGAGAAGTGTTATGATTGGAAATGCAAAACTATCTGAACTGTATGACTTCCAGTTTTTCTGTAATTTCAGGACAGCTGCAACAACGACAAGAAGAGTGTAGGGCAGTACAGAACACAGAAGGAGATGCTACAACAGATAAAGTTCCAGAATTACATATACCTCAACTATTCCCTGGGGACACTGTCCTAGTTCAGAATCACACAAGGAAAAAGTGGGACGAGCCATGGTTCCACGGCTCGTTGATAGGGGAGGATATCACCCCATCTGCAGTCAAGTTACAGGGAAGAAGAGCTTGGATTTTCCTGGGAGCTATCGAGCCATATATCGGGGAGACCCCTCTGCCTGCACCCCACCGCGAAGTGACTACAGACAACAGGTAAGAACCACAGCACGTGCAGACGAGATCTATGACGAGGAAGAAAGAAGCATGACCAGTCAAGTGAAAAGCAAGGAACCCTTGTGTTAGGTTGTGGCTTAGTTTCTGGACATTTCCTTTGAGTAAAATAAGGGAAAAGGGACTCAAATACGAACACTGTGCATCCTAGTTGCAGGATGAAAATAAAGAGAATTATGTGCATATGCCACAAATAGCTGTTGTCTTTGGACTAAGGCACATTGAAGCCTTGATAAGAAAAGCTATGCGAAATTTTGATTGAGGATATGTAAACTGGAAAAGCATGCAGTATCCTGAGTCCTTCGACACAGAATCTTTGTTTGGACTTACTTATGGTGTCACGCAATAGTGACCTCACCAAAGACCTACTGATCTATTTCGAGTTGGTATTGATGTCCTACCCATGATTGATGGAAAGGCTCACAAACATAACAGAGTTTCTTCAAGATCCTGAGAACGAAATGACGATAAAGAGGCTGCTCACATTGATTATAGATACAGTTTCTTTTACTTCCAAAGTACAGCGAGGACAAGACAAATGTCCCTATCTCAAGAGAATCATAGACTAGCAAATGCAGTGTTCTTTCGCTTAATCTAAGACTTTCCAGAACTTGTGGGTAGACATGCCAATGTGGATGTCCTCGCGTTTATACGAGACCCAGCTAACACTACGCATCTGAGTATGCTTTTGCACAGTATCGTGATACAGGTTGCACTTTCTAATCACCATCAAAATCACAGAAGAGTATAGAAACTTTCATTCAAGGGACAGATCGTGAAGGTGTTGTCAAAAACTTTACTTTTGCTCAAGCTGACAAGGAAGCTACATGTCATCTGGAGTGAAGCAGATTTGAGGCATCGACTGGGAACTAGTCTACATGGAGTATGCAGTATAAGACTTACTGAACTTTTGCCTCATTTGGAACTTTCGTTTGTGGAAAGAGAACTCTTTCCAGAGACAAAAGACAGTCGATTATTCGGATCAAGAGGACAATTGATCCAGAACTATTGATCTACAAGCAGAGACAGCAAATGATAGTGCTAATGATAAAAAAAATTATGAAACTAGTTTTTGCTTCCTTAGATGATCGAGATGGGAAGCCAGAACAGTAGCATCATTCTCCTCCATGAGGAGAGACATTAATATTGCCCAAGGAACAAATTCTGTAAACTCACCTACAGGTGTATAATTTATACCTGCATTGTATTAATGATCATACTGTATTATCATACTGTTGTCATTAACGATTGGAACTGCATTTTTTATAGGTGCACAAAGTGTTCAGACCCCTGTGCATCCAAATAAGGATGTGAGCATAAAACCTATAAAGGTGCCCAGACCTTACATAGTCATTCCTGTTCCTAGAAAGAATGATAGATGTGGTAAGCAATGATATACACACGACATTTGTTTTAGCAAATTAGTTGAAATGCCGGCGACAGGGTCGGCAAAGTAAACTAGACAAGAGATCAATGAGAGTTACACCTACACAGATAATTAGTATAATCACACCTGGTCTAGTGTCAATGAGTTTAGAATCACATTCCAGAGAATGGGAGAAGCTTGGACAAACAACGATGGGAAGCTTCACACCAAGGGAAGTTCAGAGACAAATGGAGAAAGCTGAACTTTTAAGGAGACAGAAGGCTTTATAAAATGAGCAAATAGAGACAGTATTTGCAAGTACACCTGATCCAATGTTACGCTCACCTGGTTCCCACGGGACGTCAAGCTGGACCGGCCTGGTGCCACGTAGAGCCGAGATGACTGACTGGACACCCCCACTTACTTCGTTTGTTGGCTCGTATGAATATCTTTCTGCAAAGGATAAAGGGAATTAACCTCCCGTAATTCGAGCGTTAACCCCCCCCCCTTTCCACTTCCGTTGTCTGCCCACTGACCACTCCCGATGCTCCCTCTTGTTCTCACCTGTTGGTTTAGAAAGGTGGGCTCTCCATCCTGCATCGAGCGCAGGGGCGCGTAGACTAACAGTTACTTCACTGGCGTGGAGGAATTGGTGAGTTCCAGTATTGACTCTAGGATGCAATAGTTTGTAAGAGTTCAAATGTCTGATCTTCACTCTTTCCGATTCTTTGTAGGTTGCCGACTTAACCACCACGAAGAGTCCAAAGGGCAGTTGGTGAGAGTCAGGTAAGTCTATAATGGTTTTCCCCTTAGGGGCCGGGGTACGGTGATGATGCAGAGTTAACTGCGCTGACCCGATATGAGGTGAGTACCCCCTGTGGTAAATCGGGTAAGTCTTTGGGGGTAGTTTGTATTGCCCTTTTGCATTCCCGTGCTCACCTGGCTTTTCTTGTCCCCTTAGATATCGGAGAGCGGTGTGGAAATGCAGAGTCTGCGATGGAGTGAGGAAAAGCTGCACTGGATGGTGAGTACAGCGCGGCGCTGCGAGGTGCGTGACGATGCGCGTGCGATGACTCCTTCAAGATCGACGGCGCGATGGATCAAGAATTCGGGTAAGGTTTCAAGTTTGAACCTCTTCTCCTTTCTTTTCGTTTCCAGGTGGTCCAGGACTGAAGCGGGCGTGGCTGAAGACTGGAAGATGCTGGAGGCACGGTGAGCGTTACGCTGCTGAATGCAGACTAACGCGAAGCACGTGTGGCTGTCCGGGCTTGGTTTAAATAGCCTAGGAAGAAGTCCCAGGTAAGTATTCTTCCACAGCCCCACCTGAGAAAAAAGTAGTCCCTTAGATAAAATAGTCCCTCCTAAGCCCCATTTGGCTTGTGGCTTCGTGCAGCATGGTCTGCACCAGGTGAGTATGCAGATGCAGCATGGTCTGCATTAGGTAAGTTTTTTGTAATGAGCCTGGCGTCTATGGCGCCAGGACTGACTTTAACCTTATGAGCCTGGCGCCATAGGCGCCAGGACTGCACCCAAACAGCCCCTAACTGGGGTTTTTGGGCATGCTTCAAATGGCATGATGCCTGCTTCCGGGGTTGCTGGGCCTGGTCTGGCTTCCCGGGGGCAGGCATCATGACATCCAATCACAAAAAACCAGAGTACAAGTCCCACAAGACAATCACATGCAGAGATAATAGCAGAATCAATATGGATTTTTATAAACTGAGCCAAAAAGAGACGGAGGGATAATGAAAGACTTACTGAACTTTCTCCTACTCAAATAAAACGGACAAAAATACCTAGATCAGTGATGGAGATGCCTGAGAATCCTCCAGCAATAAGAAGCTATGCAGAAGTATTATGTGATATACTGGTGAAAGCTCATGTCAAAAGGATAAGAGCCAGAAAGAGCACACAAGAAGACAATAACGAACTGAATGATTACCTGGATAGCTCAGCACATTTGGGAAACAACATATGGTACCAACATATGAAGGAAGTTGGAAGGCGAACTTCAGATGAAGAATGTTTTGTTTGTGCACTCCTACCGTACAGCATGGGGGAAGTCAAAAATCTTTATAGCTGTTGAAATAGATGTTAAGACAGCACATTGTCTGTCACATATAGGAATGTGCTCGACCAGAGGTCAGTTTATGGGACGTGATGCTTCGCTCAAATGGGCAACGGAAGCAACTGATCCAAATGAAGATGATTATGTCCAAGACATAAAAACAAGAAACCATGGCAAAATCAACGAATACTGTGATCAGATACGAGAAGCCTGGAGTAAAAGGAGCATAGATCAGAAGAGAGGCAAACAAAAAACTGAACATCAAAGGCAAAACTACAAAAGACGCTTGCAGATGGAAGAACCGAGGACAAATGCAAATCTGGGGAACAGTATTGTCACCAGACAGTTGGGAGAAAGGAGTGGTGATCTGCAGAGCATGCATGATCATTGGATACCATAAGGAAACCATTGAAAAGGCACAGATGATATGCAAACCATTATGGCTGAAGCTTGCCAGACTCGCTAACATGGGTCGAAGACAGAGGAGTACCCTTGCAGATAGTGCCCTTGGATAATTCTAAGCTATGCTTCAGAAACAATGGTACAAGAACATGACCAAGAAGAATGGGAGAGAATCGGAACTGTGGACGAATATTCAATGCAACAGGAATGATGCATGGAACTGCAGTGATCATGTATCACTATTGGGCATGTGGAGCCAAAGCATATGTCAGATTGCCAAGGAATTGGGGAGGCATATGTACATTGGTGAACGTCCATGTACCTGCATTGGTGATTCCAAAGAGTGATCTAAATATTGACAATTTCCCGAAAGCAGATGATCACCTGAGAAAGAAGAGATCTGTGGAACTGATAAGCGAATGAAGAGGGATAATTACTTCTCTGCCAAATCAATAGAAGCATTTGATACAATCCCATATGAACACGGGTTGTTCTGCCTGACCTCATCAGTAAACACGACAATCCTGATGCCAAGGATTCAGGTTGGAGCAAATACTAAATGATTGCAGATAATCTGATCGGAGTTACTGCAGACCATCAACACGACCATAAAAGGATTCAATGCAATTAGAGAAGAGTTGGAGCAATCCAGAATAGATATGTCTTAGACATGATCACAACTATGGATGGAGGTGTTTGTGCAAAAATCGGAGAATCGTGTTGCCCATTTATACCTTCACACGACGCTGAGAATAGAACCTTAACAGAAGCCATAGGCATTCTGACAAAACTACAGAATCAGATGATAGATGAAGTTGACGATGACAGTTGGTTTGGAGCACTGTTTTCATGGGTTCCACAATGGATGGCAGATACATTCAAGTGTTTAGGAGCCCTGTTGGTGATATTACTTGGATTCTGTGTGATCAAGCTAATAATCTCATAATGCCAGAAGACTGCGAAGAAAGCCATAGGGATGAAGATCATGATTGATGTTGAGTCAGGATGGCAGCCCAAGGACCTGACTGATGAAGAAATAAGAGACTTTGTGAAGGCCAGCATTTACGCACCAGAAGGAACAAAGTTCCTGTATCCCAGAAATCATAGAAAATATGTGGGAAGATGGATCTATTGCAGCCCAAGTGGAGAATGTCAACTGATGACATGGAACAAAGATGAGCAGGATGCTTGAAGGGAGTCATAAAGATATGGACCCCAAAGAAGCATTTCTTCAGACCAAAATGTCTGGATCTAGAGGATGAAGTAAAAGTAGATACAAAGACAGACGCGAGAGTGGTAGATGAATAGCTGAGAAGTGGGAGTGAAGAGAAAGTGTCAAGTATCGCCCCCACTCCAGTTGCCCCCCTCGTAGTGCCTGGTACTTTCACACCAAAATATGAGAGTTATGATGAACAGATAAACCAGCAGAGAGCAGCACATGGGCTCTGAATAACCGCACCTATTGAAGTACCGACACCTAAGAAAACATGGACAGTAAGGTATCCATTGAGAAAGCCATATTCACAGTCAAGACAATATGACGGTTGTCAGTAGGGAATACCCAAAGAAGTCAAGAAGATAATGAAGGAAGATGAATGGTTACATCATGAGAAATCGGACTGACACACACATAGAAGATAGGATGACCTGAGAATGCCGACAAAGACGAGCAACTATGGATGAATGACATTTTGAGCCAGAGATAAAGAAATTGATGCCAAAATGAAAACTCTTGCCACATACATGATGAAAATATTCAGTCTGTTTAAACGTGTACAGATGCAAATATCCTCAAGAAGCAAAGAAATCGTGAAGCTTGCTTATGCTTAATAGTAAATAGCCTACGGCAAGCACCAACATGTACAAGTATATACCTCAAAAGTCTTTGAGTATAATTCCACTACGCACATGAGCAGAATGAACAAAAGGTTACTAAAGGCCTGAAAAAAAGTGTGTCGCAGAAAGAAATCTAGAATCAAGGCAGTACGAAACCCAGCTGAGGATGATTATGCCAAGAAGCTGAGGTCTTATCTGACTGGAAAAGGCCGACATTGGATACAATTAAGGAGAAGAGAACAAAAGATCTTGTTCAGGAAGGTCAAGATAAGCCACAGATGGTGGAGGACTGGTAGAAACAAATCAAATATACAAAAAGACACAGAGAAAAGCCGATTTTCATGGTGTCCAGTCACGTGTCAAGGCAGGCTGGAAGAGTGAGACTTTCATACCTACGCATGGATCTCCGCCATGCCCATACTCCTTAAAAGTTCTCAAGACCACAGAGCAGACTCAAGGCCAAAATACAAAGCAGTAATTGACATATGGCTAATGAAGTGATGATTGATTGTAACATAATTGGTGGGGAGCTGAGGTGAAGATGAGCTCCTCTGCACCTGGATGTTCTTTCTGCGTGCTTCTAGACGTAAATGGAAAAGTATGAGTGGGGTTGATGCCAACCCAATTATAGTGTAGGATGTAATCTAGGGTCCTATAGCGAATAGAGCCAATGGGACATCGTACTTTTAGTGACGTTCAGAGTGGTCAGTTTGAAGGGAGGCCTTAGTTGCCCCACCTGACATTGATTATCCAATCCCCTCTCTCCGTTACCACATACAGATATAGTACCTATGTTAAAGTTACCTTCCTATAACCAATCACGTTGCATGTTAGGTTTTTATGAAATGCCCCTTAGAATGATGTAAGCAATGATGAATTATTACTATAAATACTGTGTTTTCTAAAAGTGAAGAGAGCGAGAAGATCAAGCAGTTTCTGATGTTCGTTGTACTCCCTGTTTTATGTACTTGTCATTAAACAGATTCCCTTTGCCAAACTATTGAGTCGTCGTAGTTATTTGATGCACGAGTATGAATCTGCATCCCCATCTATCTTGAGGGTACTGCTACACATCTTAAACGGCTGTTTGGACATCTCCAAGTCAGAGGGCTGGCTGGAGACCATCCACTTCAAGGCGGTCATCTATAATGACCCATATATTTATACTCCCCTACTTGATCAATCGAGTGGCCGTTTAAGAGCCACTTGTACTTCGTTTTCGTGATTCTTTTCTTAATGGACTTGAAAGACCTGATTTTGGTTTTGGAAATACTGATCTTTAAATTATACAAGTTGGCGTAAGTAGTTGGTTGTGTGAGTAGAGCTTGAAGACTGCTTGCTGTGTGATTGAGAAGCAAGAGTTCATCCGCATAACCCAGCCAACTGATTTTAGTGTTCCTCAATCTGGGCGGCAGAGATGGTGGAGTGACTAAAGGGGTGCCAGTATGCATCCTTGTTCCGTCATCTAATCTTACTCTGAAGTATTAGAATAGAGTGTGCTTATGATGTTTAATAGGCCAGAAACTAGGCCCCAATCCTGCAATGTGCCCCGCAGTTTCTGTTTATTAACTGTGTTAAAGGTGGCGCTTAAGTCAACCAAAGCCACTTGTAGGAGTATGTGCCACAGATTCCATGAGCTTTCGATCATTGTGATTAAGGCAACAATGTTATCCATGGTTGAACAGTCTTTTCTGAAGCCCGGTTTATTGAACGGCAATACCCGATTGCTCACTGCCCACGCATTTAGCTCATCCAGAAGAATTCTTAGGAGAACATTTGCTGGAGCGTCCAACATGACTAAGATCCTAAAGAAGGATTAAGGACCACAGATATCAAAATCAGAAGAAGGTAGAAAGCGAAATAGAAGATGAGAAGTATAAACAGCAGAAGAAGGGAGAAGGAGGAATTGAGAAGGAGGTTTGTGATCCTCAAGAGCTGCTGGGACACAGGAATAAACAAGAGGCTGGTTCAAGGAAGGAAGAGGAGAGCTGGACCAGAAAATACTATGCAAAGGAGGCACGCAGACTTTGCTGGGGCCTGTACCCAGGAAGAGCATTGCACATGGATGACCTACGTTGTTTGAGGGGCCCTGAAACCAAAAGTCAGCGGTGTGAAGCCGAAAGAGTATTGGAGAGAGGCTTGTTCTGGAGTAAGAGACGCTGGATAGCAAAACTCAGGGCAGTGATTACTGCGAGAGATGGAAAGATGCGATTGTGATCAATCTGATGGCATCTTCACTTCTTTCCCTGAGGTAGCCTCTCCTTATGTGGCATGGGGACGGCAGCCTCTACCTGATCATGACTTTGGGGTGTGGCTTTGAGGGAGAGCCATCTGGGTAGAGGCAAACCTCAGGGGAGTGATGTGATATCTTCGGGGAAGACACCTATCCCCCATTCCCCTTTATGGATATTTTGATTTTTTTTTTTTTGGGAAGATGGAACACCGCACGAAACCCAGGAACTGTAACAAAACAAGAACAAGCTAATCACTCACTTGATTAGTACTGGCGCTAGGCAGAATGGAACAAAAACAATATCGGTGGTCCTAACCTGAATGGTGTATTGTTGTTTGTCCTCTGAGTAGTGGGTAACGGGGAGAATGGTCTGTGGACAGCCTCCGGGTAAACCTATGAGACAGAGCAGACAACTATAGGAGGGGCGACTGGCGTGTGATGCAGTGTCAAATACAAGGATATAAGACTTACCGTAGGGTACAGAACAAAGGGTGGAAACTAGTCGGCACGTGGTTCCAAGGATGCACCCAGTCTACTCCACCTAAACAGAACTAACCACAAGGGCACTCGGACGCCTGCAACGGTGAGTATAGTGTCTCTAGTACTTATCTTCCACCTGTCACGACGGCACAAGGACACCTAATGACATGGGCCAGTTATGGACGTCTCTGGTCTGTGCGCAGCGTTTGGAGGTGAAAATGGGATGTTATTGCCGCGTTCCAAATATCCAAAAGCAGTCCTTTTCTCCAGTCCGAGTCGGCGTTGTGTGAGATATTCCAATGATCCAAACAATATCAAATAGGGTGGTGAGTTAACGGACTGGGTCGTGAGTGAGCGAGCAATGACAGAGGCAGAATCAGTAGCAAGGTTCAGGATTCGTAGGCAGTATGAGGTTCATAACAAGGTATCAGAAACGTCGAGGTACACAAGGTCTAGGCAAAGGCAATTCCGTGGAGAGTATGCAAGGGTCTGGTAACAAGATATCTGTAAAGAGTACAATAGATAAAAAAGCCAAGATCCTTCGAAAATCAGAAGCGGCGACTTGCGGGAAACGGAAGGCTAAGTACTTTTCCTCAAGGGAGCTTTCTTGCATCCGCCCCTTGTGCGGAACGTGCAACGTGTGCCAAGGACGCCACAATCGCCATGGCAACCTCCCAGTTGTAAGGCTCCAGAGACTGAGAAAGTACTTGAGGTGGAGGCTTGGGGATTCCACAGAAAGACCGCAAGTGTGATACCAGGTATGAATGTCTGACCTCAGGACGGTGCTTCCCGTGCGCTGCTGGAAATTTATTAGAATGCCCGAGTGGCCATTTCCGGCGTGTTGTCTTGAGTCCCAATCCTGACGAAGGGAACCATTCCCTGGCACTGTGAACATTGTTGAATTGAAACTTTTTTTGGGAGTTATATCTTTTCATTGAAATGGAACATTTGTGCACCTTGAGATCCAGAGAGAATATCCTTTGCTCCTCAAAGTCCATTTGTAGAGTGTGAGGCCAGAATAGGATTTCAGACACAGGGCGTATTTTTATTTTGGACATCTTCAAAACCAACAGATTCCTTCGTTTTTGGTTGACGTATTGAAATACCTCTTGGTATAGGGTTAGTAAGGCATTTCCTCACCCCTTTTGATTTTGAATATATGTTTATAGCAAAACTGAGTCCTCTGTGTCCGGAAAAGAGACTACTGCTAGGGCAACGTCAGTTTCTGATGCCTTACCTCACTTTGCATTTATTTATTCATTGGTCACTTGTTAGATGCTTATAAAATTTGCAAAACTGTTTCAAAGCGCCCACAGGGAAACAGGGTGGGGACTGGGTAAGGTAGACCAAGAATTGCATCAAAGATAAATAATTGAATTAATAGTACAAACAAATAATGAGAATAAAAGGGTGGGGGGACAGAGCTACTATGCCTTGTGAGTGTTCAAAATGTGGAAGAGGGGAGGGGTGAGGGATAGGTTCTGTGGTGCTCAGGGTAAGTGCTAAGAGGAGAGGAATGTAAGTGCAACTACCCATGGGTATTAGCCTAAGTAAGTGCAGTAGAAGGACAGCGGATGGGATGAGGGATCTGGGGTGGGGACAAGGCCACAAGGACCCATAAGGGCCCTACACATCAGTCACGCTTCTGTATGATTAGCAGGGAAGAGGGGAGGAGAAGGAAGAGGTAAAGAGAAAGGTCTTGAGGCTTTTTCTGAATTTAAGTAGGTTATGCTCAAGACGCAGAGGGAGAGGGAGGTTATTCCAAATCAATGCAATTGCAAAGTCAATGACAAATTGCAGTTACAATCAAACATCAGGAGGCTACTCTGTGAATGTGAGAGGCTATTGCCTCTGCTAGAGTTCATCCAAATGTCCATCTCTTGGTGATGCATGAAGAAAGTATATTGCTCAGTTATTGTCAGTATATATGGTTCTGGCTGTAAGGGTGAGGAAGGAGGAGACCGACGCACAAGTGACGTTGTTGGGGTTATAGACTTTTATTTGGGTCAAAATAAGAGGAAAACCCCAACCGTCCCCAACAGTTAGAGGGATTTCCCTGCCTCAACAAAATACTAAGGACTCAGTCAGGATATCATCTAAAGCAAATAGTCCGCTGACCTGTGTGAAAACCTATTTCCGTCCCTTACACTCTTAACTAACAAAGAAAAAACAAGGATCTTCTTGGTCCAATAGAGTGACTCCCTTCTTCTGCACTGAGGCTTTGTATTTGTTACGCTCACCTGGTATCCACAGGGGCACCACACCATAATGGATGGAGGTCTAAGCACTATCCCCGACCCTGCTCTGCTTGGTCATGTGCCAGATATTGGGTAGCGCCTATAACAGGAGAATGGAGGGTTAAGATACTGGTTCTGTGATGGGTGGACTCCCACCGGTCCAAATACCCTCCCTTGGGGTTATTGCTCACCTTAGGTTTTTGTGCGTTGAACTCTCTGTCCTGCGTGTCTGTGCAGGGGTGCGTGGTTGTTGCGGGCATTCCGTGGACCTAGTTGCTTCACTGGTCCGTGTGCCCTTATGTCGGGTCCAGACCGGCTGTGACTCCGACTCTGCTTGCTGTCTTCCAGGTGAGTTATAATGTCTTTTCCGTCTTTATTCTGTCTTTCTTTCCCTCCGTTTTCTCGGTCTTCTCGGCATCTTGCTCCACTACACTGTTCCCTAACAATTTCTTTTTGTTTTCACAGGGATGTTGCGATCTCTGAGTTGCCGCGCCGATGGTGAAGACCACAGTGAGTTATTGATGCGCGGAGCACTGCACTGTTTGTAGGTGTTAATTGCTAACCTGTGTTCTCTTCTCTTTGTACAGGTTGTGGTGATGTTCCAGAGTGATGAGCGATCGAAGCGCTGCTTGCCCAGGTAAGTGCTTTGTTAATGCTGACCTTGTTCCTTCTCCGTTGCAGGTTGCGGTGAAACCCAGAGATGGGCGAGATAAGAGAAGCGCAGGGTGCTGCCAGGACTCGCTGCTTGCCCAGGTAAGAATTGTTATTAATGCTGTCCTTGTTTCTTTACCTTTTGCAGGTTGCGGCGAACTCCGGAGATGGGCGAGGTAAGCGAAGCGCAGGATGGATTCAAAACCGGTTATTTCACAGGTAAGTGTTCTTGCTCGCTAATGCTATTCTTGTTGTTCCAGGTTTTTTTTTTTTTTAAATATTTTATTAGTTTCATAACATAAGATAACAAAAACTGGCATCAGTGGTAATAGGTCAAGCATATCAAAAGGTAAAATCCCCAACTCCCCTCCCCCCCTACCCCCCTCCAAGACCACGGTTAGTTCTATGTTCATCATGAGTCCATGCCTGGGCCCGGGTCGCCTTCCCCGGTTATCTCACCCTCCTGTGACTCTGGGTGGAGCAGGGGTACTGTTATGGCCACCCAACGGTGTAGCTCCTCGCTAGAATCAAGTCTCTGCACTTGGATCGCCGTCTCCCATGCTGCAGTTTCGGCTGTGATCCACTTTGTAAGATCTCCCCACCATAGGGGCATAGGCGGGCCTCTGGGGCTCTTCCACCCCATGGCTATACTCCTTTTTGCCGTTATGTATACATGGTCTCTGAGCTTGTTGAGGGCTTTGTTCTCCCTGCTGCGCCTATACATGCCCAGGATACATGCCGAGGGTTTGTCCACTTCAATGTCAATGTCTGCACCAGCCACTCTTTCCTTCACTTGTGTCCAGAATTCTCTGATCACTGGGCATCCCCAGAACATGTGGGTCATACCAACCTTGGGCTCACTGCAGTTCTTCCAGGTTAATTAATGGAATCCAGATCTAGGGCTTCACGATCGGGCCGCCGGAGAAGCAGATGAGCAGGAGCTGGACACAGTGAGCGTTACGCTGCAGGAGTGCAGAATAACGCGAAGCGTGTTCTGCTGTTTGGGTGTGGTTTAAATATCCCAGGTAAAGTAGTTCCAGGCCAAGTAGTTCCAGGCCCAGCCACATCCAAAACACTAGACCGCATGGCTTGGTTTTAAAGAACTGAGCTGTGTTAAAGGCCTCCATGTTGGATTAAGGTCCAAAACTGGTATTGCTTTATTCCTGATAATGAGCCTGGCGCCAAAGGCCAGGACTGACTCCATGTATGTTTCTGATGGAGTTTTAAGGCCTTTGGGGCCAGTGTGAAGGGATTTAGCCCCACTGCTGCCAAGGGGCTGTTATACCTGAGGGGGTCAGGGGCATGGATTGTGACAGTATTCACCTCCTTGTTATGGGACGTGTTCTCCAGATTGCATAAACAAAAACTTCTAACAGTTCTGTTGGAGGATTTCTCAGTCAATGCCAGGCTCAGAAAAAAAAGTCTCTTTAAATTACTTAATTCTATTAACAATACCAGGGGGATGGCTCCCTCCCATCTGGCTCTTCTTGGATGCACTGTGACAATGCAACAAGCAGTGGGGGAATATCTATCTCCCCCTGGTCTTTCTAAGTTCTTTCAGACAGTTTAACAAACACTGGGGGAATCTTGCCCTTCCCCTGGTCTTTTTCAGACATTCAGGCAGTTCAACAAATGGTGGGGGAATCTTTTTCTTCCCCTGGCCTCTCTCAGACCTTTTTAGGAGACCAGAGGAAATAATCCTTTATCATCTGCAATTCTTTTCAAATCTGTGTAAAAGTTGCATCTTCCAACACTGTTTCCAAACCCAACACGTAGGCTAAACAAATATTTTATATATTATAAAAACAACACATCAACTAGTCCAAGACTTCAAGATCCGCCACAGTACACAGTAAAAGTACTCCTCTGCAGAGTAAAATGTGTGTTTTATGCCACTGGAAAAACACTCATGTGTAGTACGCTGACACCTATACCAGTGCCTCCTCCAAGGAAACTCTCACCGACATCCTCTTTGTCGTGCCTTCACCTGACTTATGGACCATTCACATGTTCTCTGTGCTTGCTTCTTTCTCCTCTTCTCCCATTAATGGTGGCACCCGCTGGGATGTCCTCTTGGCCTCCTTTCACTCCTCTAAGGTCATCATTAATGTTTACTCTAATGGGACCGTCTTGGTCCAAGGCCCTCAGGCCAACCTTCACTGCTTTGATGGACGCTTTGCACGCCTCTTCAATTTCCTTTCCTCTCCTGCTGTCCCCCCTCCACTTTCCTCGGCTACATTGCCTTGCCCCTCCCTCTTTGCCCCTTCTCGGGTTCCTTCTACACCTCCGCGGAGCGTACCTCTGATCTGTACCCCCCACCCCCCGCAAGTCCTTCAAGGATGGCAACATTCTCCACATAGCCACTCTGAACTCTCGCTCTGCTGTCAAACATTCCTCTGATATCTGCCACCTTCTTAAAGAACTTGACCTCGATGTCCTCGGTCTCACTGAGACATCGTTCTCGACCAGCTCTGTCACCAGCTTTGACATGCTCCTACCAGACGGTTACAAGATACTCACCTTGCCCAGGCCCAACCGTACTGGTGGGGGTGTGGCCCTTATCTTTCCTGAGTAGATTCCTGCCTCTGTCACTCCTATGCAGAACTATTCCTCTTTTGAATGCCTTGTCTGTCGGCTCTCTCTCTCCCAGTCATTCCCTTACTGTGGCTACTATTTATCGGCCACCTGGTCAGATCTCTTCCTTCCTCTCCGAGTGGCCGGGTCTCTCCTCCTCACCCTTGGCTTCAACCACTCAACTCCTCTTTCTTGGAGACTTCAACATCCACTTGGATGCCTCCTGTCCCCCCTCCGGACACTTTCGCGACCTCTGCGATTCTCACTCTCCATTCTCCCCTCTGGCCCGACTCATTCTGCAGGGCACACTCTCGATGCTCTGATCTCCTCTGACCTTCCCCTCTCTGCCCCTCTCGCCACTCCTCTCTCCTGGAGTGATCACTTTCTCCTATCCTCCCACCTCACCCTCCCTACCCCTCAGGCCAAGCCACCTTCATCACCGCCGCCCACCTTCTCGGTCATCCGACCCATGAAGCGTGTGTCAGTAGAGGCTTTCGCCGCCACCTTCTTATCCCCTCCTCCTCTTTTGGCTGACTCTCACCCTGACACAGCCCTCTCCATGCTCCACTCTGCTATATTCGGTACTCTTTATATCCTTGCCCCTGTCATGAGAATCTGCCTGAAGCCCAAAGCCAAGTGTAACTCCTGGTATGACTCAGATCTCGTCACCCTAAAACGCAAGTGCAGGCTGGCCGAGAGGAAATGGCGTGCTTCATGTTCATCCTCTGACAAACTGGCCTGCCGCCTGCTGCAAAGGCAATACCTGCTCTCTGTTCTCACCAAGAAGAGAGCCCATATCCAAGCCTGCATCTCTGCGGCATCTAACAACTCGGCTGAACTCTTTAAAATCTGCAAGGATCTGGCCAATTCTGCCACAGTCTCTACCTCTCCTGTACCCTCCCAAGCCCTCTGCACGGCACTGGCTTCTCACTTCATTTAAAAAACCGAGGACATCCTGTCCTCACTCTCCTCCTCTCGCCTCCTTCCCTCTATTCCCTGCTCTTCCTCTGCAGCCCCTCCCCCCGTCTCTGCCTTTCCCCTTCTCTCTGCAGACGAGGTCTCTCGACGAGTCCAATCTATGAAAGTCTCGTCGAAACAGGTAAACCCCTGTTCCTCCAAAACTATCAAGGACCACATCGACTCCCTGGCTCCTGCCCTGGCCAACTTCTGCAATCACTCCTTCGCCACCAGTCTTCCCATCCCCCCCTGAAGCACTCCCTTGTGCACCCTCTTAAGAAACCCTCTGCTCACCCCTCCTGCCCAGCTAACTATCGCCCAATCTCCATCACTCCCTTCCTGGGCAAGCTTCTGGAGAAACTGGCCATCTCTCATCTTAATCTCCACACCGAATCTGTTGGCTGTCTTCATGACCAACGGTCTGGCTTCAGGGCTGCCAGAAGCACGGAAACCGCTCTCCTGAACATCCGTGAAGACCTGCTCTCCAACCTGGACTCCAACACCCCGTGTGTCCACATCTTGTTTTATCTCTCTTCTGCCTTTCACACTGTCAATCATGCCATCCTGCTCAACCGTCTCCGTGACAACCTGGGTGTCACTGGACAGGCTCTGGCGTGGCTGACTTCTTTCCTCTCCAACTGACCCTCCCAGGCCCAACTTGGGTCCTTCCTCTCCAATATGTTTATCTCTACCTGTAGTGTCCCCCAGGGGTTTAACCTCTCTCCCTGGCTGTTCAACCAATACCTGGCACTCCTTGCCCATCGCATTGCCGCTCTCCGCCCCAACTTTCAGTGCTATGCGGATGATACCCAGCTCATTTTCAGGCTACCCTCGGCCTCCTCCTCTCCTTCCGTCATTTCTGACTGTCTGTCTGCTATCCAGGAGTGGTGTGCCGCCAATGACCTCTGCCTTAATGCCTGTAAGACTGAGATTCTACTCATCGGCACACCCACTCCCTCCTTCCCTGCAGCTCTCTGGCCGGCCTCTCTTGGCCCTCTTGCTGCCCCCACCTGCAACACTAAAAACCTTGGTCATCTTCAACTCCACACTCTCCGTCTCTCCTCACATCTCAGACGTCTCTAAGAAATCACACTACCAGCTGCACCTCGTCAGAGGTATTCTTCCTTTCCTCTCATTCCCCCAGAAGCTCACCGTCTCCAGAGCCCTGGTTCTCTCTAAGCTGGACTATTGCAACAGTCTCTATCTTAATCTGCCTGCCTCTACTCTCCGCCCTCTGCAACTTATCCAAAACCGGGTATGTATAGTGAACCCCTATCTTCCCAACACTAATATTCCGGCACATCTGAACTCAATGTATCCCAAAATAGCCCCATACAGGCACAGCATCTTTTTTTGGGCAGGGGACTTCAACTGTGTACGAGATCCCAACCTTGATAAGTCCCAGCCCCACCGAAAGGTCCCTCAGCAGCCACGGTAGCCCTATCCCTATTAATAGACGGACTAGA
Organism: Ambystoma mexicanum; assembly: GCF_040938575.1. NCBI lineage: Eukaryota > Metazoa > Chordata > Amphibia > Caudata > Ambystomatidae > Ambystoma > Ambystoma mexicanum. Next base: position 1,266,631,840 of record NC_090932.1, on the reverse strand, counting down.
TCTTGCTGACACATGGAGGGAGCAGCACCCCAACGCTCGGGTATACTCGTACTTCTCCTCCCCACATGACCTTCATGCGAGGTTAGATTACGTTTTCATTAGCAAAGATCACCTGTCACAAATAGACAGTGCACAACACCTAGGGAGAACCATCTCCGACCACTCGCCACTTCTAGTAGAATGGAACCACGCTGGCCCTAGACCCCCTATCCCTATGTGGAGAATGCCGATTGACGCCCTGGGAGACCTGGCATTCAGGCAGGAGCTGCACGACTTTATAGATAACTTTATAGAGGTAAATACTGGAAGTCTCGACCACCTGAGCACGATGTGGGACGCCCTAAAAGTAGTGATAAGGGGGGAAACTATAACAAAAGCAGGAGGCATTAGAAAACAGCTGCGAGGCGAACTAGACCAGTGGGAGCAAGAGATTGAGCAATTTGAGGCCACCCCGGTGAACACTCACCAGAGAGAGGACACCCTCAAAGCACTTAGTTAAATGCACATCGGCATGGGATAGACTAGCTAAATTCGACTATACCACCAAGACTAACAGAGCGCACACAGAAGCCGACAGGCCGAGTAGAATGCTGGCCTGGCTGTGCAAGAAAGAACACCCCAGGCACACAATCGCCATGATACAGGATGCAGAGGGCAATGAATTCCAAACGCAACAAGGCATAAACGACGCCTTCAAGCGCTTTTATGAACACCTATACTTCCACAAGGACCAAGTTCCCCGAGACCAAATCATAGACACTTTGGAGGAAATAGGACTCCCCAGACTAACCCCTGAGCAGACTGAGGCCCTAGATGCAGACATCACGATCGAAGATATAACAGAGGCGATTAAATCGCTGGCCAACTGCAAGACCCCTGGGACCGATGGGCTACCCGCTGAGTTTTATAAAGCGTACGAGACCTCCCCAACACCTTTATTACATGAGGTTTTTCAAGAAGCATATGAGAGAGGGATATTGCCCGACAACATGAGAGAGACCCTTTTGATCCCGATCATTAAACCTAACAAACCTGTCGACAAATTAGGCTCTTACCGCCCAATAGCCATGCTCAATTATGATGTAAAAATACTGACAACGATATTAGAGGTTGGCTAGAATCATAAGGGAGATCGTGCACATGGATCAGTGCGGCTTCATACCGAGCCGGAACACGACCATGAATTTACGCAGATTACAACAGGTTATAAACCAAACTGAGACTGGGAAGATTCACTGCAAAAGCACGGTGAATGAACTGAGGCACAGCAATAAGCAACCACTGTTGCAATGATTTAGTTATATGTAAGGAAACATCAATGAGTATATTGTAACCAAAGTAATTCAAATAATCCACAATTGTATAGAATGCACTGTTCAGTACCAAAATTTATATAGAGAACATATGAGTATTTTTCAGCATACACAAGTTCTATTATTAAAACAAATTCTGTCAACAGTGAAAGAAACAAATCAGTCCTTCACATGACCAATGTACATTGCGCTTCAACAGTAACTTCATGAACATAATAACAATTACATAGCAAAATTAAAAAAAAATCAAAAAAATCAAGTCCCAATATATGAGTTGACTTAAGTTATGTAATGTTTGTATAACAAATGTCCTCTCTTCTTAACTACGCGTTTCGGGCGGTAAACGCCCTTCTTCAGGTTATATATATTGGGTGAAGGTTCTTTAAATCCCTCCTGCAAGTAATTACAAAAATATTTCAATTGGAGTTGTAATTTTAAAGTACATGAATATCAATACTGAATTACTTAACATTATGACATGGCACTAACCTTATGGTGGACCTGGAGTTAAGTCCAAATATTTACATTCTGGTAGACTGTAAATTAACTGAAAAACATATATATATATATATATATGTGTTATTCAGAAGCGAAATAAAGCGTGGCTCAGGGGGAGCAAGCGCCAAAAAATTAGCGCTGGGTCCCCCTGTCGCCACACGTGGTTCAATCAAACAATACAAATGTACCAAATGAAAACATTCTGAATCTTACCTAAAAATTATATGTGACCAAAATCAATCTGTTTAGGTCGGTAGAGGAGACTTGGTAGATTCTCAATGTGCCGGATTGAGTTCTGATAACATACCTGTAACATATATTATATGCTAAATTTCAGGGTTTACTAACATATTACAGTGTGTACGTGGTAAGTGATTAAGGAGAGACAGCCTACCTGTCTCGAAGACAGCGTATTGTGTACGTTCTAGCCTGATGCAAGTCACGGCACGATCACTCGATTCACTCGTGTTTGTGTATTGAAGGAAAAAGTCTCTGCTGAGAATACCAAAACAGAGTATCAGATTTGAAGGCACTATATATGTAGCCATAACACTAGATGTGTGGTTTATATCTCGTAACCTGAAAATACCTTAATCATATGAGTCCGCTCTGAATTCATCTCTCTGCACGCTTCCAATGTCCGTTTACCTCCGCCGTCTCAATTGAAGAAACGCGGATTCCATGGAAATGCTTCTACCTTAAATGTCCTTCTATTATTTCTATGGCTATTCGAGCGCGGGCGCCATCTTAGAATGGATAAAGACGCCATTAGCTATGTGCATCTAGTTTCTTGCCTGGTCTATTTGTGCTCGTAATGATACCAAAGTTAAGGGAGAATATTACAGTGTTGTGAGCTGTTCAAAGTACAACTTATATGTTGGTGTGGTCTATCAACCTAAATACAACAGAGAAATACTTCCTAACACTGCAAGTTGAAACACGGGTAACTGATTTCAAAAACCTCATCTCCAAACACGTAGTCGCATTTAAAATATACAGTGTATACCACTTCCTAGATGTAGGTACATCAATCCAAAAGGCACAGTAATGTAATTTACCTATATAATAGCATCGGAAAAAGAGAGTCTCAATCCCTTTACCCCTAATTTCAACAGAATTGCATTGTCACATCAATTCCCACTTAAAATATCACAAAAAACAGTTCAGATCCCAATCAATATTCATTCCACGGGGATACATAGTATCAAGTTTCTCGATCCAAAAGATCTCTCTCTGTTGTAATAATTTCATCAGATTACCCCCCCCTTCTTGGGAGTTTAACTGATTCCAAAATTACAAATTTCATCTGTGCAATGGTGTGTCTTTCTGCCATAAAATGTTGTGCTACAGGTGATTTAGTAGAACAATTCCTTATGTTTGACTTATGCTCTCCCCATCTCACTTTGGCTTTTCTACTGGTGAGTCCAACATAATATATGCCACAAGGGCATTTTATTCCGTATATTACATTTTTTGTATCACAAGTAGATGTGTGCAGCAATGAGATATTTTTACCATTATGAGGATGGCAGATAGAGCTTCCCCTCAGTACGTTGTTGCAACAATTACAGTTGTTACATGTCAATGTGCCCATGTATGTTTTTACCACTTTAGTTTTTTGGGGGAAATCAGATTTAATTAAGTGGTCTTTCAGCGATTTACTCTTGCTGTAAAAGTGGAGGAGTGGGGAATAATTTTTCAAGTGTTGGATCTAATGACAGCACATTCCAGTTATTCTTAATGATATTTTTTAGGCATGTGCACTGCTATCCCTTGATGCCATTAAGGGGTTCGATTCTATATATTGGGAATGGCTTGGTAGTGGTTCTAGAAGGTTTTGGCTTTGGCCCGGGGTTCATTAGATGGATCAAGATACTTTATACAAAACCCAGGGCAAAAACCGGAAAGTATGTATCTGAGGTCTGGGACATATGCAGGGGCACTAGGCAGGGATGTCCACTATCCCCCCATGCTTTATGTACTAGGACTGGAACCTATTGCCATCTATTTTCGGAAACAATTCTTCGATGCTGGGATACGTCTGGGGGGGTGGACCACATACTCTCACTTTATGCAGACGATGTGCTGCTATATGTTACGGACCCACACAATAACGTGCCCACAATGCTAGATGTCTTAGACAACTTTGCGAAGGTCTCAGGCATACAATTTAGCAGGGCGAAGTCCTGCCTCTTCCCTCTAGCTGGCCTCAAGAGCAAGAATATTGTAGAACTTCCTTCTGTGGGGATACAGTGGGAGGTCACCTCGTTTAAATACCTGGGAATACACATAATGCACACCCCTGCACTGATGCACGAACACAACACGAAGGCAGCAATCCCCGTCTTAAGAAAATCCATGAACTTCTGGGCAAAACTTCCCCTGTCTATGATGGGCAGAGCCTCAATAATTAAAATGATTGTCCTCCCTAGATTCCTGTACAGGTTCCAAAATGTACATTACTACATCAATGCTTCCTTTTTTCGCCTGCTAGAAGTGATACTCCGTGATTTCCTATGGGGGAAAGGAAGACGCAAGATAGCACTCACCACCTTGGTCCTACCGCATAGCCAGGGGGAATTCAACTCCCAAACTTCGAGAAATATTATTTGGCAGCGCAACTCAGTTTTGTGACCAAGTGGCTAGCAGACGACACCACATCTGAGACGCCCCTGCTACAACCCTTGGTCTCCCCGATCCATTTGAAGGAACTTATTTGGGCCCCCAGCCACCTGATGCGAAATGCCCCCTTCTTGTCTGCCCTAGGGCAAAAAGTATGGCACAGAGCAGAGGCACTCGCCCACGCAAAGCATCAGTACTCCCCAGACATACCAATGATCTGGGACCTATGCAGATCCGACATGGACCTGCAACACCTCAGACGCTGGGAAGAAAAAGGGATATATACGTGGGGAGACCTATACGACGATGGCACCTTTAAGGAATTTGAAACACTACAGGAGGAAGCTGGAATCCACACGGGCCAGTTTCTGTGGTATCGAAGTATACGGACTACAGCACGAAACAAGTGGACAACATGGCCGGAGCAACCGGAATCAAACCCTCTGATCACACTATTGTACAGCTTGGGAGAGAGATGGAGACCAGTGTCCCAGATCTATGGCCACTTGAGTGACACCCCCCAACCCACAAAGTGCCGATCTGAAAAGAAGATGGGAAACGGACATGGGCCGGGAAATGGCTGATGGAGAATGGGAGAGGGCTCTAGCGTACCCTAAAGCAGTCTCCAGAAACCACAGATTTAGACAAATACAACTGAACCTGTTATACCGAACATATTTAACCCCATCCAGGCTGGCGAAATTCAATAAATCGCCACACTCTGTCTGCACCTGGTGCGGAGAGAATAATGCGGACCTGATTCACATGTTCTGGTCATGCACCAAAAGAGTCCCTGTGGACCACCGTACAGCTGACAAGCGAAAAAGCAGGGTTGACTAGGTACAAGTGGACCCCGGACGAATGCCTTCTGGGAACGTACCCCAGGCCGGCCAAACTTAAACACCTGGCCAAATTAATGGACATCCTGTGCATACTGGCAAAAAGGACAATTGCAATGTCCTGGAAAAAACCCGCAGGACCCGAACAAAAGGTATGGCACAGAGAATTGGAACGTTGGGTACAAGCTGAAACAAAGGCATGGGAAGATGGTGTTGCCAGGTCCACGGACGCCTTGAGCATGACCCTAACGGCCTGGAAAGAACTCGCAGGATCCTTGTTTCACCCCTCGGATGACAAGCCCCCCCATGAACAAGAACAAACCTATGGAAAACGGATTCACAACCAACATCACAGAACCCCGAGAGCAACTAGCCACAACTTCACTGGGTCCTTACAAGCTCAAGTCCCCTCTCCCCCCTCCCCCCGGCTTGCCTAACCCCCTCTGAACCGACAGACTGCCCTATCATGATGAAAGGAGCACTTGGAGACAGTTAAAGTTGAATTGTTAAATGTTAATGTCTTATTACGAAACGCTTATTATCCTCTAACTATGGACATATTTTATGTCATGCAAATGTAAAAATGATAAATGCCAATAAATAAATTTTAAAATAAATCCAAAACAGGACTGCAAGACTTGTCCTTGGCCTCAAGCCCAGGGATCGTATCTCTCCAGGACTGACATCTCTGCACTGGCTCCCAGTGGCTGCAAGGATTAAGTTCAAAATCCTTTGCATTGTCCACAAGGCCTTCTGGGGCCGCAATACCTTCAACTCTCTCTTCCCAAATACCTTCCTTCTCGAGCTCTTCGCTCATCTGCCTCCAACTCCCTCAGGGTCAGTCGCTTCTCCAAGCAACGAGTGGGTGGACGAGCTCTCTCTTCAGCAGGGGCCTCCCTCTGGAACAGCCTTCCTGCCTCCCTGAGATTTGAGGAGAACCATCTCCGGTTCAGGAAACACCTCAAAACCTTCCTCTATGCTTCTGCTTTCTCTGCCTCTCTCACCTGCTGATTTTCCTGTCTGAAACTGCACTGGTTACCTGGCCATCCTTTCTGATCTTGGGTCCAGGCCCCGCACCTGCCCTGCCCCCTTGGCAACCCTCCGTACCTGGGGACTGTTTTTCTGTATCCCTACAGTCCCCTACCAGCACTTATTTTCGCTCTTACCCTGCACTTGCCACTATCCGGCCGATTTTATTGGTCATATTTATTCTTCTATCCCTTGCACTGCACTTTTCCCCTCTTCCTTCCCCCAGGCACTTGCCCTTCTCCCTACCCTTGCACTTGCGCTATCTGAATGACACCTGGCCTAGTAGGATCGTTGTCTGTCTTCCCACTGTTTCCCTTCCCTTTCCTAGTCGCGCCTTTAAACACTTGTGTATGGGCGCGTTATAAATGCCATATCATATCATATATACAAAAGAAATATTGCTTCTCATTGATGTGGCTGTCAAAAAATGCAGACCGAATACAATATTTACAGATGGAATAGTGACAACTAAAAGGAATGTGTCAGAAAACATGCCAATAGGAGTTCATGTGCCCCTTTAATGAAGTAATTCAAGGGCCAGGAGAACATTCATAGTTTGAGTTAGGATATGTAATGAGCAATAATAATTGCATCAGAATAACTGCACCTCACAATACAATGGTCACAATTCCTGGGCCTCTGCCTACTATCCACATTACGTTGTCCTGTGACAACACTTACTCAAAAAAAAGTCTTATATCCAAGAGGTATATACATCATCCATTTTTACACCATAAAAACAGGGACATGTGCCCAACAGAAATGGTAAACAATGAATACATGGGAGCCTACCCCTTGCTTCTACCCACAAAGCAGCACTGATAATTTTTCGAATTAGTAACCAGCAGAGCAGTGGCATAGAAATAACTCTAATAAGACTGCTACCCGATCTCAAGAGGAATTTTAAGAGGAAAGAATATATTTTAATATGCATAAAATATCCCTATTGGCAAAGCCAATAACTTTTTTTTTTTTTACACTCCCTGAAAAATCATTTGAATGCAAGTTGGGAGCAGATGTTTAGCAGAACCATGCTTGCAACCCTGATATAGGAAGTTAAATGACAGGGCTCATAATACAGCCTATAGTTTTGCCCTCCCTTCCTCACCACAGCCTGGACAAAATTACTGAGGTTTTTTATGGAGCACTGTTGAAGAAATATATATATTATATCTTTTAGTTAATGGCAGCAATGCTTAGCAATATAACCGATTGAGTGCCTTCTTCTATAACCAGGGACCCTTCTTCTGTAATTTATTGCTATCCCTTAAATAAGTTGCACCAGGATGCTTGAGTCAAAAAACTAAGAACACACGATTATATTGAAAAACCCTCAGCAGCGGAGCATAGATGCAAACGCAAGGTGCAGTTTCCTACCCTTTAGCAAACAATTTCCCAGTACTGCCGAAATGTTTTACTTGGTTTTTCAACTTTGGAGATTTGTTCATCACCAAGGAGTGCTCTCCTGTGCCCGTCCACCTGTACCCCCGCACACCTCTGGCTCCTGTGCTAGCCTCCAATACTAGTTGAGCACTGTAAAAAGTGAGGGATTGTAGCAGTAAACACTCACTTGGATATTTGCATACCAACAATCAGTGCTCCAGATAAGATTTTTAAAAGGGAGTATTTTACTCCCTATATATATGGAAGTAGAATTATTTTTTAGGGTGTACAAATGTTAGTTCACTTCCCAATGGGTGCATCTTATAAGCGAGGAAAACATGTTTTACCTGGGAAATGGTTCTTTTTTTGTAATAATTATTTCTTTGCACCTAGTTAGTCATACACATTAAAAGATACATGTTTACGTCTTCCATTCAAGCAGTAATAATAGCAATGAATTCCTGTGGTATTATGTTGCACTACTGGTCCAAACATGTCCATGCAGCAGAAGGTCATATGTTTGTTTCCCATTTTTCGTTGCGAGTATTTTTGCTTCCCATTTTCTTTTTTTTTGGGAGTATTTGCCTATTTTAAAGAGCAAAAGTGGCCGATACACCCCTTATCTGTAGAGCTGATTGTGCCTCATTATGTGTTTCACGGTAATGTGCCAGTGATTCTGTGAAATTGGTAGCACCGTTTCCAGCAACCACAGAATCACAGGCACATCGCAACACTGCAGGAGCGTGCAAACGGCCATGCCGGAAACGGTGCGCCCGGAATGACAGAAACACTGTTGTTACCCTCTTTTGTCGGTGTCACTGTCAGTAAAAATGCTGATGGTACCGTTTCTGGCGTGCATCCTATGAAAACACTAGCAACGGACAGACCGGGAGCGGAAACGTCAGGCAGGAGGCCATTTTGAAAAACAGTCTGTATAAAATCGCCTACTTCCTGTTGCCATCCGGTCACTGTAACACCGGCATCTTGTCTGCAGCAATGAAGTCCCACATACCTGGAGTCCGCCATTGGAAACCATGGTTCATGGAGCAGGAATTGTCGGTGCTAAAGGACACCATAGTGGATAATGCAGGGGGACTATTCGCAACTGACTACTGGCGGACTAGCCAGATGCGAAAAACTGCAATATGAGAGGAGGTGGCACAGAAGGTGACGGCTATGGTGTTAGGCAGAAACCTGTGCAGTTCCCTTAGGGAACACTGCAAAAGATTTAAGACTACAGCTGTTGGCAGTAAACCCACTTGGTAGCAGTCTGCACCACCCAGATTTACCTGGTAGCTGTGGCTGAGCAGTCAGACTTCCCTCAAGAAGAGTTCGGCAGTATGCAAAGTATACACAATAGGCACTCAGATACAATAATACAAGCAAACACTGACCAGAGCTTTGGTATCAAAGTATATAATTATTTATTTAAAAGCAGTTTGAAACACTCCAGCACTCTTATTGTAAAATATTCTAAACACAGTTACTATTGTAATATATACACCCCTTTTTCCTTATCAGACAAGTCGCAGTAAAACACCACTTATTTTCATACAGAGGTGAGCGCTTAACTAGATTGCACTCCAATAAGTTTGTGAGAAAGGGAGGGAAAAAGACAGAATATGGAAAGGTACACCACTCTAAGATTCAGGAACACTATTAGCAAGGCAGAAGAGCAAAAAGTCACTGGTGAGCCAAAGTCCAAAGGCTGGGCCCCCTCTTAGAGAGAGCAGAGCACAAATGCGCCCAAGATCACACAGTTACACTAGGCTTAGAAAGTCTTGCAGAGGGTTCAAAAAGAGTTTAGAGAGGCTTAAGAAAGTTTAGCCAGGGTGTCCCAGACTAACCCAGGTTCGAAAGCCGGGGGCTAAATCTACCCCGTACAGTCGGTAGCAAGGGAAGCCAGGCGGGACATGGTACCTTAAGTGGGAAGGATCCTCCAGCGGTGGCAGTTGTTCCTGGTAGTGGGTGCAAGTTGCGTCGTCGTCCAGGGGAAGAGAAGATCTCGACTTGGAGGAAAGATGAAGGTCGTTGCACTACCAGGGCAGAAACCAGCCGCAGAGTTTTCCGGTTAAAGGTGGTACCTTTGTTTCGCGGTCGTGGTAAAACGTGGTATCCCGGTTGCCGGGGTGCTTGGCACGTGCAAGGCGGCCACGAGGTACGTCGGGAAAGCGAAAAGACGGTGAAACTGGCTATCCCCACCAGTCAAAGGAAGAAGACTCTCCGGCGGGAGATCTCCTCTGTCGTTGGGAAAAGTGGTGAGGCGGTCCAGCAGGGCTCCACCGGTGGTGGTGTCGTGGCAGGTTGGCTCAGCTTCTCCCTCGTCGGATTCTTCGGTCCTGTGGCGACTTCTGAAGTTCCAGTCCCCAAAGCCCTGCTTTTATGCAGCAAACCCCCATTCACTCAGCCTAGCTGTCACTCAAACATGCTAAGTGGTGAGCCGGCCGGCTCACCACTTGGGCCAATCAGGATGGAGTGCGACTTGAGTTGCCTAGGCAACTCAGTCCAGGGTGCCTAAATTTCCCTCCACCCCTCCTAAGTACCCCAGACAGAGTGGCACCACTTTGGAGGGCTTCTGTGGAGAAGCCGCCAAAAAGTGGAACAAAGGGCTCGACTTGGGTTGGAGTCACAGAAGAGAACACAAACGCCATTTTAGATTTGGCAAAAAAATACCAACCGGAGAATTAATATTAATTAAATAAACCGGCGGTATGTTCGAGGCTATCGTAAATAATTAAATAAAGGTAGTAGCCTAAAACAATGGGAAATCCCATAGGAATATATTTGCGGTTGAATATAAAAAGTAGTATCCACTGCCACCAGCCAAAACTCGATCAGGGGGGACGGAGACGTGCCCCCTCGAATAATAGACCCCGGGGCAATTGAATTGCCCCAGCCAGTACGTCCACAATATGATGGTTTGTACTGGTTCTGTTCAGAATTTAAGACTAGTAAAGTCAATGGTGACTTTACATGCCCTGGGAGACAGTAGTCAGTCCCAGGGTATGGAGTCTATACTGGGGGGTCACTATGACACCCCTGTGTCACTGCACTGAGGGTGTTGTGTAACACACATCACAAAAACACATGAAGCCCTATGGAGTCAAAGACCCCATAGCCCATGAAACACATCTAGATTCAAAGAAACACACTCAAATCATGCCCAAGAGTGAGGGTAAAAGAGTCTCATTCTTGGCAGGAGAAAAAAAAATAAACCCCAAAAATCCAGCAAAGCTGCTGGGGGACTCACTAGGTTAGGAAATTCAGCCTAAACCCAGAATTCTCCCTAACATATGGACCCCGTCCCCCACACTCCAAGTGATTGCCACAAGCGATGGGATGACCTCCGCCTGAGTCCGCAACCTGCTCTTGGCCCACATGAGGGAATGCAGGGCGACTGGCGGAGGAACGGCCTCCCCAATCAAGTTCATGGCCTGGGAGTAGAAATGCAGCACTGTGCTGCAACTCGAAGGAATCGAGGGAGTCTGTGCGGGAAGGCGGGCGCACAGACACATGCAGAGAGCGGTGAGTACAACGTGCCACATCAAAACAGAGTGGATAGTGAAATATAGCACACACTTCATGGAGCTTGTCCAACTGCATGCCACTAAACAACATCCAACCCATAAAATGGCCCTAATACCATAGCCATAGTCCAGGGGAACCCAAACAGTGCAGCAAGAAACATTCCAACACACATATTGCCACATGAGTACTGGTCATGTGCACAAAGTGACAGCATGTGAAGCAGCACATAAACGAGACACACACCTGCCCAAGGTCGCGTGCCTGCACTATGAGCAATGTGCCCCCATACCACACACACACACACACACACACACACACACACACACACACACACACACACACACACACACACACACACACACACACACACACACACACACACACACACACACACACACACACACACACACACACACACACACACACACACACACACACACACACACACACACACACACACACACACACACACACACACACACACACACACACACACACACACACACACACACACACACACACACACACACACACACACACACACACACACACACACACCCCTGTCCTTTCATGATTCCATGAAAAGGAAGAATGTCAAACATTGACGTAGGTGTATGCTGCAAGTCCACAGGCTGACACAGAGGTGATTAACGGCATGCCCATCTCACCCCCAGAGGCACCTCATCTGACAGTGAGCATGGTCGACAGTTGTCATCACAGCCACCCACGCATAGGAGGAAGCCCACTCCCATGCCACCACAGCCAAGATGACACCAGCCCCACCAACACAACCTACAAGCCCTGTGACCAAGCCAGCACCCCTGGAGTCACATCCACCTGCCCTTGCTGCCCAGCCAGCTCCCACAGAGACACAGTCACCTGCCCATGTCACACATCCATCTGGGCTGCCAGGATGGCCACTGCCCGCTCTACACCAGCCTCCCCCATATGTTGCCATATCCACTGATGACGATGCTGTGCAAGAGGGCGCGGACAGCACAGAGGGGTCTCCAGACCACACGTCCTGCCTTCGGCCCCTCATACCAGAGCAGCCCACCTTCACTCCTGATCACCATCATACGGGACACGGATGTGCACATCCGCAGGATTGAGCACTGGCACGAGGCGATGGCTGGACTCGTGAGGCAGCAGTTGAAAGAGACATGCATGAAAGTGTGCAGGCCACCAGCCAGCGCTGTGCCCGTGCCATGGGCCACTCCACCTCTGCCACAGTCCTGCTGGCACAGAGGGCCCGGGAGGGGAACGAGACCATCACCGCACTTAGAGTCCCTCACCCTTTCCCTGCAGGTGGCCCTAGGGCGCAGGGATTTGCATGGATCTGACCCCCCCCCTATGACCCCCACGCCTGCCAGCTCTCACCAAGGCAGCCCAAGGCACCGCTCCCTTTGCCTGCCAGGGTTCCCAAGACAGGACAAGACCTGTGACAAGAGGGCACGCAAGCGACGCTGACCAACTCTATCAATGAGACAACTCCATTTTAGGGGGTTTTGGGGAGGGGGTCATGGAGAGGGAGTGTTAGGGGGAGGGAGTGTTAGGGGGAGGGAGTGTTAGGGGGAGGGAGTGTTAGGGGGAGGGAGTGTTAGGGGGAGGGAGTGTTAGGGGAGGGAGTGTTAGGGGAGGGAGTGTTAGGGGAGGGAGTGTTAGGGGAGGGAGTGTTAGGGGAGGGAGTGTTAGGGGGAGGGAGTGTTAGGGGGAGGGGGTGTTAGGGGGATGGGGTGTTTGGGGAGGGGGGTGGTGGGAAAGGGAGTGTTTGGGGAGGGGGTGGTGGGGTCACACTTTGTGACATGATTATACCCCGTTTAATACACATAGAAGAGCACATGCAGATACATCTGTACATTCATTTTCGAAGTGGTGTGCTTTATTGTTGCTTTGTGTCACATTCAGTGAGGGCCATCGGTTGTGTGCATTGGGTGCGTGTTCAAAAGATCAGATCCTGGCGGGCTGTACGCCCATCCCCGATATCCCTGTGCTGGTGGTGTTGCATGTCTTCAGTTGCATCCCCATCTCCATTGTCTTGAGCGTCCGCTGGAGGCATCCCCATTTCCGGGGGCTGGGGTATGTTGCGTCTGATGCACATATTGTGCAACATTGCACAGGCAAGGACTATTTTCCCCACCTTCACTGCCCAACCCCGCCCCATGAACGGTGCAGGGACCGAAAACATGCTTTCAACAGACCAAAGGTCTGCTTGATGGCTGTCTGGGTCCGGATGTGTGCACGATTGTATCCCATTTCCTTCTGAATCTGGGGATCGTTCACAGGGGTCATCAGCCATAGCATTCATGATAACCAGAATCACATGCAAGGGATGGGACACAAGGAGGGTCATTACATTGAAGTGAGTGGACAGTGCATACATCTAGGGATCTGTGTGTGTGACCCATGCATCTGGATCTGTGAACTGGCGGGCCCTCCTTCACCTGCTGCACCGTGACAGGCGATGCTGGACATGCTGTGTAGGGTCTGTCCCCCAGCGATGGGTTGATTGGGGGCGGGGGGGTTTCTGCATCAAGATACGCTGGGTTTTGCGACATGGCAGTGATGCATTCTGGTACCTGTAGTGCATTGCATGTGCCTGTCCATCTGTGCTCAGATTGTGATGGTGTCCATCCGTTGACACATGTGACCACCCACTTTTGCATGCCTATTGTGTCCCTGCATTGGCATGGTTGCTGTGCGACATGCGCAGTGCCAATGACCCCCCCTCCCACACTCCCCCCTCTCCTCCGTGGCCTGCTACTCATTCAATAAGGTGTGTGTTGATGCTTTCACTCGCCCAATAGCCAGGTCCGCTGTCCCCCCATTATGCGCCATGTAGGCAGGTAGGGTGCTGTTCCGCAGGACCATAGAGTCATGGGTTGATCCTGGGAAGCTTGCACAGCAGTGGGTGATTGTTGGGTCCACATCACAGACCTGCACATTTAATGAGTGGTACAGTTTCCCTCCTCTGTGGCGTGGGCAGCCACATGCTCAATATGTGGGCAGTCCACTGCTCCCAACTCATTTGGCATGACCACAAGTGAATGGAAGCGGGCCTTGGTGGCGTTAACCTGTGCCTGTGTGGTTGGAAGGGCAATGTGCTGGGATACATGGCGCAGGAGGGCATCCAGGACCTGCACCAGCACTGTTGAAAATGCAGGCTGCAAGATGCATGCAGCTCGCCGAATGAATGCTGAAAAGTACCTGTGGCAAGGAAGTGCAGCACTGACGCCATCTTCAACAGAGGTGGTATGGCAGTCCGGATACCTATGCTGGCTGCTCTGGATGAGATCCACCAGTTCTAGAATGGTCTCCCTGTTCAGATGGTATAGGGTATGGATCGGCCTGTCAGTCTGGGCGCAGAGTGTGGCCCTTGTGCGGGGTATTGGTGCACGCCTCCGGGTCGCCACTTGCATGCCATTGTTCATCATTATTATTCTCCTCCTCCTCCTCCACTGCCTATCATCCTGTTGCCACTGATGCAGCTCCTGATTATATAGCTGCACTCCTGCATGCAACGCATGCAACACCTCCAGGTCTATTGCTACGACTACGAGTGGCAGCATGGTTGTGTTGGCCAGTGTGTTTGCTGTGGGTGTGCTCCTTTTCAGCAGTCTTAGTGCTCATTGTGTGCAGCTGGGTGCATTGGGTGCACCTGTGGCCTTTTCCTTCCCACCTGGGCCTGGTTAACGCCTGCTCCGCGGTGCTGGTTTTTCTGGCACAGTTTTCCGAGTAGTACCAGCATTTTTGTGCCGTTGTCTCCGGGAAAACCGCTATTGTGATGCTGCCTTGTTACCATGGTGCTGGTGTTTCCGGAATGTCTTGCGGTGGGTGCCGTAGTTTACGTTCACTGTGCTATCAGCGACGGGAGCACAGTGTATGTTGTTACCACCATTGCTTGAAAGTATTGCGGTCTAGAAAATGTGCTGGTAATCGGTAATACCGGCATGTTGTTACCGGACCGCTTGTAATGACCCACCCCCCCCTTGCTACCTTTTGAGCGTATCTAGTTGAAGTGATCTGTTTACTTTCATTCATGTAAATGTTTTTCTGGCATTGTAGGAGTTGGATTTGCATTGTTTCTATTTCTAGTTTCCCATCCTTTTATCTTCCACTCGCTTGCTTATCTTGCTCCAGCTGACTGCGGTCTGGATTCCTCCCAGTGGGGCACAATACCCTACTCTACTGGCCAGCTAGGTGTTCTGAAATTACTCTAGGGGTGATTTGGTGCGTTTTATATGTAATAAAGTACCCTGTGCTATGCGTCATACCGGTATTAAAAGTCACAGAGGAGTTTCGTGACTCAATTGAGGAACGATGCAAAAGGCAGAGTTACTTTATAAGGTCACGGACATCCATGGTGCCTTGCAATATCCTTTTTATGTATGGTAGGGGGTATTTTATTCCTTATAATACATGGCCACGCACTGTCAATCCATTTGCTACTTGAATAATATAATGTTCGAGAAATTCAATTTGCTGATACATATAATCAATATAGAATTTGGATTTTAAAATGCAGCTCCTAATGTGTTGCAGAAAAATAGTTCAAGCAGTTTAATTCAATGTTTCGAAAATGTGTTTTCAAATAAGAAATAACATGCAGATTTTTGCTCATGTGTACTAAACTCCAGCAATGCACAAATTAAATGGTCCACCTTAAACAGATCCTCGTCAATTAATGGCTGTAAAGTGGCACACAAAACTATTCTGCAAGTAAGGAATTTGAAAAGCTTTTCATGGTTTTAAGTGCTGCAGTGGTGCCTGGAAGAATGTTATCTGCTGGCTCAGCAGCAGGCGTTGTGACATCACAAGCGTGATAACTGATTAGAGAGCAGTCGTGATGTCATTTTCTTATTACAAGTTGTGATGTCACAACTAGCCGGGAATAACATTATTTCCAGGCTCTTATACAAAAATTGCAGACTGCCATGTATTATTAACGGGTGCTGTAGGTTGCTATCATTGGCCTAGACTGCTCATTTGTTTTGCTTAAATCCCTCATTTTCTGGCACATTTTCAGGGTGTGGTAAATGACAACGTTTGCATGTCTGCTGGTGGAGAACGCTGCGTCCAGCTGTAGGGGCAGCTGACCCGGTTTGCACACACTCCCCGATGGCCCGGCCGCACTACTTTGTGCTTTGCCTCGGCAGTTTATGTGCGCTCTCCCGCTCGCTGGAAACTCCGGCACAGGCGCCGCCGCGGGAGCCGGAAGGGTCACCATACGGAACTAAACCCGTTTTGAAAACCTGTCCTCTCGCTGCTGCGAGCACATGTCCGAGCCATCTGATCTGCAAGTGTGTCTCCCCATCTGCCTCAAGAGTGGAAAAAGAGACTTCGGGGGTTTGCAGTCTCTGGCGCCGGCCAGCAGCTGTGCTTAGCTCATCTCGGAAATGAGAAGAACCGGGACGGGATGGGAGGAGACGGGGAAGAAAAGGGCAGGGTCGTGGAGAGAGGAAATCGGGAGGACCACAATACCGAACAAGCCAGAGCGGTGGAAATGCCAGGGCAAGCTAGGGGCATCAAACATTGTGGAGTGACGAAGAGAGCTGCATAGACCGAGCCGGGCAGCCTCCGACTCAACGGAAGACGTTTCTCACCGGCAACAACAGCTGATAGAATGCAGGAGGAGAAGCAACGTGCATGCCTTGCTTCTGGTGAGCCCTTTCTGACACCTGAAAAGGGCTCTTCCTATTGCATCCCCTCTGATACCAATGGTATGTGGTGTTTGAGCATCTACCTCGGAGTGGGGGGGGGGGTCTAGACATTGCTGCTTTCGTCTGTAGGCGGACTGAGCGGAGGAAAGCCGAGCGGGGTTACTCGTTTGTTTTTCAATGACTGTAAGCTGTCCGTTTTAACTAAAAAAGTGATGGAAAAAAAGTTTTAAGCGAATTGCAATCACTAGCATTGCTCTAAGCAACCTAACGTTCCACACATTGGTGGCAGGAACAAGAATGATTTTCAACTTGCTTGTCCTCTTCTGTAATGGTGCAGACAGGCTGCATAATGATAGCACTGATGGCTGCCTGGGGTAATGATGCCCTTTCTTCCATCTCCTCTGTACTGCAAAAGCCCTCCCAAATGGAAGAAGCTGTGTGATACAAAACTCAATTACATTGCTTTTGAGGTATTCCGCTTTACCCTACATATCTACATTTCTCTTCCATCATCCCAGCTTCAATAAGGTAAACGCACGGATTAGATAATGAGGTACCCCAGTGGTTGATGTACTTACCTCAGTATTCTGTGTCCAAGCTACAGGCCACACCACACGATTGTATCCTGGACGGGCCAGCAAATAATTTTTCTGAGGCTGATACAATGAGTAACATTGAGTAGGTTCATGCTCTCCTCTCTGGGAAGCGACAGGCAAGCAGCAAACGGATTTGCTAGTGGGCCTAAGCTCAAGGGGAACTTTCCCCAGACCTCCAGCAGACAAAGGTGGGAGCAGCAGGGGGCTCCTACATGTGCTGGAAGGTGGGAGAGGGTGGAAAAAAGTAAAGTCATATGTGCAAGGTAGCAAGCCTCCGGATTAGGCAAGCAGCCCCCAAAGTCGAAAATGAGTTTCTTTCACGCCTTCACCCCGCTTACAAACTGTGTAGCAGATGGAGAACCCATGGCCCTTGTCCCTAGGCTGATTGGGAGCGCTATGGTGACATCAGGCTGGCAGACTCCATACGTAGTCGAGGATCAGGAAAGCCCCCTCGCCAACCAAGCATTACGATACATAATTTATATTACTTTTCTATTATGAGGGTACCAAGGCTCACACGTGATGCCGTGAGCAATGATCAATCTAAGGGGCAATTCAGCATGTGATGTACTCTATTTAAATGATAAATATTAGTATACATGGAGCAACCACCAGTCTATTAAACCATGTATGAATGAGGCTTTTTGTGTAGTTCACACTTCACAAAATCATTTGTAGGTGATTCCAGTTTTGGCAGCCAAAGAAGATGGGATCCATTTGTGTAGAGTGACTTGCACTGGGCAAAAATAGATTAGGCAGATGGGGGAGCCTAGCTATATGTCCAGGTTTTCTGCTTGCACGGTATAACAATGTTTGTGATTCACACTGCATATTTTCGTGTTGCCTCTTCAGTTGTCTTGCGTAATAGATGGATGTTTGACAAGTTCTGGCTTTTCAGTATTTTTGTTCAGTATGGTTTTATTTTTACTGTATAAAACAAAGGATTTACCATAGTAAAATGCAACCAGATGGGAGCCTAATAATCTCGCAGAGCACGTCACATGGGCAAACTTCATAAGTCTTTAATACAGCATATGTCACAAAACCATCTGCTCTTGAGAAGTATTTCAAAAATCAATGTCTTATTGACATGAACACGGGATGTAATGACAAAACAAAAGAGGTGATGATTGGAACGTTTGCAATTAATCCTAACCTCTGGCATTGCTCTTGGTAACCCTCCAGACCATTGTTCTTTAGCCTGCCAAGCCATTACAGAAGGGGAAAGACCATATGCAAACCAAGCCTGGTCCCACCCCCAAAGGGGGCAGTCCAGCCCAAACTGATATGTCACACTTCTTCTTCACGAGACCACAAGCACCCCCAGACAGGTTTTGGCCTCATATGGCATCATCAGTGAGGAGTAGCTTGGGTCTCTAGACCCAGCAGGCTCGGGTTCCACGTCTGGGCTGAAACATGTCTGGGGAAGCTTGTGGTCTTGTGTTTTGCTATAGTCACCTTGAGTGGGATGGGAATGCCCAGTTGTGGGTTCCGTGCCTGCTGTTCCTAGAGACCCAAGCTACTTCTCACTTTTTTAATTTATTTTTTAAAGATATTGAGTTTTAAAACAACATCAACCAAACTGTTATCATCATCAATACATTATTATCATTTCCACGTATAACCCCCTTCCACCCCCCCTCCCAAGACCACAGTTTGTCCTTCGGATCTGCCATTACCAGACTCCAGTTACGGGCTACCTGCTTCATCCGTGGTAGCATCGTCTTTCCCTGGGTTGAATAATGACACCGTAAGCGCCACCCATTGCTGTGAGTATTCGCTGATGTCTAGCTTCTGTTCTCGAAGTGCGTTCTCCCACGCCCCAGATTCAGCCGTCACCCATTTATGAAGGTCTTCCCACCACAGTACCACACTTGAGCTTTTGGTGTTTTTCCACCCCATAGCAATGCGTCTCTTTGCTAGTATGTACATTAAATCCCTGAGTTTTAGTGGTTTGTTCTTCCGGCTCTTTTTATATCTACCCAAGATGCATGCTGCTGGGTTTTGTACATCTAGGTCAACATCTGCTTCTGCCACCTTTGCAGCTGTCTGTGTCCAAAAGGATTGTATTACCGGGCATCCCCAAAACATGTGATTCATTCCTGCACTTGGTTCATTGCATTTAGGGCATTCCTTAGCTCCCGCCCCCTTGAACCTAGAAATCACCTCCGGTGTAAGGTACGCTTTGTTGCTTATGTAGAACTGTATGAGCTGCAATCTGGCGTTCCTGGAGACCTTTTTATGATGGTGTGTTATGGTTTCCCATGCCGTGTCCTCAAATTCCAAGCCCAGTTTGTATTCCCATTTCACTTTACATTTGAGCTCTTCTTTGTTTGTACTATCTAATAGTGTTTCATAAAGCCTCGAGGTTTCATTTCCCCCTTCAGCAACATTCAGATTGTATAATTTCGTGTTCTGTTTCTTGATTCTTGATGCCTGGCCATCTTTCCATGAGCCTTTGCACTACTGCTCCATGAAGCAGGAACTGTCCTGTAGGCAGTCCCGTGATTTCGTGCAGTTCATCAAAAGTTAGGATCCCCTGATCGTTCACCAGGTCCCCCAATGTGGCTACTCCGAAGGGCTCCCCTCTATTTCTTAACTCTTTGTGCCCAGGGTCTGCTCGCCATGGTCGCTGCCATGGGAATCTGGGGGGAGATTGGGTCATTTATCTTCACTGTCCTGCAGACCCGTTTCCAAATCTGGATCCCAAGTTTCGCCAAATAGGGGCAATTTTGTGTTGCGCTTACTGGGGCCCAGAATAGATCCCTAAGGATCATTTGCGGGATAGCAGGTTGCAAGAGTCGGGTGTCTGTCATGGTCTCATCCGCCATCCATTTCACTACGTGTCGCAGTTGACCTGCCAAGTAATACAGTTCGAAATTGGGGATTTTAAGGCCTCCCTTTACGTAGGGTCTCTGCAGTACTTGTAGTGCTACTCTGTGCCTACCTTCCTGCCAGAGGAATTTTCTGCAGAACTTATCTAGGTCTCTCAAGAACTGTGAGGGAACGTTGCTAAAGCAGTGTAGCAGTCGGGGTAGTGCCACCATTTCGAGCAGTCCAGCCCTTCCTGCCACTGACAGCGGCAGTTTACTCCAGAATTCCATTTATTTCTCTAGGCCGTCTCTGGCTTTCACAGTGTTCAGGGTATGTTCAATTTTGGGGTTACGGTGGATGGTGATTCCCAAGTATTTGAAGGAAGTGGTCTTGCACTGGAAGGCCATGGCAGGGAGACTCTCATTGCCGTCCTCGCTCAGGGCAGCTTGGGGAAGAGGCATGATTTTTCTTTATTGATTTGGATCCCTGTGTATCTATAAAACCCATCTAGTGTCTCCAATATGTATGGTAGTATGTGTTCAGGGTTATTCAGGTATAGTAGTGTCATCTGCGTACATTGACACCAAATGAGTTACCTCGTCTATTACTATGCCCCCATCGCCATATTCCTGTTGTAAGTAAGCAGCTACAGGTTCGGTGGCTATGATGTATAGCATGGGGGAAAGTGGGCATCCCTGTCGTGTGCCCCTGTGTAGGTGCCATTTGTCAGAGTATGTTTTATCCGTACGCACTCTAGCTGTAGGGCCTGTGTAGATGAGTTTGGTCCACTTTAAGAAGGCATGTCCAATCCCCATTTTTGTCATGGTGGCATATAGCCAGTTCCATCTGACTGAATCAAAAGCTTTAGTGGTGTCCAGAGAAGCCGCTGCGCATTTTCCGGGTCTATTGTTAGTGCTGTATATGACATGGTACAACCTACGCAGGTTTTCAGTAATGGTCTGTCCTGGCACATACACAAGTGACCACAGTTCAAGGGTGTTTATTAAACTTTAACAAGGATGTGATCAAACACCTATCTAAACCTAAATCTACAGATGGGAGCAAGCTACGACCATCAAATAATAATAATAATGCTGTCCTAGTGGAGTCTGAAAATAAAAGGCCCTATACTGAAAACAAACTATTGACAATCCTTACCGTTAAACATAAATAGGGAGGGGTAGTGTTCATAAAAAAGAAAAGTGTTCACAAAGAGATATGTCAGGATGTTCAGGCCGTTGGACACAGGACAAGGCGGTTCACTCGAGCAAAGCACACTCTGGTTTCTCAGCACGAGGACACAGTTCCATTACCAGCATCAGGGCCTTCTCTGATGCAAGTCTTCTTGCTTTTCCAAAGTCTCTTGACTCAGAGGGCCTGATGTACAAGAACAAAAGAAACACAAAGTTCCTCTCCTCTTTCAAGTGTTCAATTCGGGTCTCTCACCCTGGATCCCCCTCAGCTGGGCTCAGATCCCTTTTCATATCATAGCCCATATCATGGATACCCCTCTTCCAGGCTCAGATCCCCCTTTTCCAATGTTTATAGAATACTCTTTCTCTGGTGACTCACGGTTTACCCTGGAAACCCCTCAGCCGGGCTCAGATCCTTTCTTTGTCACAATTAGTCTCCCTCAGCCGGGCTCGGACCAATTTTAGCACGCATTCAACTATCGAAGACTTTTGAATGTGCACAGGATTTAGCTCTACCCATTGCAGGACCACTTCCATCTCAAATTTCCCCTATCAATGGTTGCCAATTATTTGGATACCTGACAGAGACCTTCGGCTGAGCACCCACTTGGTGCAGGACCACTCTCTTTGGTATCTTATTTGGCCTCCCAAAGGTCAATGACTCAGCTGGTTTTCAATTATATTTTTGTCGTTCGTAACATACGTTCCACTCGCTATTCTCTTTAGATTTCTTCATACAATGTTGCCACTTGCAACCTTGGTTCTAACATAGGCTGGTTTGGCATCAGTCTCTCTGACTCACCATCTGTGCTGTCTTTCCTGGTGCTGCTTTGTTGTAGGAGCCAAGGATAGTACCACAGCGGCAGCTGCTCCTCCCCACCTTGGTTATCGATGCAGGAGAGCCCCGGTTACCTCTGACAAACAATGCAGGTTTGTTCAGCTTTAGTTCCTGGTCTAAGGTTTCTTAGTTTCCAAGGTTTGTGAAAGTACCAGTCCGAAAAGGTCAAGGGCACTTCCGTCCTTGCAACCCCATCTACTCTCAGCATCTTTCTCCTTGTATTAAACTGCCATCTTGGAAGTGCTGTATCCTTGTGTGCTTTGCCTCGCTCAAAGTGACTTATATAAGTGACTTACAATTGGTTATTTATAACGCTTAATACCCAGAGGTTTCTAAGCGCGAACCTTTCGTTCTCTGCCTTTCATCTGTGTGGGGAAGTGTGATGGAAGTTGCGTGTATGTAATGATCAGTAATTGCCTGACCATTCTATTGGGACATGTCAGGTATACGGCTCTGGTGTTAGTCCATTTTCGCTCACAGTGAGCAAGTGTTCGTGTTGGGAAAAAGGGGGGGGTTGAGTTCCTAGGATGGGGAAAGGGTGTTACAGGGAAGGTGATACTCCGTCTCACCTTCCGGTGTCCCACTTCCACTCCCAAAGACCCCTCATCCATGTTATCCTCCCGCACTGATCCACCCCCAGGAGCTGGATCCAAAAGCGATGACAGATACACAGGGACTAGCGGGTGAGACACCTTCAGGTTTTTCACAGTCCTCACAACTTCTGTTAGATGTGTGGCATGCTACTCCCGGTTATTGGACGGGCTATAAACCAAGGTATGTATTGGCATAATCAGGTGAGCAATGGAAACCACATTATTTATTGATCTATTTCTTTTCTTGGATTTCTTCTTGGTTAAAGAGTAAACTGACACCTAAGTAATGTGGAGTCGTTAAGATCCTCCAACGGAGTGGCTTTTAACATTTCTTTTCTTTTGTCTTTGCCATTTTAGTAGAAAAGAACCCAAGAATATCATGCTGAGACTGTTATTTTTAGTTCTGCGCTTGGCCCATCTAGATTGTTATAACTAGAAGGACGAGTGGATTTGCACTTTTTTGCGACCAAAATCCTCCCCTGCAGGTCGGGGTCATTGTATACGTATGCGTAGGGTTAGAAATTACGATTCGATGAGCAGGAGCTAAAACCAGCTCCTGGGAACTGTACATCACCCAGGAGGTAGGAGCTACCACCGGGTACCACAAGCGAGTACATGTCTAAAAGTAAGAACAAAGAAAGGAACAAGGAGGCCCCAGCTCACTCAACGATGGCCACTCAAGGGGCATAGGGCATGCTAAACAGGTGCTGTCAGTTGGACAAACAGAAAACCCCAAGACCCACACTACCACCAAACGAGTCCACAGAAGGAGGCGGGTCCGCTATATCGACGAGCCCAATGGCAATTAACTGGGTAGATCTGGTGCAGCGCCTAGGATGACAGAGTTTTTCAAGATTAGTTCACCTCCCTAGAATCTGACCTCAAAGGTGCAGTGCAAGAGATAAAGGGGGACATTTCCAAGCTTGGGGAACGCATGGACACGAATGAGCGGGCTCTCCGAGAACTAGTACAGGCCTCGAGGAAAACAGACAAAGCACTAGAACAACTTGCTCAGCTATCGCACAACCTGGAGCTTCAGTGCGAAGACCTTGAGCACAGGTCAAGGCGCTCAAATACACGCCTTAAGAATGTCCCGCAGGAGATTATGGACAGAGACCTCAGAATGACAGCTCAGTTCATATTTGCAGATCTGCTCCTTGAGGTTCCGCCGGATTTAGTCTGTCTCGACAGAATGCACAGAGTGGTCCCAGTGAGAAGGAAACCGGGGGCCTGTCCGAGGGACATCCTGGATGCTTTTGAAGAAGAGGTCCTTGGAGCTGCCCGCACATCCTCCTCCCTGAAAATTAACGGGGCGGAGTGGCAACTGGACCAGGACTTGGCACAATCCACATTGATTAAGAGGAAACTGATGAGACCAGTAGTAAAAATCCTCAATCAAGAGAAAATCCAGTACAAGTGGACTTTCCCATTTGGGTTGTGCTTATGTGGAAAGGGAGGCAATACACAGTGACTTTTTGCGAGGAAGGGCTAGGTGTGGTCTTGTCTGAGGGCTGTGGTGGCACCTCTAGCAGGACACAGGCCTGGGCGCCCAGAGGAGGCGGGCAATGGGAGTGGACAATGGTGACAAATGGAAACAATTGGCCCACGCACCAAGAGGCTGGAATGAAACCAAGGATAAGCTGCAAGAGGGGTGACGACGAGGAAAGGAACCAGAAGTCTGCTGTAGGGGCTATGTGGACTGACTGGCAGGTGGAGATGGGGAAAGAGGGGCTAGTAACCTGGGGAGTGTCGGGGGAATACAGCAGGGAGTATGCTGGGGGGTTGTGGTTGGGGGGGGGTATTACCTGGCAGACGGGGCGGGGAAGAAGTATAGGGGAGTGAGTTTTGTGTTCTTAGAATCTTATGGAGAGGGGTAGTGATAAGTCATACTCTGGTGTTTATCCGGTAGATGGTCAGGATTTTGCCCTGAGGTTGTCACTAGGACCCATGGACTGGCCTGGGTTATTGACTGGGTGGGAAGGACATGGAGGTGGCAGGGGGAATGGAAGGGGGCTGTGGTACACTCAGTCGAGATCACAGTGATGGGACGACAGGGGCGAAGGGGAGCAAAGGTGGACTCGGGACACTGCGATTGTGCATTATGTTATGTTACTTTGCATTTATATAGCGCCTTATGTACCATTAGTATAGTCTCAAGGCGCTGCTAGGTTGAACGCCCTCGGGAACCGAAGTTCAAGTCAGCCGAGAGAGTCTAAGGTGCGTGTGAGCACCGTATATGTGTGCAGCTGGTGTGGCATTCGTGTAGTAGCTGCTTTTTAACGTTAGGTGTGGTGGTTGAGAGATCAGGAGTATGTGTTTGTTCTGGCAGGTTTTATCCAGACCGATTCTGCCTGCGTTGGGCCTGAGGAGAACGCCTGGCTGGAAGGGTGTAACCAGCAGTGTTTTAGTGAGTGATTGGTAGTATGAGGCGGATGTTGGTATACCAAATGGTGTCATAGTATCTCTCTGTTCTAGTTGGATGGTGGTGTAAAGAAGAGAGTAAGCGTGGTGATGCGATATGATGGTTTACATGCTCTTAAAACGTTCTGTGCACTCTATACCATTCCATGTATGTTCCATATTTCTATGCGCTCCAATTTGTTCCATGCACTCTACATCGAGCCCTTTATTAATCCACTCTACGCACTCATCCGCTCTACGCACTCATCCACTTTTCATACTCAGCCGCATTACGCATTCACCCGCTCTATGCACTCGTCCGCTCTATGCACTCGTCCACTCTTCACACTCATCCGCTCTACGCACTCTTCAACACACAAAGGGGATGTTGGCAACAGGTGGAGATAAGTTGGGACGCCCCAGGATGGGGATAGAGGAGGGGGACGAGTGGTCTGCACAAAGTGTTCAAAGTTCTTACATATAATATTAGGGGATTGAATTCCTCAGTAAAATGGCATAAAGTGGACTGTTTCTTGAGCCAGGAGAAACCAGAGTTTCTCACGCTGCAAGAGACTCTCATTCGTAAATGTGACAAGATGAGGCTCCACTTAAAGATGTGCCCACATATATTGCATATATTTTACCTGGGGAGATTCCTGTTTGTTAAATTTCGTATTAACACTGACACAGTTAGCCTAGCAACAGTATATATGCCGAACAGTGAGCAAGATGGGTTTCTCAGGAAAACAATGGCTGAGCTCGAAGAGATGACTGAGGGACACATATTATTCACAGGTCACCTGAATATGGCATGGCACCCAAGGGAAGACCACAGTGGAAAAGGACACATAACCCAGAGGACACTGTCTCAGAAGCTCAAAGAGAGAATTAAGGTGTTGGGGCTAGTGGACGCCTGGCGCACATGCAGGGGCGCAGAAGCGGGGCATACATACTAATCGCATATCTACAGAACACTGGCCCGCATAGACTATATCTGAATGTCCTCTCTTTTAACGGGGTGAGTTTGCGAGTTGTCCTGGGGCACAATTGCACTATCCGACTATGCGCCCTTGGGCGCAATGGTCGCTATGCAGCACACCCGAAAGGGACTCTGGCAGTGGTCTCTGCCAGAATGGATCCTGGCAGACGCAGTCTTGGCGGCAGTGGTGGGGGAAGCAATTCAGATGTACGTTCGGGACAACGCCATGTCTGACACTTCTCCGGGGAACTGGTGGGACGCCTTTAAGGTAGTAATCGGTGGTGAGCTGATGGCTCTCAAGATCCTCAGAGACAAACGGACCAGGAAACTGGAAGAGGACTCATCTTAAAAACATGGTGCCGAAAATGGGAAACTGCTGAATTAAAGCCACACTGAAAAATTCTTGGGCAGTTAGGGGCTAACTGGACCTGCAGAGGGCCAAGAGAGCGGAGAAGAGCCTCCTATATGCGAAGCAGAAATTCTATGTGGGGGCGGGGGATAGAGTGGGTAAACTATAATCTAGACAGCTGAGACAGAGGGGTGCCGCCCAGACAATCCTGAAAATTCTGAATGCAGAGGGGGAAGACAAAGTAGAAACTGAGGGAATTCTCAAGTGCTTTGAGAGCTTTTACTCCGCTCTCTATGCCTCAGATAAACCGCCAGAGGGCCCACAGAAAGAATACCCGAGTACAGTGGAGCTATCCTCACTGTCGGAGGCAGAAAAAGAGGCTCTAGAAGGAGACATAACCGAGGAAGAGGTCTGCATGGCCATAGGGAACCTCCCCGCGCATAAAGCTCCGGGCCCAGACGGCTTCATGGCTTCTTTCTACAATAAATACAGAACTATCCTTGACCCACACTTTGCACGTCTCTATAATTGACATCTAGGTATAAAGCCTTTGTGTAACGGAAATGTAACCGAGAATGTGTGAGCTGAAATCTGTTTGTTCATCAGGTCTTCCTCCTTTATTTGGACCGATAATGAAGTCGTATTTTGCCATAATCTTTCTTTGAGTCTTTCTGGTTATTTGGGTCCAAGATTATTTGTTAAGGTAATTCCATTCTACGCATGGGAATGCTCCAGGTGCTACTGCACAGTGACTATCCGAATCTTCTTGGAAGGTTGAAGTCTGGCCTTGCACCCCGTAGTAGATAAGGTCTGGGGAATAAGAGCCCCTTGTCTGCGAACCACAGTCGTAATGTGATGGCTTCTCCTAGGTGCCAGTGCCTATTAGATGCGTTGGGGGATTCCTTCCTGCACCATCCACATCCACTGCGTGTGGAGCTTTGTCTAATCTTTAGCTCTTTGCCGGGATACATCTAGCATTTTACAAATAATCTGAATGCCCAAAAGAAGTGTCTCTCTTTTTCAGACTTTAAAATCTGCGTACTCTGAAAATTTGCAGTGAAAACAAGGAAATGCCAAAAGCTGTGCTTAAAACAGCTGATGGGTTACAGAAGTGAATCATTTTCTGGGGCTGTATGTTGCTTCCCCTTTTTCTGTAACCATAGCAAACTGTTCTATGTTCTTTGACCATGGCATGCAGGATATGGTACGTGGAAGAGGAAGGCAGGCACACCAAGCATATCCATCAGATGAGTAGGTGACAGAGGAATAGAATCCACAAAATGACACTAATTTGATGTTTTAATATAGCAGTTGTTTCTGCATTCATCCTGCTTCTGAGTGCTGTATTAATAGGTGTTGCTGTTACTTTCTAGTTTAATTCTATTGACCTTTCAAGGATAAATCAAGTCTGCCCCTACCAGAAATCGAACCAGTGTCCTAGGTGTAACACAGATGATAGTGGTTAGCACTTACCTCCACAAACTATCTTGCTTGTGAGAGACTGGATACACTTTAAGATGAAGAAAAAACATTTTCAGGATAAAACCGTTGTTTATGCTGGAAGCCATGATGGAAAGAACATCATTGAAATTAGAAATGGACAGGGTAGTTCTTTAAATGGGATGGCAAATTGAGGAGGGTAGGTTCCTAACGATTCACACCCAAATACTCATGAAAGAATATATGTAAGTAAATATGATCTTTAAAGCCTGTGTAACAAAAATGTGCCCTAATAGACGTGGTTCATTTTTTGATCTATGTACAAAATATACTTGACATAAAAGTGAGAAAAATTATTTAAGATTTTGTTAAAGATAATCTAATAAATGAGAAGTCCAGAAAATCCACCAAAGTATAAAATATTTATATAAAGAAAACCACCAAATCATGCACTTGTAAGATCTGGAACTTTACACATAAAAAGGTCTTTGAAGATGAGTGGCCCTCAAGTTAACATTACTTACTCTGAGGGGTCAGAAAGGAGAGGTGGACACAAAATTGTAATGTTTTCAACATTGGCCATCTTTATTAAAATAAATGGGTTGGATGAAAGGCCTTTCTGTCCCTGCCTAGGAAACTAACAGTAAATGTCCGCCTGTGTCTCGTCGTCAAAATTATGCAAACTGTCCTTGTGTCCAAACACATCTGACCCTCACACAAAAAATGTACATCCAAACGTGTAAGGTAAATGTCTCGGTTTTTAGATTCAGTAAAAAATGTGCAAAACCCAAAAATCCAATCAAACAATCCTCGGATCCACGGGGTGGTTGTCTTCCCCTGGACTATCTCAGGTAGTATAGCGAAAGTGTCCTTTTCAAACAATAGTTCCTCAACAGTAGCAGAAATGTCTCTTTCACACAACACTTTCTTAAGGATGCTAAAAAGTGTCTTTTCCAAACAATAACTTTTGAAGAATAGCAAAAATGTCTCTCTTAAAAAACTTTAAGTATGGCAAAGGTGCCTCTTCTACACAACGTCTTAAGAATGTTCTCCTGGTTTACTCCCCTGCCAAGAGGATTTCGGTATCTTCTTTTGATCCCCTGGTATACTCCCCTGCCAGGTATGCTTTCACAATGTCTTTTTCTTTAATATACTTATTTAGTTTTTAAACTTTATTTTTGCTTGGCAGACTCTGTACAACAGTTCACATATAATAGAATACATATGCATTGGAGCACAAATGAGAGCTCAACATCATGCGCATTACCCAACACATGGAGGAAAACCAATCCAAACCCAGTGAGCAACATTTCCCGGTCCGTTGCGTAACTCCACTCGTCGGGCAAGCCTGCACCCTTCCCCTTGGTATAGATTAGTCGTTTTTCAATTCTGCTAGATGGGTCCGGAAGTAACGCTAGATATCCATTGGTCTGGAGGTGCCTGACAGAGTACTTATATATAGTTCCTCGCATTTCTCTGCCTAGGTTGGGTCCGACAACCAGTCTTGCCTCGTTGGTGGGTTAGCCTTTTTCTAATGTTTCAATATACAGTGCTTAGCAATAATGCACCCAATGTTCAAGAAAGATCTAACTCTCCGCTCTGGGATATCCCTCCACAGCTCAAACAAAACTTCCATGGGAGAGTATGATAATGTACGCTGTACAATTGTTGATAGAGTATCACCAAGTGTACTGGCTGTTTGGCTGCCCCCGCTGGAGTTCCTTTCCTGCGTTTTTCATTTAATGCCTGTGTCGGCAAGAGGAAGCTGAAACTGCTCTTACTGCGGCAAAACATCCACAGACTTCACCCCAAGTAATTATTGACTTTCCTTTGTGACGCAAACAAAACAGCGTTGCTGTGACTTCGCAGGACTTGTGGGACTTCAGGGACTTTAAGGACCTTGTGGGACTGCAACGTTTGGCATAAGTGTTGGCACATTGCTTATTGACCTCTTTATTTTTTTTATTTTCCAGTGGATTTACTTGTCTGACTGGCCCCGCCCCCTGCCTCCCGTCAATCCTACAACTGCCTCGGGTACGCGCATGCACCTGAAGTGTACACCAAGTGTGTTGGCTGTTTGGCTGTTCGGGTGAGCAGGGGGGGAGAGGAGGTGAGCAACTTGATTTGATTATGTCTAATTTTGCTTATAGTCTATATTTCATGGATTCTTCTGCTGTAATTCCAGACATCTGATTTACTGTGACTTGTCCTTTTGCTGTGCTGAATAATCCACTATAATTGCGAGCAGTGGGCGTGATCTTCAACGCTGTGTTGCTGTATTCACGCCCTGATTTCCGTTGATGTTTTTGCTAGCCTGGTGCTGAGTAGTGCATTTAGTTTCTTGATTCACTTTAGAGGTATTTTAGCGTAGCCCAATTTATGATCTATTAAATCTACGGAGAGAGCTTGTGCTTTTTCATATGACGTGTTAAGTTCACAAGATTGTCTCCAATAATGCGTTGATTTACGCACAGTTTTTCTGATCCCGGGTTGCACGTTGGGATGTGTGAGCTGAGCTTAGCATAAACTCATTGGTGCAGTTTAAATTGGTGCTGAGAATTACTACTATAATTGATTTGATTCAACATTATATTTTTTACGTCGAATTATTTGAGATTAGATTATTGGTTACTTCTAGAGAACACTTATTGACTATGGCCACCAATCTAAGACGTGGCCATCTATGCAAATCTTTAGAACAAAAGCATTCCACTATGCCTCCCCATACAGTTCTTACTGGGGATAGTTTAAAGCACTGTGACATTATTTCAACAAAAGAAATTGTTTCTTCTTCTGCGCACTTAAGTCAAATTAACCCTAAAACTATCACTCCCACTCAGCCACCTAAACACAACACCGTCTGCCATTAGGTAGCCTTTGCGCATATGCACACCCAGACACTCCTCCCCTCGGAACTGATGGATGATCCACACTCCTCCTCCCTCCAAAGGGCTTTTTAAGCTTGCGTGATAACTCATTCAATACAACGATGGCTATGGTACCATATTGCCCAAGGGGTCCGCCTTCTGATATATCAATCCTTGCCCCTGCAGTAATGGCTGAACTGGATTAAAGAGTGCGACTCTCTCTGTGGGTCCTTCCACGCTAGTTACTGCATCAGCAGGAGGTGTTGAAAATGTTCACGTGCATTACAAAAAAGGTGATATTGAATCTGTTAAGAATACATCACTCTGTAATGCAGCTGATAGCGACTCTGTACTAATAACGCCTTCTGCAAGTTCACCCAAACTTAGTTCCTCAATTCATGAATTAAGAAACTCTAAGAACATAGAGGAACCCTTATACATTTTTTCAAACATCAATGGTACTTCTTCTTCCTCGGTTGGACAGATGAATTCAATGGAGGACTTGCAGAATTTGGATTCCTCCTTCCCTGTGATAACAAGAATACTGAACCAATTGGACAAGGGTCATGACTATACCCATTATTAGCTACGCGACATAAAAACAACAATGTCTGATATTCTGTCAAAATTGAATAAATTGGAGGGCTTTATTTGTGGGGATATGTATAGGCTTGAATGTAGTAGTTTGATCACTGTTAAAACCATTTACTCCAATTACAAATTCAACACAAACAACAAAGATACTTAATGTTGATCAAACTACTCAATCAAATGAAGAATACACGTCTTCCATCAATCCCATTCGATCATATGCACAAGCCCTAGAGAGCTGCGGATATTCAGCCAATGCAGATAATGGATTACACCCAACTATGTCAAAAAGTGCTCTCTAATTGTGATAAAATTGATCAGATCCATTTTTTTCTTCAGATTTGGAGAGCCCTCTTACATTGATGACCCGATTGCTGAATCCACTAATCCAAAGCCCTGCAGTCCTGATCAATTAGACAGCCCATCTGCACTTACCAATTTGATTGACCAAGAGGCTCAAAGTGAAGTAACGCATGGTGAAGGGTAAAATGTCGTCGAAGTGATTCCCGACACTGGGCCTTCTATCCAGTTTCTATCTCGGAGATTATAAACGCTTGCACTTAGGGGCATTAAAACGTAAAGCCAGTCGTCAAGCTGCTTAACAGGCGATTGATTTTAAATAAAAATAAATAATAGTTGCAAAAACGAAAGAATTCAAGGCTTCTATAAACAGTTGCACCCAAAACAATCTAGAGGCAGCTATTGACTTGACTGAGCTTACTGAAGAAAGTAAGGCAGTCTTACAATTAAATATTATGACTCCTAGAGCACTTTCTATAACTGGCACTGTCCCTAAGGGGAATGCCCCCAATGCAAACAATTCTGACAACCTAACTCCAAACTCAAGTGCTACTATGCAAGTGGTAAATCAAGACCTGCCTAGACAAGATGAGCAAACAGCCACCCCGGTCGTTCCACGACAAATGCAACTCTCAACGTTTTACAAACCGATGTCAAACAAAAAAAAACAATATGGCAAGCCCTCTTCCTGAGGCGAAAGGGCAACCTACCACGGTTGACTCTATGCTATCCCACTTTTCACCAGCAGCAGAGAATTTGTCCAAACCACCGATAGCATCTAATATGGTATTTGCAAATAGTTTGTCAAATACTAAATTAATGGAATCTTTACAATTAAATCCCAGCTCTAGGACTGATCAACAGACTATGCTAGCAAAAACAGATGCAATTCCATCACGTAACTCCTCTGCTCATGAGAGTCAGACGGACAATACATTGAATATAGTTGGTAGGTTGAGGAATTGCACTATTAACAGTGAAAAGCGACTTAATCGATCTTACATTCTACAGGCTTTTCATAAAATTCTGGCATTAAGAACTCTCATTTCAGGAGATATAGAATGGATTACACTTCCGTCTGTGAATTCCAATCTAACATAACGAAACCAATATGGGCACATGGAACTGATCTTATTTTGATTGGTCTAACGCACTTGTTTGGTTCTCTAGATGATGCAATCGCCTTTAACGAAACATATGACTCGATCGCACCCGAAACTATTTCAAGTCAAGCCAGGTCGGCTGTCGCGACCTTACCGGACCTGGCAGTGATCACCCAACTTGCATCCCTTTCAAAGATCAGTAAGGATTGGTCATGGATGGCTTCGCTTGCTGATAGCTTAAATACGGCTCAGAGTCTGCCACCAACCCTGGAGCCAACCTTTACTAAAAATTGGCTCTTGGAATTCCTGTGGCTTTTCTAGCTTGCTTGCTTGGGCTAACTCCACCTCTACTTCCACATTTTTTGACATATTATTCTGTCTGGAATCTGAGTCGGCAGGATTTTCTGATTAAAGACTTCTCAGCATTCCTGGATGATGCACAAAGGGGCACTACTGGAAGGCCTTACGGGGGCTTGCCAATTTATATTAACAACAGTCTTGTAGTAAAATCTCAAATTGTGGAAAGCTCTCTGGAGATTCTAGCTATTTTGGCATTCTTTGATGACGAGCCTCAGCTTTCTTATCTAATTTCAATTTATTGGAATCTGGCTCGCACACAGCTAGATAACATGTTTAATCATCTTTGAAAGATTCTAGAAGAGGCTTTGTGTTGAATCCTTACTGTAAAATTATCATAGGGGGTGACTTCAATGCTTGGTGCCTAAACTTGCATTTAACTTTAACCTTCATTCAACCCATGGAGGATCCATCCTCTGCTAGTGTGCAGGGATACCGTTGGTTGGAATACCTCTCTCAATGGGATATTTTCTTTCTCGACTTTGACTCTCGGGTTCCTCTGGTTACTTGGAGGAGTGGCTCAAAGAGTTCCTGTATAGATTATTTTGCAGTTTCATCTAACTTACTTAGTCTCTGCAGTCCAGTATTCATAACGAATCCTGGCTTGGGGGACCATTTGATTATATCTGCAACAATTTCACAGGTAGTGGTGGTCCTTCAGAGGGACTCAAATTGAACTCTTTTGGAATGTGATCGCCCTGGCCTTTCTCTGCGATGGAACTCCCATCTTTGTGACAAACTAATTAGGTTGATTGAACACCTGCTTGTCAATGAAAATGTGGGTCTTCAATTTATTTCTCTACAGCAAGTAGTAGATAGGCATAGGTATATTATTAAATCTGAATTGGCGAAGTTAGCACACATGCAGGCTCTACCTAAAGTAAAACATGCCCAACCTTGCAGTAGGGAGATTACCTGGGCAAAACGCTCTAAAAATCGTGCCTTGAGACAGCTAAAATCTAGCAACTTAGTCCCGCAAGACTTCTGTGGGAAGAAAAGTACTATTTGCAATACCTATAGAAATACCTGCTTAAAAATTAAGCGCCATCTTCATAATTTGAATAATCAATATATGATTTTTCAATTATGTTGCAATGACCAGAGATCCGTTTGGGCCATGTTAAGAGCAAATCTTTCAAAGCTTAGGAATGATCTTTCAGCATCTATACCTGAAGTAACGTGGACAAATTTCTTTACTATAACATTTCAATTACCATGCAAATACCTCCATATAAGTCCATCCAGCTCATTGAAACTATCTTCTGCAACATCACCATGGTCCATCGAAGATGTTGGATCAGCGATAATGACTCTATACTACTCGAAAGCGCCAGGTCATGGTTGTATACCACCTTGTGCGTTGAAACGGAATCCACTGTTCCGGCCAAAACATTTTAAAACTCAGTTTGAGAATATCTATCTCACATTGAGGGTGCCACAATAATGGCTACAGTCCATAATTGTGCCGATATTTAAAAAAGGCAATCCTGCCGAACCTCAAAAGTTTCGTCTGATTGCACTCTGCTAAAGTGTTTGCCATCCTGCTTTTGAGAGAATTACAACAGCAAATAAATCATAATGACATACTATCACGATTTCAGATCGGATTTCGATCACAGATGGGCTCTTCATTGAATGCCACCATCATGGCCCATCTCCTTCCGAAGACGAAAGCTTGCAATGCTGGCCCATTATATATGGCATGTATCGATCTTTGCGCAGCGTTTGACTGCATAATCTGAAACTGTTCAGGCTAGGTATACCATCTCAATTGATTACACTTATTGCAAAACTCCATCAGAACACTGTGTTCTTAGTACATGTTAAACAGTCAGGTGCAACAACGCATCCAATACCAACGTTCATGGGTGTTAAACAGGGTTGCAATTTAGCAGCAACCCTGTTTAACCTCTATTTCTACATTCGGATCTTTGTCATTACTGTGACTCCCAGAAGTCCGACAGCCGAAAATGCTGATTTCTTTCCAACCCCCCTTTACACCACATACATATGTGGGGGAAGACCCCCCGCAACCCCTTATACTTGTATTATATCCCATACCCCCCTCCCACATATATATGTGGTGTAAAGGAGGTCGGATTTTTCGGCAGAGTTCTGGAGGTGACATTTGGGTATATTGCTGTAAATTCTGTCTTTCAAAACAGCTTTTCAATTATTCATGTGGTTGTCTGCAGGCCCTGGGTAGACTAATCCGTGTTTGGTAGCGTTTATGACCTGTGGCATGTTGCGGCAGCAAAGTCTTTACTCTG
Source organism: Ambystoma mexicanum (assembly GCF_040938575.1). Lineage (NCBI taxonomy): Eukaryota > Metazoa > Chordata > Amphibia > Caudata > Ambystomatidae > Ambystoma > Ambystoma mexicanum. The sequence continues at coordinate 1,266,596,278 of NC_090932.1, read as the reverse complement.
GGAAAGTGTCCCCTGCTCAGAAAACCTTCTTTCAGTTCTTTGGCCGGCTCCACATTCACTTGCCGGTAGAACTGCTGCTGCTTGATGCGACCGCGTCTCCGACCACTTTGTTGCTGCTACTGGTCCCTCAGCGGCCCTCCCATGGCGCCCGCTGTGCTTCTGTCTCGCGCCTCTCTGGTAGGTTAGCACAATCTGATTCCGTGCGTATGCTTTTGTCTTGGTTCTGCTTCTTGCTTCATCTGCTCTGCATCTCTTATCCACCTTCACTCTCTAAAGGTGTAAACTTTGTTTAAATGTCCCATGCAGCTGGTTTCCATTATGACAACTAATCTGCACATTTTGCTAGGGGTTTCCTTTAATCTATATTAACTCCTTCCTCGCCTCAGTACTTGAGGATTTATGGGAGTTGGGAGTCCATGTGATTTTTTTGGCCTTTTAAAGTTGTATTGTTTTGAATTTTTGTTTAAAACAAAAATATCAGAGACGGGAGATGTTAAATGTGTATATGAGGTATGAATGGTTTTCTGCTCAGATTGTTATCCAGAAAACAAAATGTTGGGTCTTGGAATGAGAGGGATTTGTAAAATTATATCAAGCCATTAAGAATTCTGGAATGATGACGTCTACTTCATTATGAAGTGAAGAATACTGCGTCTTTCCTGATGGAGCCACCACCTTTCCCCGACAGCCGTCTCCTGCCATGTGATCCTCCCTCATAATTCCACCGCTGGGTCAGGATTAGGTAGTGGCTGCCGTCCTCTGGCCACATGGGAAGAGATTTTTGGCTGGGGATCAGTGATGACTCCACAGGATTCATCACATTGTTTAATGCTGGTCTGGCTCCCACGCCATCACATCGAGACCCAACAAGATGCCCTTTGCTGAACACCAGTGCAGACCCATTCTTTGAAGCTGCACCCTTGCTCGGCTATAGAGCCCCAGCACATTATAGATTATGGTGGGGGCTTCAGCCCGACAGGCCTTATAACCTGGTGTCACGCACGCACGCACACACACATGCATACACACACTGGCAGTCATATGGCAATCACACTCCGTCGGTGAGCAGTCTCAGGTTCATGTGGATATATATTTGAAAACAATATTGAAATCAGCCTTTCCAATGTTCTTTTCTCTTCCTCTTCTGATTTCTCTAGATGGGGGTACCTGCAGTTCTTCTGGCTTCCTGGGCCACTCTGCCAAGGATGCCGATCTGCACGCTCAACATGGATCCAGTGCACACAATTGGGAGATGAACTATCAGGAGGCTGCCATCTTTCTGCAGGTGGGTAAAGTCATGATACGATCATAGCAGATGAATAATTGTTTTCTTTTGTGGAAAACCGTTGGCAAAAGCTTTGTACTCCCAGAAATGCAAGGCTATCAATTAGTCATTTCCTGCCGTATTGTTTGTAAACAGGAAATCCTCCTTTAAATAAGGGAAAACTATTTAATTGAAGGATAGTTGGTTAGTTTTCTTTATTAAGGGATGCTTAAGCTCTGCTGGTAAGCTGAAACTATTGCATTGGAGTACAGCTAAGAGGGAGATGACATATGAGGAAGGACACGTTCCTTGTGGGTGTTTGGTTATTTACCTACCTAACGGCTGCACATGGTCATTCCCACACACTACCTCTCCCTCCCTGACTGAAATGCATCCTTCTACGATCTTTTTGAGTGGACTCTATCAAGCAATAATCATATGCCCAGGTAATCACTGATTTTATCCTTGCTGTTGCAATCGTATGACCAGGTAGTACCTTTATGGCAGTGCATAGCAAATGCCTATTCCATGCCTACACAAAGCCAAAACTACTGGTTTTGTCAGTGTTTGCCTTTTACTTAGCGCCAATGTTCACTCTAATTATTTTTCTTTATGTTCAAAACTAGTTGGCTGTCGTGCGCACATGGCGCAACTGACTGATAAAGTAAGTCAATTTGTGAGCATGTGTAGTTAGTGAGCTACTGTCTCTGAATAGAGACTGGAAAGGAATTTCCGCTTTCCATCCTATGCAATTCTTTACAAATCTGTGTAAACATTGCATCTTGACCACCGCATGTTGCTTGACCGCCTCGCCCTTGCCGGCCTCTCAGGTCAAGTCCTTGCCTGGAACAACACCTTCTTGACGGACTGTTGTCAAACACTGGCCCTCTCCTCTTTCCTCTCCGCTGCCACCTCTTTACTTTGCGGGGAACCTTAGGGATCCGCCTTGTCCCCAGCACTTTTTAACATCTACATTCAGCCTCTTGTCTTGCTCATCCGTTCCCACAATTTCAGGTGCTATTCCTATGCTGATGATACTCAAATCATCGTTCGGTTTGATTCTACCCACCTCGGTGCAGCGTCTCAGTTTAGGAGCTGCCTGTCAGCATTGGATCGATGGATAGGTGACAACTGGCTTAAACTCAATGGCGACAAGACCGAGGTCGTGATGGTGTACCCCTCTCATGGTCCCAACTCTGCTTCCTCCCCCTTAGCCCCAATTTGGTCCTCAGTTTTCAGGCCTACAGAGTTGGGTCCCTGCCCCACTCCTATGCTCGATGTAAAGAATCTGGGTTTCAAATTCTCTACCTCCCTGTCCACCTGTGCCCAGGTCAGGGCCATCTGTAGGACCGGGTCCTTTCAGCAAAGTTCTACCCTTTCTCCCATCCCAAGTTAGGCCTGTAGTGATGGCCTCCCTGGTCCTTAGTCACTTAGACTATTGTAACTCTCTTTTCCTTGCACAGCCCCTATACCTACTCCACCGCCTACAGCTCCTTCAGAACCACTATGCTCGGATCTGCACAGGCACCTCCTATGCCTCTCATATCTTGCCGGTCCTCCATTCGCTTCACTGGCTCCCTGTTTTACAGCGAGTGCAATTTAAGCCCCTTTGACCACCAAGCTTTCTATGGCATACGAGTGGAATACTAGCAGGCAAAATTCCGGCCATATTTACCGTCCTGTGTGCTTCGCTCTAAAGATGCCTGCCTTCTTTCGGTTCCCCGCTATCACTCTGAGCGGGTAGGTGGATGATCTTTTTCAGTGGCGGCTGCAAAACTTTGGAACTCGATTCCACCTACTCTCCGTGCCACAAGCAGTCATTTGGTTTTCCGGTGCGCACTGAAAGCTTATTTGTTCTAATGGTTATATCACCAAGCCTTTAAACCCTGGTACATCTCTTTCTAGCACCAAGAAGCTTCGGCGATCGTGCGCTTTATAAGTTCATATAACATAACATCTTCCAACACTGTTTCCAAACACATTGGCGCAAACATATTTTATATGTAATTATAAAGGCAACTCATCAACTAGTCCAAAACCTCAAGAACTGCCACAGTACTGTGAGGGGTCAGTAATGTGAGGCGGACAATTGTTTGTTGATTTACCAACATTTGCCATTTCATTAAAGAAACAATGTTAAAAAATGCCTCGCCATCTCTAACTCTGCTGAGGATTTCCCTGCCTAACTAAAGCTAAGGGAACACACTCTAACACAGGAGAACTGGCCCTCACACTAAGCAACAAAAATGCAAAGAAAATATATGGCAAGATAACATCATATAAACAGCATTCAGGGTCTCTGAATAACCTTCTAATTTTCTGGGTGATTTCCCTTCCCCAGGATTCATAGTCTGGGCTGTTAGTGTTCAACCAAAGAAAGAAATGGCTCATCTCAAATCAGTTATTGATATTTCAAAGTCAAAGTTCCACTAGCAGATCTCTTCTTCTTGGTGAAATATCCACTTTTCACTTCCTCCAAATAGCACCAATGGTAATCCCAGCCACAATGCTTTGTCACCTTCCTCAAGAAGACTTGCCACAGTTAAAAATGAAATGCAATATCCATTAACACCAGTGATATACAGTTCTTGGTTACAGTTTTGAACTTCACAATGGTATCTTTGGCAGGATAACTTCTTAGTGCAATTTTAACGACTTCACTTCTACTTGACTTCACAATGGCATATTTGTCAGGATGACTTAATAGTGCTGCTCCTTCACCTTTTAACAACTGTATTTCTACTTCATTTATTATGAGAACCCTCACCTTTGTCTCACAGTGCTCCTCTTGACTTGTACTACTATAATTCCGCATCCACTGACTATCAGATATGCCACCACTGCTTCAGTATTTTGGATTACTACCACAGCTTGAGAGATTTGTAATTTTAGACAGTCTTCAACAAGTATTTCAACAATCTTAAGTAGGTAGAGTCTCTTCCTTTGAATAACTTTCTTCAATAGGCGCATCCTCTTGGCCTCTCTTGTCTGTCTGCCACAACAATAACAACCTGGGTTTGGCTTGCAGACTCACTTCTATCTATCTATCATCCGTAGTCTCTGGCACTACGGGTTGTGTCAACTTCAAAACTTGTAACTCTTGTATTGTTAATGTTAGGTATTCAGTAATGGTCCCAGCAGCATTGCATCTCCTTAATTAGGGACCCGCAGCCACTCCTTCAAGCAATAACAGTCTTGGAATAGCAGAACAATGGATTTCAGTCCCTTTAGCTTCTCACACATGTAAAGTTTTACTGTGTACGCGAGTGCTACATTTCCATTGTTCAATGTGTTTTGGAAGTAACAAACAACTTCTACTCGCTTAATGTCTTATGCGAGTTCACAGGGAACTGGATACTGTTACCGGCGAAGGCTCACGCAATGTGTTAGAACGCAGTGCTTCATTCACCGGCTTTTTAGACACTTGCTCTGCAGGATGCACTGCTGTCCCGACTCGCTGGGACCCACACCGTTCTCTTGTAAAGGTGTCTCCGGTCCGGCCACACTGTTTGGGAGTTAAGTTCACTCAAGAGACCCCTGACTTGACAATGACTTCTTGCTTCGGTCTCCTGAACATCTGCAGCTCAGCAACCACAGCAATTAGGCTCACATATGAAAAGACTTCTCTCCTGCATATCTTCTGCTGCGTAGCCTCTGCACTTCATAGTTTGGGGGAACAGGACCCTGCCCGAACAAGCTGGTAAAAATCGTCTGTCTCCACATTCCGGCATCCCTCTTGTTCTCCGACTTATGCTTGGTTTGCCAGCCTCGTGTCTTTTTCCTTCTGCTTCTACTGCTACAGCTCGCCTTCCAGTCATAGTTCCAGTTCCCTCCACTCTCTCTAATTGCATGCACCTGAGGGGGCCTTTTATGCCTCACACCTGAAGGAATATGGGGGCTGTTAGGCTCAATTTCCTGACTGCTGCAACTGCATGCTTTTTCAGTCCTATTCCTCGTCTCAGTACTTCTAGGATTATGAGACATGTAGTCCCTTTCAATAAATGAGCTTTTTTTAAGGGTAGATTTAATGCCCTTAAACTCAGTAAAAGAGGGTCTATTGGGATTAGTTGTTGCAGAGAAATACATTGGATTCGATGCATTTTCTCTAGATCCTTTTGTATTATACCTTAGGGCAGTCTTCAAACTTTACTGGCCTGGCCCCCCCTGAGCAAAATATAGGCAGGCTGGAACCCCTCTCCACATCACCCCCAAAAATGGGTTAAAATGTTGCATTTTACAGCATACTTTTAAAAGAACTTGGGTAAAAAGCTAAACAGTTTGCAATTGGCACTGGGGAGACTGGAGTGGGGGGGGGGGCAGGCATGGTATTCTTTATTGGACATTGGGCTCCACAGCGCCTCAGAAGGAAAGCTGATTTTGGCAGTTGGGTAGGGGAATTGTGCAACATGGACCAACACAAACACACACACATTCACTCAGCAAACACTCTATCATTCACACGAGCGCCCATCACCATACACTCACTCCTAACACAAGCATACACGCATCCATACACATATTTAAATACAAAATAAATGAACATACTTGCCTTCTGCCCTGGTTTCCTCCCCAGCGCTTGAGCTCCTGCATCATGAACAGGAATCGGGAAGCAAGAGCTTCCTGGTTCCTGCACATGCATGCAGGTAACAGAGTGTGGGTGCTGAAACGCCCTGCGCCAGCCTGCTCTGTCTGTATGTGCGATGAGGTGCAGGAGCTCCCTCTCGCACATACAGACATGCAGTTCCCCAGCCAGCCTTTCCAATGAGCTATGCAAGGGTGGTGAAGCAAAACGCTCCCAGCCTTGCATGGCTCATTGAGCATGTGCGGCTGTGGAACTGATCTGTCAAAGGGAGACAGTTCAGCCAGTGAGAAAAGATTTGTAGGTGCACTCGACTGATTTTTCTCTAAAAAAAAAAAAAAAGTTTATAAATTGTGTATAATTATTTATCAATTATTTAAGGTGCGGGGGAGGAAAAGTGAGCCTGGCACAGGATCACTGATACGCATATGTAAGGAAGAAAAGAGGATTCAAAAGTAGGAGCCCTCCCGTCCCCTTCACACTGTTACTATTCCATCATCAGATGGTTCATCAAGTTTTAAATGTGCAAGCTAATGTTGATTAACAACTATTTAAAATGCGAACAACATACTCGACATTCATTTAGTAAAGAACACAGTAATTTAATAAACATGACAAATTATTTTTCATTTGTTTGAAAGATGCACATATTAAATCAAATATCAACAAATTGGGTGGATAAGTATCAGTAATCCATATATACAGTTCAGATAGAAAGGCTGGCGCGTTTTGGGATAAACATGCCTTCTTCTTGGGCCAAACTTTTGAACTGTAAAACAACAAAGTAAACGAAGAGTATATCAATGATGTGTTATCTGGACAAGCATATGAAATATACACCCAAATAATTATATCAAAATATAGTTTGAGAACCTAAAAAAAAATCAACTTATTAAAAATGAAGTAGGATTGAACAAAATTAAAGGGAATTCTAACTGTTATATGAAACACATTAGAAGAACCAAGAGCCTGTTGCGACGATTGTGTAATTCCTCATGTAATTTTACCTGCACCCTGGTAATACGTGTCTGATCCCTGTTATCTAGATGTATTAGTTCTACATATGTGCAACATTAACCTGGATACCACGATTGAGTTCGCGTACCTTTATTGTAAAGACTGAAGATACTCCTGAAGATACTTCTTCTTCTGGTAGTGGTGATGTACCGTGTTATTATCCTCAAAGGTCGGGACTGGAGGATTCTCCTTTCCTGAGGCAGAACACCCTAATAGGAACAGAGCATATGTCTGTTAGCGAGGAACTCTCAATGTCTATTGGTGCTCTACATTTTTCATAATGAATATTTTCACTAATGTGAGCCAATCCAGCCGTATATTAGCACATCTTTACCATTACTAAGGCTGATACTTGACCTTCTATTACACATTCATTACTGCCAGTGCCTACTTCCTGCTGTTTAATGACTACGAGCAAAAAGAAAAACATAATTGTAGACAGAAACCCAACTAATACTGCACTCGGGGTGCACTGAAAAATAGATAAACACGGAGAGGTGAGGCAAATAATAACCGCTTTAAATCAGCAGATTTACCTCTCAAGTAGAGAGGCTGGAGTCGAATTTTTCAAAAAAATTTGAATTCTCAATTAAAATTAATGGTGTCTCTTCTTCACCAATATCTATGCGGTGGATAACTCCTGTGAGAATCTGAGGAAAGGTGTAAAAGAAGGGGTAGTTTACACATGCTGGGTTCTGTGACCTCAGCCACAAAAAATCTAATTCTAAAATGAAGTCTGTTTATACGGCATAGTTCTGACCTGCGACTTCTACTGTGCATCTACACAGATGTGGTCTAAGTCGTCTTCAATTCTGCTGCTGTCAGTTCGGGTTGCAAGAGACGTGCGCTCTACAATAGAAACGATGCGCCTAACGCGTGTTCCCCGGTGGGTTACTATGTTTCCAGGGCAACCATGCAGGACGCCGGAAAACCAGCACGTCCTGAAAGCCCCCATATGTTGTGTAAAGTTGATAAAAATGGAAGAGGGACTAACCCAAGTCCCTGCACTGATGGTACATGACAGAGTGCCTATTCAGATTGGGTATTGTGTGGGCGCCATCTTTGAAAGTCAGAAGATGCCAAGATATTCACTAATTACTGGATACTCCTAGTACTAAGTTTCAGACTACGTAATGCTAAGTATTTGTGTTATGTAATTAAAGTAATACGGGGGTATAATTAAAGTGGGGCTCTAACTAGAGTCACGAGTGACTAAATCCATCAATGATAATAGTGTGCAAAAATTACATTATGGTCACAACACAAATGTTAACACTTTTATTTGTCTTTCAATGGTGATGATCCTACATGTAACTGGTTCTCCTCAGTTGTTCCATTTTAACATAAAGTTGTGACAAGTGGGCCGATAAACACATCCCGAACTGGCATTACTTCAACGGGTGTTCCACCATCAATTCGTGAATTGTATGAATAATCACTCATATGCATTCCATTACTCATGCTCCTCAATCAGATGCTCACAGATGCATCAGTGAACAATCCCTGCAAAGTCATTTTAATGAAAAGAAGGGGATGTATCACCAAGAGGTACTGTATGATGTAATTACCAATGTTACTCAGTGAACTTCTAAAACAATGTCTACGTCCATACTTAGATGAATATCAGATGAAACATCTCAGAGAAAACTCTTCATTGAGTCCCTTTGGATTCAATCTATCTAGAAGATGTATCCAAAACATTCCTCTGCGGGCGATGTTTGACTGGTAGTCCCCCATCCCCCCCCTCCCGAATGCTTTTTTTACCACTTCCAATATTTAAAATTTAACCTGAGCTACTGTGTGATGATGCTCTGTAAAATGTCTTACCAGAGGAGATTTAGTGTTTTTACATCTGATGTTTGATTTGTGTTTGGTGATTCTGTTTTTCACCGGTCTGGTAGTCTGACCCACATACAATTTTCCACAGGGGCATTTTATTGCATAAATAGCTCCTACTGAGATGCAAGTGGCAAAATCTCTTAGTTTGTACTGTTTACCAGTGTGGGCATGTGTAACAGTTTCACCCTTTATTACATTGTTACAGTGTGAGCAGCACAGGCAGGGGTAGGTGCCCTTCTTACTTGTACTCAACAGCAATTGTTTCCTTTCGGGGGTTTCTCTTCTCTCACCAGTTTGTTTCTTAAATGTGGACCTCTTTTAAAGGCCTTCATTGGAGATTTGGGAAATAATTTATGGAGGAGTGGGTCACTCTGAAGAACACTCGCACTGTAACAATGTAATAAAGGGTGAAACTGTTACACATCCCCACACGGGTAAACGGTACAAGATTTTGCCACTTGCATCTCAGTAGGAGCTATTTCTGCAATAAAATGCCCCTGTGGCAAATTGTATGTGTGTCAGACTACCAGACCGGTGAAAGACAGAATCGCCGAACATAAATCAAACGTCGGATGTAAAAACACCAAATCTCCTCTGGCAAGACATTTTACAAAGCATCATCGCACAGTAGCTCAGGTTAAATTTCAAATATTGGAAGTGGTAAAAAAAACATTCAGAGGGGGGGGGGGGACTACCAGTCAATCATCGCCTGCAGAGAAAAGTTTTGGATACATCTTCTAGATACATTGAATCCAAAGGGACTCGATGAAGAGTTTTCTCAGATGTTTCATCTGATATTTATCTAAGTATGGACGTAGAGATTGTTTTAGAAGGTCACTGAGTAACATTGGTAATTGCATCATACGGTACCTCTCGTTGATAGATCCGCTTCTTTTCATAAAAAATACTTTGCAGGGATTGTTCACTGATCCATCTATGAGCATCTGATTGGGGAGCATGAGTAATGGAATGCATATGAGTGATTATTCATACAATTCACAAATTGACGGTGGAACACCTGTTAAAGTAATGCCAGTCCGGGATGTGTTTACCGGCCCACTTGTCACAACTTTATGTTAAAATGGACCAACTGAGGAGAACCAGTTACATGTAGGATCATCACCGTTGAAAGACAAATAAAAGTGTTACCTTTTCTGCTGTGACCATAATGTAATTTTTGCACACTATTATTGATGGATTTAGTCACTCGTGACTCTGGTTAGAGCCCCATTTTAATTATACTCCTGTATTACTTTAATTACATCACACAACCCTTAGCATTACGTAGTCTGAAACTTAGTACTAGAAGGAGTATCCAGTAATTAGTGAATATCTTGGCATCTTTTCATTTTAGAATAGGATTTTTTGTGGCCGAGGTCCCAGAACCCAGCATGTGTAAACTACCCCACCTTTTACACCTTTCCTCAGATTCTCACAGGAGTTTGTCACCACATAGAGATTGGTGAAGAGACACCCTTATTTCATTATGAAAAATGTAGAGCACCAATAGACATTGAGAGTTCCTCGCTAGCAGACATATGCTCTATTCCTATTAGGGTTTTCTGCCTCAGGAAAGGAGAATCCTCCAGTCCCAACGTTTGATAATAACACTGTACATCACCACTACCAGAAGAAGTATCTTCAGTCTTTACAATAAAGGTACGCTAACTCCATCGTGGTATCCATGTTAATGTTGCACATATGTAGAACTAATACATCTAGATAACAGGGATCAGACACGTATTACCAGGGTGCAGGTAAAATGACAAGCGGAATTACACAATGGTCGCAACAGGCTCTTAGTTCTTATAATGTGTTTTATATAACAGTTAGAATTCCCTTTAATTTTGTTCAATCTTACTTCATTTTTAATAAGTGGATTCTTTTTAGGTTTTCTGAAACTATATTTTGATATAATTATTTGATTGCATATTTCATATGCTTGTCCAGATAACACGTCATTGATCTACTCTTCGTTTACTTTGTTGTTTTACAGTTCAAAACTTTGGCTCAAGAAGAAGACAGTTCAGCCAGCCCAGGATCACTCCCTTAGCTGGAGAAAGCAGCTGAGGGAGCACTCAGTGTTTCAGTGGGCTGGCTCCTGCATAATGGGTGGGGGGGATCACTGGGTCGATGCCCCCTCACCCATTATGGATGCGGGGGCTAGCCCCACAGTTTGAATACCTCTGCCTTGGGGAATAAGGAGGGTCTTTCTATTGACGAGGTTTGCTCAGATTTAACAGAATTTGTACCCCGTAGTCAGATCTTATATGTGGGACAGGGGACATTAAAATGGCAATATGCCATTACCTGTTTTGGCTACCCAGAAAGGCACCTCCTTCCAGAGGACAAATACTGTGTCTCATCCCATGGGATCTCCTCACCACCCTGGGCCTTGTCTCCTCCCAGGTACTTCCCGCAGTACACCACCCCCAAGGTCAGGACAAGGAAGTTTCTGCCTTCCCCTTGCCACCTGGGAGGAGACTTTAGGCAGGGTTTCAGTGAGGGATTCGTAGGATTCCTAACAGTACGTAGTAAAAGTACTTGTGTGCAGAGTAAAATGTGCGTTTTGTGCCACTGGAAAAACACTTGTGTGTAGTACAAAAAACAAATATCGCTTAGCATAGTTGTTTACTTCTGAATGCCCCTTCGTTGGTAGTGCATTGTGTGCATTATGATCTTTTAGATGATTTCCTCCCCGATTTTACATATATCACTGAGACATGGCTCGATGACACATCTGGCTTTGTTCTCACACACTTTTTACCGCCCAATTACAGCATACTACATACTCCTACGTCCCGCCCCATTTCCTCCAAACTTGTGGGACATTCCGTCCATAGGGACGGGACCAGAGCACTTTTAATCATTGAAAAATAACTTTTTGTCCTTCTTTTATTTTTATGCGGGGCCACCGCATGTGATCGTAGCCCTGCCCTCCTGAGCTCCACCCCGCGCATCGCCCTTCAGTCCTTTTCTGCACATGGTCGAGGTCGGAAGCACTTTGCATCACAGAGAATATTTTTCTTTTTGTTCCCTTGTGCTTCATTCCTGCTCTATTTCCGCAGTCATCTTTCGCCAATCTATGCTGGTGCGTCTGTGCTTCTATTGCGACTCCCTCTCTGTCTGGGCACTCCAGCGTCGGCTTGTCAGGTGGGAGGAGGTGTTTCAACAGGTTCCTCCAGCACATGTACAGCAGTTTATTGAAGAAAAAAGGAAACGGCCGGTAAGTTCGTTCCTTTTTAGGGCACCCCGGCCAGGGGACTCCTTCCCGGGGTCTTCTGGGTCTGAGAGGGGCTCAAGCCGCTCTATTACCAGGGATCTCCCTGAGATGTCCCGAAAGGGATCTAACCAGCGCTCTGGAGCTCCCTCTGAGGACCCTTGCAAAGGGGCTGCCAAAACCGGATGTTCATCCAAGGTTCCCCTTTTGGGGGCTAAAGTTAGGCCCAGTACTTCTGGGGCTGTTGTCACCGGGGTCAGCCCCAAGGTTTCCACATCTTGAACTAAGTGTACCGAGTCTCAGCTCAAGGTCCCTCTCAAGGTGACTAAATGTACTGGGGTTATCCTTGAGGGTCCCCTTCCTGGGGCTATATCAAACACCAGCAAGATTGAGGGGCCCCCTTTGAGGGTTCTGGCTTCAAGGGGGGGGGGGGGGACTCTAAGCCTTCCCGCACTCAGACATGTGGTGGAACTGATCCTGCTGAGGGGGCAAAGAAGCCGGTTAAGCACCTAAGAGTACCGGCTCAGCCGAGGTTCCCCCACTTGGGGCTAATTCATCAGCAGTCTTTAAGGTGTCTCAGAAATACTCTAGATCTGCTAGCACCGGCTCTGCTGAGGTTCCTTGTCGCAAGGCTAAAATGGAACATAAGACCCCCGACTCTCTGTGGTGACCACAACCTCACTTACACCTGTGACACAGTTCGCCTCAGGCTTTAACAAAATTGGGGTCAACAGCAGCCATTTTGACTACCTCTCTTACACCAGCGTTCACCACGGCTGGTGCTGAGGGGCCTGTTTTTGGGGCAAAGCAGCCTTTTCCATGTTTTGTGGATAATAAGAACCCGTTCCGCCCTCCAATGGATTGGTGTGCTCGGACTCCGCTGTTGCACACTCTTACTCCCTCCTACATTCGTGCCTTTGATTTACATGGATCCATTTGGTGGAGGGCCATCATGGCAATCATCCTCTTTGCGATCCTTGCAGTATGCCCCTTCCGAGCAGCCTCTACCCACTCCAGCGCCTAGACCTTCATCTGAGGATGCGCTTTTTGGCAAGTTTCAGACGCTTATGCATTCTGATTCCATGAAGGATTACTTTAAGGCTTTATTTAAGGAAATGTATCCTAAGCCACCTGAACCGGCTCCTGCTCCAGAAATCCCTATGCAGGTCCCAGTAGTGCCACCTCCACCACCACTTCCTGTGGGGCCTCCTCCTGCACTGCCTCCTCTTTGCCCTGTGCAAAAGACTCTGGTTGCTCAGTCAACTGTGCCTTCGGGCCCTGAGGCGCCACGTGTGGCGGATCAGACCTCTGTTCCCACCTCATTGGATGAGGACCAGGCGGACCAGGACAGCGATGATCCGCCACGCTCTATTAGAGCATTTCACGACCGGGTTGTGGATATGATGGCATTGCTAGACATCCCAATACCCGAGCCCCCGGCTCCACAAGAGGGGATACTTTCTGGGTCCTTCACTCTGTCGACACAGGAGTGCACCGGCCTGTTCCTTCAGAAGGACATCCTGGCTGAGGTTTGTACGGTATGGGGAAAAACCTCATTCCGGGCAACACCTAAACAAGAAAATTGACGCTCGCTACAAGCTACATGCGTCTGAGGACATATCCTTGTCTGCATGTCCTTTCCCCTCATCGATGGTGGTGGCAGCAGCTACACTCCAGTTGAAGCCTGTCTCTACATCCTCCACTGCAGCGTCTCAGATCCTTTCCAAAGAGGACAAGCTTCTTGACGCCATTGGGAAAAAGGTTTTTTCTGTCCCAGATGGGCTTCCGCTTGCCCCTTCCCGCCTACCCCACTCGCTCACCATCCTCTCCACCAGACTGGGTCTCCCTCCCTCAGAGCCAAGGTAAAGAAACCTCTAGACCTCAGAGCAGTGGAACCAAGGGGAGGGCTATTACTACTGTCTGTTTACATTGCCCAAACCTGACTAGGTTGGCCTGCGCACTATTCTCATACTATTCTCGACCTCTCCAAGTTCAATCTCTTTCTATCCCAAGAGAAATTCAAGTTCATTACGCCTTGCCAGATAAAGTCCTCTCTCCAGAAGGGTGATTGGCTCAGCGTGGTAGAACTTCAGGATGCATACATGCACATTCTGATATTAAGTCTGCATCAAAAATATCTGCGGTTCTCCATGGGAACGGAACACTTCCAGTATCGTGTATTTCCGTTTGGACTCAGCATGGCACTGCATGTCTTTACGAAGATGTTGGTCATTGCAGCATTCCTCAGACTGCAGGGAGTTCATGTATATACATACTTGGATGATTGGCTTCTGCGCAGTCCTTACCCACAGGCCACTACGGCCAATCTTCAGTCACTCCTTCAGTTCCTGTTCCATCTTGGGCTGTCAGTGAACTGGCGGAAATCGTCGATGATGGTCGTTCAAGACCTGATCTTTCTGAGTTTCTGTTGGGATACCGTCAGTACCGAAGTGTTCCTGACGGAGGACAGGATTGCAGATCTTTCGACCACGTGCCTGTTCTTCCTGCAGTCCTCCCACATGTTGGCCTGGTGGTGCCAGAGACTCCTAGGCCTCATGGCCTCTTGCGTGTTAGCTCTACCTCTTTATGCTTCCAGGGACAGGCGCAAAGTGTCTTCCTTGGGGGACGCCGTTGAGATTCCGTGGGACAACATGAAGGCTTACTCTTCCCTCCTTTGCCTCTAATTCATTGGTCACACTGGAAACTCGGGAGTGCATTGACCTGCACTCTCCTCTTCATAGCTCCTTGTTGGCCAGCCAGGCTTTGTTTTTCAGAACTGCAGCACCTATCAGTGTCCTCTGATCAGATTGCCTCAGTTTCCCGACCTTCACCAGAGCAATCACCAGTTGTGGCACCACTCCCCACAATCGTTCAGCGTGGCGGCCTACTGCCTGCGTTCCGATCATTAGCACAGTTCAACCTCTCAGAGGACAACATACGTATAATTCAAGCAGCACGAAAGCCCTCTACAAGAGCCCAATACAAGAGCAAGTGGCTCTGTTTTTTGTCATTGGTGTCTAGCAAAGAGCTTGATCCCAGGCATGCTTCTATTGACAATGTCTTGTCTTTTGGATCTGACCTTGCAACCTCTGGCATCCATGTCTTATCAAGCAGGACATATTTGTCCGCCATTGCGACTTACCTGTCTACAGACAGTTGCTCTTTTTCACTGGCTAATCCAGTCATCAAAAGACACTTTGCAGGTCTTCATCTTTTTCCGCCGGTTTGGGCCCCTTCATCCCAAATGGGATTTGAATGTGGTCCTCACTGCTTTGTCATAAGCCTTTTGAACCTATGGCCACTACCGAACTCAAGTACCTTTTTGAAAGATTACTTTTTTTGATTGCAGTAACATCTGCAAAGCGAATAATTGAGCTTCATGCTCTCTCCTTGGAACATCCGTTCCTAACTTTCCACAAGGATAAGGTTGCGCTTCCTTTCCTTTCCTTTCTTTTCCCCGGTCTCTGAGGCTGAGCGGGTTCTACACAACTTAGACGTCAGACGAGCTCTGAAGTTTTACCTGGACAGAACAAGCAAACTCAGAAGATCTCCACAACTATTCGTTACGTTTGGTGACCCAAAAGGGAAACCACCCTTAAAAGCATCCATCCCTTGTTGAATAGCTTCATGTATTTCCGAGGCCTAAAAGATTCAGGGCCTCCAACCACCAAAGGGCATTCGTGCACATCTGGTCTGTGGCAAAGTGGCTGCTTTTGCCTTCCAGAAATACGACCTTTGAGAGTCCATTGCCAAGGCGGCTAGGTGAGCCTCCCAATCGGCCTTTTGCAGACATTACTGTCTTGACCTGAGCTCCCGGGCTGATGCCCAATTTAGCCAGGCAGTTCTCAAAAATGTATTCCAATAAGGGACATTTCCATCCACCTGTAATACCTATGGTCAGTGCTTGGTAATCTCCCACAAGTATGGAGGAAAGGGGATGGGGATGTAGGAGTATGACAAAGTTACTCACTGTAGTGACTACCATACTCCTAGTCCATAGTCCCCTTTCCTCCATACAGGTGGGCCAGAGTAAAAATAAAAGGACAAAACAAGTTATATTTCGATGCTTAAAAGTGCT
Organism: Ambystoma mexicanum; assembly: GCF_040938575.1. Lineage (NCBI taxonomy): Eukaryota > Metazoa > Chordata > Amphibia > Caudata > Ambystomatidae > Ambystoma > Ambystoma mexicanum. Next base: position 1,266,580,281 of record NC_090932.1, on the reverse strand, counting down.
CTGGTTCCGTCCCGATGGACGGAATGTCTCACATGTATGGAGGAAAGGGTACTATGAACTAGGACTAAGGTAGTCACTACGGTGAGTAACTTTGTCATTGTGACCGCCCACTCCCTAAAAAGGGGTCCGGTATTGCTATTATCTTTAACTCTCATTATGAAGGCTCCTTGCTTACCATCAGTCATCATGTTAAAAATGGAGGCCATGTTAGCACGTTTTTCGCTCTCATCCACTTTTTTCATTCATCCACTTTTTGCATTCATATATTGACCATTTACCGCCCTCCTGGGAACGACCCTCTGTTTCTCGACTCCTTTCTTGATTTTGCCACTGACTTTCAGTTTCAGCTTTGCACCTCATTATTTTGGGCGATTTTAACCTTAAGGTTAATGAGGTGACTGACCTCAACGTTCAAAGCTTTTTGTCATGCATGAAAGAGCTTTCTTTGGCTCAGCAGGTCACTGATCAGATTCATATTTTAGGGAACACCTTGGACCTTATTTTCTCGTTATTCCCGGAGGTCACTGTCTTTCCTACGTTTCAAGTCTCTTGCTCTGATCACTTTAATGTCCCAAGTAAAAGGAACAACAAAGTACCAAAATCAACTTTTCAGTCCAAATCAGTCCTGCGGCATGGCTGGCGCTCAGTTCCCCAAGCTGATATTGTTACCCTCATTCATGCCCTCAATTTGGTGCCCTCCCCTGTGGACCTGAGTTCATTATCTGAAACTTTGGTTGTGGTAGCTGACTGCCTGGCTCCTCTTAAGAAGTCCAGGCTGTCCGTCTTCCCTTCTCAACAGTGGTTCACTGACGAGTTGCGGGCTCTGCACCTGCAGTGCATGCAAATGGACTGTAAATGGCGGCTCGCCTATCCCCCTGCGGACAAACTTGCATTGTCCCAGGCTGCCTCACAGTACCATCTTGCTATCATTAGTGCCAAAAAATGTATTTTGTACCTCTTTTTGAGACCTCTGTTAACCATACCAAAGAGTTGTTTAAAGTTGTTCGCAACCTTCCCGTTACTGTGCCAGCACTGGTTCCGTCTTCACAGGCTTTCTGTGATTGATTGTGTTTATTTATTTTGGCAAAAATGTGTTCTATTCTTTCCAATATTACTGCTTTTCCTACGCTCCTCAGTGCTGGTCCTCTGCCCTCTGAGCCCCTACCCACCTTCTCTTGGTCTGTTTTTCCCACTTTTTCTCTGTTTAAGGTGGCCGCAGCTGTTAATAAACTCAAATCCTCATCCCCTTTGGATCCCATACCTCTCAGTAGAATTAAGGACATTCTCTCTCATTTTATCCACTTGTTGATGGAAGCAGCCAACACCTCCCTCACTACTAGGGTGATTCCTGCTTCTCTTAAGTTGGCCACTGTTATCCCACTTCTAAAAAAGCCTTCACTTCACCCATTGGTCTCTGCCAATTTCCACCCTATTTCTCTTCTTCCTTTTCCTATGAAACTGCTTGAACCTTTGGTGTGTTCTCTACTCGCCGCTTTTCATAAGGAATCTTCTTTTTCACTCCTTTCAATTGGGTTTTCGTCTAGGGCGTGGGACCGAGTGTGTCCTGGTCTCGGTCATGGACGAACTGGCTTGGACCCATGACGCGGGCGGCGTCAGTGTCCTGATTCTGCTGGACCTTTCCGCTGCCTTTGGCACCATCGATCATGGAATCCTGCTGGATTGCCTGGCCAGGGCCAGCCTCTCGGGTACTGTCCAGGCCTGGTTCTCTTCTTTCCTTTCTGACCGTAGCCAAATCTTTTTTCTTCTCCCTTTTTTCTCTTCAGTGATGGGCCTCACATGTGGTGTCCCTCAAGGGTCTGCCATCTCCCTGGTCCTATTTAACACCTACGTTCAACTGCTGACAAAACTGATACTCTCCCACGGCTTCCTTTTGTTCCTCTTATGCTGATGACACACAAATCCTGGTATGCCTTGACCTTTCCACTCCTGAATCAGCACCAGGTTTCGTGTGTAACAACTGGCTCAAGTTGAACGGTGAAAAGACTGAGGTGTTGGTGGTGGGGAAAAACAACAGTCGCTCTGAGCCCTTGAATTTCTGAGACGATAACGGTCTGCACAGGCAGATTAAGTGCAATGTTATATATTTATCAGTTTAGATACAGCAAATAGGCCTGCCGACGATTCTGCAGATTTTTCAAGTGCACATTAAGGGGGGGAAGATAAGGGAGATCAGGCAGGGCTGTATACAGATCGTGCAAGTGTGGGAGGGCAAGTGAGGGGCAGGGGACCAAGTGCGCCCAGTCAGAGACTGGTGAAGTGTGTAGAAAGAAGTGTAGGGCCTTGCGGCAAGTGCTGAAGGCCTGGCAGGGTGTAAGATGGAGAGAAGGAAGAGCAGAGAGCTCGGTTAGCAGGGTAGGGTGAGAGAGAAGGAAGAGGAGAAGAGGAAGGTCTTGAGGAGTTTCCAGAACTTGAGAATATCAGGCTCAAGACGGAGGATGGCAGGGAGGCACCTGCTGAGGAAAGGGATCTCCCTCCAAATCTGTGCTTGGAGAACCGGCTCACCCGCAGAAGGTTGTATTGGAGGTAGATGAGCAGAGGGCTCAAGAGGGACAGTATTTAGGAAGGCAACATTGAAGGCAAGTAGGTCTCAGACCCAGAAAGCCTTGTGGACAATGCAGAGAATCTTGAATTTGATCCTTGCAGCCACGGGGAGCCAGCGGAGTGATTTCAGCGCCGGAGAGATGCGGTCCCTGGGCTTGAGGCCAAGGATAAGTCTTGCGGTTCTGTTCTGGATGAGTTGCAGGGGGTGCAATGTGGAAGCAAGGAGGTTGAGGAAGAGGCTGTTACAGTAGTCCAGCCTGGGGAGCACTAGGGCTCTGGAGACAGTGAACCACTGAGGGAAAGTGAGAAACGGTAAAGTGCCTCTAAGGAGATGTAGTTGATAGTTAGACTTTTTTGAAATGTCAGAAATGTGAGAGGAGAAGGAGAGAGTGGAGTCGAAAATTACCCCAAGGTTTTTGGCCTCACAGGTCGGGGTAGGCGCAGGGCCAAGGGAGGCCAGCCAGAGTGAGAGGGGGAAGGCGGGAGCAGGTGTCCCAATGCAGACAATCTCAGTTTTACTGGCATTGAGACAAAGGTAATTTTCAGCACACCATGACTGAATAGCAGACAGTCAGGTATGAGTGAGGAGGAGGAGGTGGCTGAGGGTAGCCTGAAAGATAGCTGCGGGTCATCCACAACACTGGAAATTAGAGGTGAGAGTGGCAATCACACGTGACAGGGCAGCCATGTAGACGTTGAAGAACGAGGGGGATAGGTTAGAACCCTGGGGAATGTCGCAGGTTGAGAGGGTGATAGTTGAGAGAAAGGCACCGAGTTCGACCTGGGATGGGTGGACTGAGCCCTGAGGAGAAAAGGGCTGAGGATTTTTCTCTCTGCTGTTTAGCTGTGGCGAGTGCGAGTGGCGAGTGATACCGAGTGACTTACTTTGACTTACTTTCTCTTCCGTGCATCTCAACCTACTGCCAACAAAGAGGATAAAGAGGTGCGTGTGCCGGTACCTGTATCTTTAATTTCAACAACCAATAAGGTCACAGGGTACAAAAGGCCGCCTCTTGCGCCCTTGTGGCGCTAAGCCCTGAGGAGAAAAGGGCTGAGGATTTTTCTCTCTGCTGTTTAGCTGTGGCGAGTTGGGAGTTGAGGGGCAAAACCTCATTAAAGTACTTTTGACAAAGATGTCCTCGCCCAAAACTCGTGCTCAGAAGAAACATGGGGATTCAGCAGCAATTCATCGAAGACTGCTAAGCAACCGGCAAAACCAAGTAAGTAACTATCATTCATGTGTATCAACAAGCGAAGATCCGGACGACATGGAAACACACACGCATACAAACACGCTTGCAAAATCTGCCGCATTATCAAACTTTGGCATTCTAAATGATGATGTATTTTGCGAAGGAAGCACCTGTAACACACAGACTCAGCAGGGGGGGACAAAAACTCTCTATTCGATTGACTCATCAGAGGATCAAGTGCAAGCTCCGCCCCTATATCCTGCACCTGAGCCACGCAGCGCTGTGGTAGATCAAGTAGCTCAACCCCCACATGACGTACTGGAGACACGGATAGTAAACAAAGCCAAGAGAGACACAGGAACTCACACAAATTTACCTGTGGTGTGTTGTTCCTTGGCGCAGGCCGAGTGGGGGGCCGTGTTGTCGGTGGCGCCGGGGGCGATGGTGGGTGCCTCGGCTGATTTGTCTGCGAGTGCGGCGCGGGGCGAGGGGCTGTTGTGCGGGGAGTGGGAGGCTGGAGTGGAGGACCAGCGAACAGTCGATCCGGGCGCCCGTGTCTCGCTGCCTCCCGCAGGGTGCCTGTCTGTCGGCGTCCGGCGACCTGGCCCGCCCTCTCCTTGGACCGAGGACGGCCCGGCGACTGGCGGGATGGGCGGGATGGGTTGTTCTGGCGGTTCTGGCATGGACGCACTCGCACTCGCGTAAGAGGAGAGGATCGGCCTGCCCACTGACCTTTGCGTGGGCTCGCGAGCTTGCGCAACGATGACGGACACGCAAACTACTCAGAAAGCACGGCGAGAACCGTCAGATACCGTAACAAACGTACTACAAAAGTCGGATCCCGTAACAAATGTACTACAAAATTCAATTACATTAAATAATGTACAAATAAAAGATAGTGTAGCTGACACAGTAACAACCATAGTCACCCCTAACAACGAAGGGGTTAAACATTTATTAAAACGCGACATTTCGAGATTAACCTGTGGGGGCGGCTCAAAAGATGAAGGAGCCGTAAACATTCCACACAAGCGAGCAAAAATGTCGACAACAAGAGAGCGGGTGGACTTCAGCCCGGATTCGCACAGTTTACCACCTCTGTCACAAAAAAGATCTAATAACGCAACAAAATGTCAATTGACCATGACTTCTGCACACAAAAAAAAGACACTGTCGCTGAGTAGCAAAAACTCTGACCTTGACTCAGACAGTGATGAGACCACTGAGTCTTCCTTCATTGAACGACCATTCCCGAAAATTAGAAGAAACAGAACTAATAATGCCAGAAGCCTCAACCAGTCGAAAGCACCCACTCACAGCTCCTTAGATAGCACCGCTATGACGACCACATGTCTGCAAGAACTAGTCTTATCCACATTAACCATCTCTCTTGCCCCGTTCATAAAACTATACGAACATTTACATGAGGCCACCCGAGACTTGACCACGGTAGTGGCTCTACTCAATTCAAAAGTAGTGAATGTAGAACAAATATGTGGATTAACTAATAAAACACAGCTGGTGGGCGTAGGAAAACTAGATGACGTACATAAGCTTGTGACTAAACAAAGGAATAATGAGGCAACTGACAAAAGACTACTCGCCGAAGTAGCCAAGGAAGCATTAGCCTTATTCAAATGGGAAGGAAATCGACCACACTCACTACCAGGACAAAAGGGATCTCATGACCTATCACAACTGGCAACTGAAGATTCTACGCAAGGAACAGATCACTGCGGTGTCACCGCAAATTCGCTAGGCCTTTGTCCAACTATTAAATCTAGCCTAACACAGGTGAACTCTGGAGTCTTGTCTGAGAAGACACTTGATCAGACCCCACCTGTGGATTCCTCTACGGCCCCTATTATCACATCAAAAAAACCCAGACTACAGCCAATAAGTCTCTGTGCCTCAGCAAGTATAGCAACTCCAAGTTCTGATGCTATTCCAATCATTGAAATTACTGACGTATCCTTCCACACTGCATTCGAACAAGCTAAAAACTCTGTAAATTTAGCTTTGAGAGATTCACAAGTTGAATCAACTTCTACCACACAGCCGCAGTGTGCGGAACCAAACTGGACCGAGCAGGGCCCTATTGAAGATGCAAATCGTCCATTATTCTCCATTTTCAACAAAGAAGACGAGACATCATCACAAAAAAGTGTGGGTAAACATCTGATTGGACAACAATTAAAAAAAAAATCCAAAAACCTACCTGTCAAGAGAGGCAACAAACAAAATGGAGCACGCAAATTTTTACGTAACATCAAAGTGGTCCATACGTTAGCCCCAGGAATAATAAAGCAGTCTGCTAAGCAAACTCAAAAACAGGCTTCTGCCAGTCTATCTGACACTGAGAGTGTCCCTAAGGAATCCAATAAAGTAAGCACAGAGAAAGAACCCTCAATTGACTTATTAAATATGTCAACTTATGATGACAGTGTGTATGAAGACTTGGAATCCAGTGCTGTATTTTGTGAAAAACCATGTACTGGTAACGAGCCGAAAACGGAGTGCTTAAAGATAGATGCATCTGCGGTGGGCAGAGCGATTTCCACTGGGAACGACGCCAAAGCGAGTGCTCCTACCACGTCACTCAAGGCTGACGTTGAGTGTCCACCTGGGCGAAACTTCCAAATAAACGACAAGGGAGTCGCCCTACCGAATAAGAGTTACAATTTTCTGACCATGCAAGACAAACGGCAAGAGCAAAACAGAATTTACCAATTAGAAAAGTGTATTGATCAAGTTCATCCACCCTCGGATCAGAGAAAGAGTCAAGTAGGAGCCTGTAATGAAAGAGTCGAATTCCAACGCTCATTACTACCAGAGAGGAACAATAATGATTACAAAACAAGATCCACAAATACAACTAAAACAATGAAAGAGATTCTAACACCCAGGGGATCCCATCATCATCCCTTAGTCAGAATACTTGTCGAGCGATTGCAGCCTCATGACAACTTGATTCTAAATCGCAGGAACATAGTAACATTATTACATCACGTCCCGAGATTACGTGCCATCAACTCAGACGACCTGCTTTTAGTCGAATTCCCAGAAGAGTCCCGGAACGACAAAGTGGTGCTTCACATAACCTCTCCCTTGATCGCTTCCTCCATTTTGGAGGAAAACGTGTCCCTGCTTTCTATGGGCTTTGATGTCTATAAGTTGCAAGATGAATCATCCACCGTAGTAACATACAACCATAGTCCCCAACTCAAGTCTATAGGACGTGTCTGGGACACTCAAAAAGCAACAGAGAGCCTGTCCGAGGCAGCGGTAAATGACTTTGCGGGACGGTTAAAGCCCCCGCACCAGAACTCAAATGACGAGAGTTCAAAAGCAAAAATAACAAATAATAAGTTTCTGTCTATTGGTAAGAAACACGTCTCATTTGATAACGGTTGCTGTCAAGAAGAAAATGTACCCATAAAGCAGTTTTCCATAACAATTCAAGGGTATGGAAAAACAAACGATGAAGCAACAAATACTCATATTACCTCTCTTCCTCTTGGGGTGGAACAAAACTGGAACTGGGTAGCAGCAACACTGAACATCAACCAACCACAATAATGCCAGGCTGAGCCCCCATCCCAGACATGTTCACTTGGATCGTGGAACACACGGGGTTTCAACCATTTGTTCTACAGTGAGTGGTTGGGTGATTTGACAATTGCTTGTTTACAAGAAACATGGTTAACTGAAGCTCCTGTAGTGACGGGCTTTCAGATCGTCGTAAACCCTGCTATACAATCTGGCAAGGGGCGCCCAATGGCTGGCCTGCTAACGATGGTAAGGAGTATATCTGGGTTCAGGATTACAAACTCTGTGAATCATTCTCCTTTCATTCAAGAATCAACCTTGACCAGACCAGACTGCGACAAATTAGCACCTGAACAAATGACGATTATTAACGTTTATTGGAACCATGCCAGTGCGGGGAATGACGACTTCATCGACGCGATCTCGACCATTATAGATCGTCTACTTGTGAACCAAAGGAGCTCCAATATAATACTTTGCGGCGACTTGAACATTGATTTCTTTCATGCAAGAAAATCCTTAACAAAAAACCTGGGGTCAAAAATAAAGAAAGAACTAGGCGCTCGAAATTTGCAAATGCTAAATGGTCACACTCAAGGCGACATACCACCAGCGCATACATGGAAAAGTGGTTGCCACGGCTCAATAATTGACTATATATTTGTCTCAGCAGATCTTCACAAACGAGTAACCACACTAAAAGTGATCCCAAAGGAAATGAGTGACCATGACATGTTAATAATGAACTTTACTATTCAGACGCAAAACGTCAAGTCGAAATGGCCACAAAGGATCAAAGTTGGACCAAACAGAGTGAGATTAAGGCTTGACGCCGAAGAAGTCGTTCATATATTAGACCAATACTGTACAGGAGAACCAACACCTGACTACGCAGGTCTATTAGTAAAATTTCAAACAAACAAAGGTGGGCTAAAACGACCTAGCATAAAACGCCTTCATTGCTTTGATCTCAATGTATTGCAACAAATACGTTTAATGAGGCGCACTATCCGACTAGCCCGGAACCACGATAACGCTACACGCGTAATTTTGACCAAAGATGCCAGACAGCGGTACAAAAACTGGATCAAATCTCACAAAAGGTCAATGTTACAAGGTGACTCAGAACGAATGTTAATAAGTCTTGGAAATAAAAATACCAGAGACTTCTGGAACATCATTAACGATTCAGAAGCCTCCCAGTGTGGCATGCAAGCCGTGATGGTGCCTGAGTCAGTTTGGATTGCCCACTTCAGCGATTTATACAAAAAGAACTTTGAAATACCTAATCCGTGTGCTACAATCTCAAACAAATGGGATTTGGTTTTCAATAAAGATGACATCATAAACATAATTAAGAAAGCCAACAACTCGCGAGCTCCCGGCCCGGATGGCCTTACAAATTTTACAATCAAGCAACAACCAGAGTTGTGGGCCGACTTTTGCATGATACTATTTCAGAGAATAAACGATCAAAGGCAAACCCCAAGATCATGGAAATCAGCAGTAATTGTACCCATTTACAAAAAAGGTGACAGAACCTTCCCAAAAAACTACCGACCAATTGCGTTACTCGACGTATTAGGAAAAATTTATGCAACCGTGTTACAAACAAAGCTAGTGACGTGGGCAAACCAATCTAATCATGTTGATACGCGTCAAACTGGCTTTGTCAAACGTGTGGGATGTTCTTTGAATTTATTGCTACTGAATTTACTGAAGATGGAGGCCATCAGATCTAACACAGCTGTATACCTCGCATTTATTGATTTTTCCAATGCTTTCGACATGGTAGATCGAGAATTGCTATGGGAAAAACTGAACAAATGGGGGTGCCCAATTGACCTTTTAGACGCAATAAAAGACTTACATACTGGCACCACTGTGAGAGTAAGACTGGACCAAACTGGAACATTGTCTGCACCGATCGAAACATTTAAGGGGGTTAAACAGGGTTGCCCCCTGGCGGCAGCCATATTTTCCCTGTTTATTTCTGACATTGGAATTCCTATAGAGTCAGTAAGATCTTTCCCGCCAAAGATTCATGGGTCTCCCTTGAATTGGCTTCTGTATGCGGATGACCTTATACTACTGGATCGGACACCGATTGGTCTGCAAAGGAAAATCAACGCAGTACAGCAGTACGTGCTTGAAAATCATCTTCTTATTAACACAAAAAAATGTGAAATTCTTGTGTTAAACAATTTGCAGAGCGGTCAGAAAAGAACGCGAAAAAACCAATCTTGGTATATAGGAACGGAAAAACTTCTGATATCGCCGAGTGTAAAATACCTTGGAATGATCGTCAGTTCCTGTCTTAATGACAATCCTTGGGTAACAGAGGCAAAACGTAAATGTAAACAATTAGCAAACCAAGCTCTAGTTCTAAAGAAAAGATTTGGCAGGTTTTCACTCAAAGTGGTACTAAAATTCTACCAACAAAAAGTAATCCCATCCCTAACATATGGAGCTGAAAACGCCTTGGGGTGCTCTTGGAAAATTTGGTCCACGCTCGAGAACATTTTCTGGGTAAAAGTCCTGGGACTACCCAAAGGGACTTCAACAGCATCAATTAGGTACGAACTATCACTGATCTCCATGCACGCACGTGTTTGTTGGAGTTTGTTGTCTCTATATCGGAAAACAAAGGTCGGAGAGGGAATTCCGCAATTTGCCATTTTCAACAATGAAACTACATCAACTTCAGGAGTACTAGAAATGTGGCTAAAGCGCTGTGAAAGCTTAATGTCGGAATACGACATAAAACCAGCACTGTTAGAAGGAAATCCGGATGCTGCAAAATTAAAACTATGGCGTCTAGACTGGGAGCTGACTTGCTCTGAAAGAGGAGCCTTGAAACTATTGAGCGAAGTGCCACCCGAGGCTTGCGCTTTTAATAAATTGCAAAAATACATTGAGTTATTTCCTGATCCGAACGCAAGAAGACTATACATGCGGTTGCGGCTTAACATGTTCAAAACAAAAGAACGTCTGAGAACATGGACAGTTAACAGGAATACGAATCCAATGTGCCGACTCTGCGATCAAGAACCAGAAACTTTAAAACACTTAGTGTTATTTTGTACAAATCTACGCACAGAAAGAACCCGACTGCTGGGTAACTGGAGCGAGAGTCACCCTTCCCTCAATGCTGAGGAGTGGTGGTCTCACATGTTTAGAGGAACGGATCAAAAATTGATACTACCACTGACAACTTTGCTAGCATTAATTGAGAATTGTTTAATGGATTAATGTGGTGGCTCAAAAATCAATGTAGATAATGTGAATGTAACGAAGAGCGATTTATGGTCTCATCCTTTTTGCTTTTCTTTTTAAAGGTTTGTAAATAAACCAATAAAAATAAAAAATAAAGTGCCTCTAAGGAGATGTAGTTGATAGTTAGACTTTTTTGAAATGTCAGAAATGTGAGAGGAGAAGGAGAGAGTGGAGTCGAAAATTACCCCAAGGTTTTTGGCCTCACAGGTCGGGGTAGGCGCAGGGCCAAGGGAGGCCAGCCAGAGTGAGAGGGGGAAGGCGGGAGCAGGTGTCCCAATGCAGACAATCTCAGTTTTACTGGCATTGAGACAAAGGTAATTTTCAGCACACCATGACTGAATAGCAGACAGTCAGGTATGAGTGAGGAGGAGGAGGTGGCTGAGGGTAGCCTGAAAGATAGCTGCGGGTCATCCACAACACTGGAAATTAGAGGTGAGAGTGGCAATCACACGTGACAGGGCAGCCATGTAGACGTTGAAGAACGAGGGGGATAGGTTAGAACCCTGGGGAATGTCGCAGGTTGAGAGGGTGATAGTTGAGAGAAAGGCACCGAGTTCGACCTGGGATGGGTGGACTGAGAGAAAACAGTTTAACCAATCCAGAGCCTGACCTGTGATTCCCAAGGTGTCACGAAGCCATGAGATCAGGATGTTGTGGTTAACCGTGTCAAAGGCAGACTCTTTATACTTAGCCTAACCTGATTATGTTCTTCGTCTGCAAGTTCTTCAGAACTCTGCTGCCCGACTGGCGACTTCTACTCCTCGCTGCTGTCATATTACTCTTGTTCTCCCTAAGCTTCATTCGCTCCCTCTGGCTAAACGTATTAATTTAAAAAGTCTCTGCTTGGTGCATCATGCCTTTGATGGGCTGGAAGCCGAATAATTTGTGGCCAAATTTCAGCTATATGTCCCGGCCGGACCCTGCTCTTTGCCAACGGCTGTTTATTTTCCTGTCCCTCAGGCCAAGTATAGCCCCATTTGTGGCTGCTTTTTTTCAGTGGCTGCGTCGGTTCTTTGAAACTGTCTTTGACCGTCACTGGCTTTTCGTAAAGCTTTGAAAACCTTCCTTTTTTAATTTCCTTTTGCTCTCTGTCCTGCAAGGAGCGCCAAAATGCCTTGGACGAACGTTGCACTTAATAAATGCCCTATAATACAATACAATACAATATTTGATGTGGCTGTCAGAAAATTCAGACAGAATACAATATTTATAGATGGAATAATGGCAACTAAAAGTATTGCAAGAAAACATGCCAATAGGAGTTCATATGCCACTTTAATGAAGTAATTCAAGGGCCAGGAGAACATTCCTTTGAGTAAGGATATGCAATGAGTAATAATGATAATTGCATCAGAATAACTGCACCTCAGAATATGATGATCAGAATTCATGGGCCTCTGCTTACTATCCACATTACATTGTCCTGTGACAACATTTACGCAAAAAAAGCCTTCTAGCTAAGAGGCATATAAACCATCCATTTTTACTCCATAAAAACAGGGAAATGTGCCAAACAAAAATGGGAAACAACTCATGGGAGCCTACCCCCTGCGTCTACCCACAAAGCTGCACTGATATTTTTTCACGTTAGTTACCAGCAGAGCAGTGGCATAGGAAAGAACTATAGTAAGATTGATGCCCGATCTCGTGGAATTTCAAGAGGAAAGAAAATATTTTAATAAGCATAAAATGTCCCTACTGGCAAAGCCAGTTACTTTGTTACTCCCTGAAAAATCATTTGAATTCAAGAAGGGAGCACAATTTTATCAGATCCCTGCTTGCAACCCTGACATAGGAAGTTCAGTGACAGGGCTCATAATACAGCCTATAGTTTTGCCCTCCTTGCCTCACCACAGCCTAGACAAAATTCAAGAAGAGATTTACTGAGGATTCTTATGGAGCCCTGTTGAAGAAAATCACCTATGCCCTTTTAGGTTAATGGCAGCAATGCTGGGCGGTACAACAGATTGAGTGCCTTTTTCTGCAACCAGGGGCCCCTCTTCTGTAATTCATTGCGATCGCTTAAGTTGCACCAGGATGCTTGAGTCAATAAACTAAGAACACATAATTATATAGAAAAGCCCTCGGCAGCTGAGCATAGCTACAAACTCAAGGTGCAGTTTACTACCCTTTAGCAAACAAACAAAACATTTCCCTGTACTGTACTACTGAAACGTGTCATGATGCCTCCCCCCCAGGCATCCGGACCAAGCCCATCAGCCCCGGGAGCAGGCATCTAGACATTTAGTAAAACCTCAGCAGCTGGGCTATCTGGGTTCAGTCCTGGCGCCTAAGGCGCCAGGCTCATAGTCATTACTTACCTCAGGCAGACCATGCTGCAAATGACTCCAATCCAACATGAAGCCTGAAAGGGACTATTTTTCTACAGGGTTTTTTTTTTTACTCTGGTGTGGTTCTAGGGACTTCTTACCTGGGACTACTTTTGAGGCTATTTAAACCACGCCCGACCAGCAACACACGCTTCGCGTTATTCTGCATCCAGCTGCGTAACGCTCACCGTGCCGGCAGCCTGCATCCAGTCTTCTGCCACGCCTGCCTCGAATCCGGAGCTCCTAAAACAAAGAGGAAAGAAAGGGACAAGGTTAGAAAACAAACTTATTTCTATTCCACACCTGATTCTGGATACATCTTGTCTCCGGACCTGTAAAGAACATCATTTCTGCATGCGCCGCACCTCCAGCTGCAGCGCCGCGCCATACTCACCAGTCTTCACAGCATCCTTCGGGTCGGCGCTGCCTCCATCATTTCTTCGCCGAACTTCGGCACCTAGGAGACGAAAGAAAATCACAAGGTGAGCCGAGGGAACCAACAAATATAATTCTTACCACCATAGACTTACCTGATTTACCACCGGAGGCATCCTTTTGTGACTCTCCATATTTTCACGTGCCGCATCTGTAAAGAGAGACAAAACAACACGTTTTCCACGTGCAACATTTACCGCACAGCGCCGGGTAATACAGACTCTTACCTGAGCGCCACCAGCTGCCACAGGAGCATCTTTTCACAAGCCAGCTGCCAGACAAGAAAGGAAGGGGGGAACGGAAGTGAATATCGGACATATTGAACTCTATGAACTTAATACTTACTGGTCCTCACCAGGAACCTCAGAGTCAATACTCTCCGGAACTCTCCCGAGCTTTCAAACCAGTGAAGTAACTGGAATCGACGCGCCCCTGCAAATCCACGCAGGATGGAGAGCTCATCTTTCAAGAATATAAGGTGAGATTGCTGTGAGGGCATTTCGGAGGTGATTAGTTGGGGAGGACTGTGGGGGTGCCATCACTTGAATTCACAAGTGGCTAAATCCATCTCTCCACTTGCAGGAGAATATTTCTACGGGTTAAGCAAACAAGATTAGGAGGGCAGATCCAGTCAGTCATCGCTGCACTATGCATCACGTGGGTGGAGACCGCAGCTGTCCGGGTCCAACCGACGCCCCTGTGGGAGCCAGGTGAGCGTAACAAAACGTTTCACTTGTTTTTTGAGCTGATTTCTTCATCACCAAGGAGTGTTCTCCTGTGCCCGTCCACCTGTAGCCCCGCATTCCCCGGCTTATGTGCTAGCCTCCAATACTAGTTGACCGAGCACTGTAAAAAGTGAACGATTGTAGCAGTAAACATGCACTGGGATATTTGCATACCAACATACTTTGCAAGCAAACATATTTAACCATTTAACTACTGAGGGTTTTCCCTCCTAGTGCTGAGCCCTTTTTATGAGATTTCGGTATGTCGCATATAATCCCTTGTAACGTTTTTGTCACAAGAGCTATCTCGGACAAAATTTGGCCCCTTTTCTTCCCACACGTAGGCAGTCATAACAGGAATCCTACTTTGCTGTAGAGGGGTGAGAGAAAATAACAAAAAAGAGAGCAAATGTGTTTTTTCAGAAAATGCCAATAAAATGATGTCTAAAGAAGCCTGTGGCTTTTTCTTGTAAGAGCTAGGAACAAATGGTTTGCAGTTCTGAATTCACCATTTAACAAGCTTTCAAGAGCAGGTTGTTTGGAAACAAAAAAACATTTCTTTATAGGGTTACCATCAGTTTTGTGCGAGGTAGGCGATTTGTCCCTTTTTTATTTAATCGGACCTGCTTGGAAGGAATGGAATGGTAGGGGGAGGGTAGGAAAGCTAGATAAGAACCCAGAAAGGCATCTATTTATGAAAGGTAGACACAGAATTCTAAGTTCAGGAAAGGGTGATTTGCACAGGTCAGGCAACAACTATGTACCTAATATTTCTATAATTTGGGAAACAATTGGAAAAGTGATTGAAAAGAAATATGTGCTGGACATGTTTGGACTGGTAACCTAATGCCTTCTGTCAATATTGAGTAAAGCAATGCACAGCTACATTCCCCCGACTCATCTAGTTAGGAAATCACACATTTTTTGTAATGTTTCACAAAACAAACAATACGACGAGCCTAAAACTGAGCCATGGTACAAAGGATTTTATGCTGATGGATTAAACAGACGTACTTAGCATTTCAAAATAAGGAAATTAAGTGGTGAAGAATGGCAAGCATACATTTCCTTCCTGGAGGGAAAAGCTGTAATGAGACGGGGACGGAACAGGGCTCCCTGGGACCACCGCTGGACCTGGGGAAGGGAAGGTCGACCCACATGGGAAAAATGCGCCCAAAGCTGTGGACATCACCCTCTTCCGTCCTGGGGCCGGCGTACCCTGGGACTGCCGCTGAACGCTGGGACGGTCGGCCAAAAAGGGAGACACGCTCGGAGGCAGCAGCCCTGGCCATCCCGGAACTCTGGCTGGGCTGCGTTACCAGTATTCCCTCCAGGGTGGGATGGGGGACCCTGCTGGGGCTCCCTGGGACCGCCGCTGAACATGGGGACAGTCAATCAACAAGGGAGATAGGTGCCCAAGCCCGGAGGCAGCACCCCCGTCTGTACCGGAGCTCTGGCTGGCCTGCGTTACAGGTTTTCCCTCTGGGAAGGGATGGGCATCCTGCCAGGGCTCACTGGGACCACCGCTGGACTTGGGGATGATTGTCCAACATGTGAGACAGGTGCTAAAGGCTAGGAACATCAGCCCCGACCATCCTGTAGTCGTGGCTGGCCTGTGTTTACAAGTTTCCCCGCCAGGTAGGGATGGGCCTCTGCTGGTGCTCCCTGGGACCACCACTGAACTTGGGGACGGTCAACCAACAAGGGAGACAGGCGCCCAAGGCAGAGACATCACCCCCAATCATCCTGGAAACTGGCTGGCCTGCGTTACAGGATTCCCACACCAGGGAGCCCCGGCAGTGTAGCAATTCCTCCCCAGAGAGAGAGAAACTGTAACGCAGCATAGTCAGAGCTCCAGGACGGTCGAGGGCGATGTCCCGAGACTTGGGCGCCTGTCTCCCTTGTTGGCCGACTGTCCCCAAGTTCAGCGGCGTTCTCAGGGAGCCCCGGCAGGGTCCCCATCCTTCCTTGAGGGAAACGTGGTGACGCAGCCCAGCCACAACTCCTGAACGGTCGGGGTGATGTACTCATCCTTGGGCGCCTGTCCTCCATGTGGGTCGACCGTCCCCAAGTCCAGCGGCAGTCTTAGGGAGCCCTGGCAGGGTCACCATCCCTCCCCGAGGGAAAAGCTGCAACACAGCGCTGCCAGAGCTCCAGGGTGGTCGGGGATGCTGCCCCCGGCCTTCGGGGTCTGCCTCGCTCATGGGTTGACGGGGGCACCCCCCCCCCCTCCCAGCTCAGCAGCAGTCGCAGGGAGCCCCGGCAGGGTCCTCATCCCTCCCCAGAGGGAAAAGCTCTAACATGGCCCGGTCTGAGATTCAGGATGGCCAGGGGTACTACAACGGGCAATGGGTGAAACAGCCTGCAACCCCAAAATCTTTTCCCTGGTGGCTTAGTGCTCCTTACTGCTTCCCAGGGTTGGCCAAATGGAACCAGACCCTCAATTGTGCCCCCTCCCCCCAGGGAAGCAGAAAGGATCTGCCGCTCCTTGGGGGGGGTGGGGGGGGTTCCTGAGGGGGCAGGCCCTACAGGTATAGGGCCAGACCCCTGATGCCCCCAAGAATTCCTCTGGCAGAATTGCCCTATATTGTTTGGCCTTTCTTGGGGACAAATGGGTGCAACACAGTCCCCATATCCCCCCAAAGAAGGCAAAACATTTTGGCACCGTTTTTGTTTTTGGTGGGGGTGTTGGGCTGTTTAGCCTGGTGGGGGGGGGCACAACCCCCAAAATCTCTTCCTTGGTGGTCCAGTCGTAATTGCTGGTTGAGGATCGAATGATCCTCGACCAGCAATCTCCTTGAGTGAGGGCTCGTTGGAAAGGGGAGAGTCCCTTTCCAACGAGCCCTCACTCAAGGAAAGCGGGCTAGAAATCGGGCTAGAAATTCGCAGCTACGCAAAAGCGTAGCTGCGATATTTCGATGGATATTTCCAAGCCTAATGGATTCAGCATGTAAATATCACTTCCTGATGACGTCAGCGCACGTAGAGTGTGCCAACATCATCATGGCCACCCCCAGGCACGGGAGGATTGCTGCAGCAACAGGTGGGGGCGATCCGTCCCCCCAAAGGTAAGCAGTGCAGAGGACCAGGTATATCGTCCCCCGCACTGGAAACATAGTGCGGAGGACGAGATACCTTGTCCTCCGCACTTAAGGGGTTCATCTCTCATTATGATATTATGTGCATTTTAAGACAATGGGCCTCATTACGAATCACCCTGTCTTGAAGTAACGATGGCGGTAAACCTACCGCCACCGTTGTTTCCGGACTGGGTGATCTTGAGTTCTGCAGGCGGGAGGTGTCATTCCCGCCAGGTCTGACCTGGCGGGTTTAACACCACCCGCCTGCAGGCGGACGTGGAAACGCCGGCACCATCACGAGATGGTGCCGGTGTTTCCACTTCCCATTCCCATCGAGTCCCATAGGACTCGATGGGGATTTACCGAATTCTGCCTCCAGAATTCCCGGTCACCAGAGTCGTAATGCCCCGGTAATTCGAGTCCGGCGATAACCTGCCAGAATTTCAGGCACGGTTACCTCCGGATTCGTAATGACGCCCAATGTCATGAATATACATCTACACAATTATTTTGCAGTGCATTTCTTGCAACATACCCCACCCCTACAACCCTATAGTATTATACAACTGCTCAGTAAAGCCGTTTTTGTATAGCTGCGAGTTCTATATAATTTGTTAGACCTAGATGTGATTTTTAATTTTATTGCACTGTGAAAGTATTGATTGCATTGTGAAAACTAGGCCTTTCTCCCTCTATACCGGACTCTTAGACCTAGGTGTGCTTTCTTCTTTGTTAAACTACATTGTGAAATTAAGTGCTGTCTTTGGTTTTGTCTTCTTAGCAAAGCGTTCACTGAGCAAACTGTTCTACTACTGTCTGAGCCCCTGTCGTTTTGTTCAATTGTCTACTATTGTCTCGTCTCTCCTCGTCTGCTTGCACCCCTCCCTGCGTCCTTCCCTAGTGTTCTCCCCACCCTCCCACCCCCTCTTCTTTCCTCTTCTCTCCTCTCCCTACCTACTCTATGGTGCTCTCTCTCCTATCTTTTCTAACTGCTTCTCTATCGACTATCCTGCTCACCTCACTAAAACGGATAGGAAGAAGTTTAAAAAGGACCTCCTGGGCTCCAACCGAGGCTTTCCTATCGCTGACACCTATACCAGTGCCTCCTCCAGGCAAACCCTCACCGAGATCCTCTTTGTCCTTCCCTCGCCAGACCTACAGGCTCTTCATATGGTCTCTGTGCTTTCTACTTCCTCTTCTTCTCCCATTAATGGTGGTACCCTGTGGGAGGCACTCCTGTCCTCCTTCGACTCCTCTAAGGTCGTCATTAATGTTTACCATAATGGTACTGTCTTGGTCCAAGGCCCTTAGGACAATCTTCTTCTATTTGATAGACGCTTCCCGCGCCTCATCAATTTCCCTTCTTCTACTGCCGTCCCCTCTTTCCTCAACGCTTCCTTGCCTCCCGCAGCTGTCTCCTCCTTGGCTGCCTTGCCCCCTCTCCTCCTTAGTCCTCTGCCCCCCCTCAGGCTTCTACCCCTCTACAGGTCGTACCTCTGATATGTACCCTTCCCCGGAAGTCTTTCAAGGATGGCAACCTTCTCCATATTGCCACTCTAAATTTTTGCTCAGCTGTCGCACTCCTCCGTCATCTCATCTGCCTCACTGAGAAATGGTTTACGCCCAGCTCTGTCACAAGCCTTGACATTCTCCTCCCTGATGGCTACAAGATCCTCTCCGTACCCAGGTCCAATCGTTCCAGAGGGGATGTAGCCCTGATCTTCCCTGAGTGGATTCCTGCCTCTGTCATTTCCACGTAGGCCTACTCCTTCTTCAAATGCCTAGTCTGCAGGCTCTCTCTCTCCTAGCCATTCCCTTACTGTGGCTGCCATCTATCGGCCACCTGGTCAGATCTCCACCTTCCTCTGAGTGGGCGGACCTCTCCTCCTCCTCCCTCTTTGCCTCGACCACTCAACTCCTCCTTCTTGCAGACTTTAACACCTGGTTCCATCCTGTCCTTCCTCTGGACTCTTTCATGACCTCTGTGACTCTCTCTGTCTCTATCCTCCCCTCTGGCCCGACTCAATCTGCAGGGCACACGCTTGATGCTCTGATCGCTACAGACCTTCCCATTTCTACCCCGCTCACCACTCCCCTCTCCTGGAGTGATCACTTGCTCCTTTCCTCCCAGCTCACTCTCTCCACTCCTCGGGCCAAGCCTACCCCAGCACTGCCACCTACCTTCTCGGTTATCTGACCCATGAGGCGTGTGTCAGTTGAGGCTTTCGCCACCACTTTCTCACCTCACACTCCCCCTTTGGCTGACTCACACCCTGACACAGCCCTCTCCATGCTCCACTCTGCAATATCTGATCCTCCCAATGTTCTTACCCCTGTCATGAGGATCCGCTTGAAGCCCAAAGTCAAGTGCAACTCCTGGTATTACTCAGACCTCGCCACCCCTAACCACAAGTGCAGGGTGGCTGAGCGGAAACTTCCGGTACATCCTCTAACAAACTGGCCTGCCGCCTGCTCCAAAGGCAATACGAACTCTCTGTACGCACTACGAAGAGAGCCCACATCCAAGTCTGTCTCTGCGGCATCTAACAACTCGACCAAACTCTTTAAAATCTGCAAGGAGCTGGCCAATCCTGCTGCAATCTCTACCTCTCCTGTCCCCGCCCAGGCCCTCTGCATGGCCCTGGCTTCTCATTTCATCTCTAAAACTCAGGACATTCTGTCCTCTCTCTCATCCTCTCCCCGTGCCCCCTCTACTCTTGGCTCTTCCTCTGGCCCATCTTCGGCCACCTGTCCTCCCTCCTTCTCTGCCTTTCCCCTGTTCTCCCCATACGAGGTTTCTGGACAAGTCCGGTCTATGAAAGTCTTGTCGAAACAGGTTCTTCCCTGTTCCTCCAACTGTCAAGGACCACATTGATACCTTGGCCCCTGCTCTGGCTGACTTCTTCAACCACTCCTTCGCCACTGGAGTCTTCCCTTCCCCCCCTTAAGCACCCCCCTTGTGCACCTTCTTCTTATGAAACCGTCTGCCGACCCGTCCTTTCCGGCTAACCATCACCCAATCTCCATCACTCCTTTCCTGGGAAAACTCCTGGAAAAGCTGGCCATCTCCCGGCTTAATCTTCATAATGAATCTCTTGGTTGTCTCCATGACCCTCAGTCCGGCTTCAGAGCTGCCAGAAGCACGGAAACTGCTCCTGAACATCTGTGAAGACCTGCTCTCCAACCTCGATTCCAACACCCCCTGTGTCCTCATCTTACTTATGATATAGTTTATTTATATAGCGCCTATACACAATGTTTCAAAGCGCTTTAAGGCACGTGAGGGAGCAAGGGGAAATAAAATGACATTCTTACAGGCCATGAACAGTAAGGATGTCAAATTAATTATCATACTCGGCCTGACGACATTTAAGATAGTGCAAGGGATAAGACATAGATAAGGAAGGGAGGGGGAGAGTGGGGAAGGAAATGGAAACAGGCAGGCGACTACCGTACTAGGCCTGACAACATTTCTGGTAGAGTCGGAGAAAAACAAAAGGTGAGGGCGAGGGGTGCAGAAAGGGAGGAGAGGAACAAAACAAGCGACTATCGTACTAGGCCTGGCTACATTTCAGATAGTGCTGGAGGGCGTGGGGGGGACAATTACAGGGAGTGGGGGAGGAGACAGATGAGGTTGCTATCGTACTCTGTCCATGGACAAATCTTATAGAGTATGTGCATAGAAGAAAGTATGGGGAGGGAGGGGAGGAGATATGAAAAGGGAGAGGAGGAGAGAACAAGTAAGCCGTTGAGGCGAGAGCAAATACAATTGAGGAAGTCAGTAGTAACACATAATGTTGCGACCTAGGATACAAGATGAAGATGGGAACAGCATGATTCAGGGCCACCATGAGTACAAGATGCAAAGGAAGTCCAGCATGAGAGTTGATCTCGCTTCTGCCTTTGACATGGTCAACCATGCCAACCTGCACAACCGTCTCCGTGATAACCTGGGTATCTCCGATCAGGCCCTGGCTTGGCGGACCTCTTTCCTCTCCGATTTGACCCTCCCAGGTCCAACTTGGGTCCTTCATCTCCTCTAACTCTATCTCTACCTGTGGTGTTCCCCAGGGGTCTAACCTCTCTCCCTGGCTGTTCAACCAATAGCTGGCACTTCTTGCCCACTGCATTGCCGCTCTCTGCACCAACTTTCTGTGCTATGCAGATGACGCTCAACTAATTTTCGGGCTCCCTTCTGGCTCTTCTTCTCCTTCTCTCATCTCTGACTGTCTGCTATCCAGTAGTTCTGTGCCGCCAATCATCTCTGCCTTAATGCCAATAAGACTGAGATTCTCCTCATCGGCACACCTATTCCTTCCTTTCCTGTCCCTCTCTGGTCGGCCTCTATTGGCCCTCTTCCTGCTCTCACCTGTGAGGCTAAAAACATTGGTGTTATCTTTGAATCCACACTCTTTCTCTCCTCACATCTCTGACATCTCTAAGAAGTCACACTGCCAGCTGCACCTCCTCAGAGGTATTCTTCCTTTCCTCTCCTTCCCTCAGAAGCTCACTGTCTCCAGATAATCTGGTTCTCTCTAGGCTGTACTACTGCAACAGCCTCTTTCTAAATCTGCCTGCTTCTACTCTCTGCCCTCTGCAACTCCTCCAGAACAGGACTGCGAGACTTGTCCTTGGCCTCAAGCCCAGGGTTCGTATCTCTCCAGGACTGAAATCTCTGCAGTGGCTCCCAGTGGCTGTGAAGATAAAGTTCAAAACTCTCTGCATTGTCCACAAGACCTTCTGGGTCCTGGGGCCTCAATACCTTCAACTCTCTCTTCCTAAATATCTTCCTTCCCGAGCTCTTCACTCATCTTCCTCCAAGTTCCTCAGGGTCAGCCGCTTCTCCAAGCAACAAGTTGGTGGTAGATTTCATTCTAAAGCTCGGGCCTCCCTCTGGGACAGCCTCCCTGCCTCCCTGAAACTTGAGGAGAACCATCTCTGGTTCCGGAAGCACCTCAAAACCTTCCTCTTTGCTTCTGCTTTCTCTCTTCCTCTCGGCTGCTGATCTCCTTGCTGAAACTGAATCTGCACTGGTCACCTGACTACCCTCTGATCGCGGGTCCAGGTCCCCTCCTGAGCCAGTTGCACACTTGCACTGGCACCCCTGCACTTGGGGACTGTTTTCTGTAACAGTCCCCTACCAGCACTTGCCTTCGGCTGGCCACACCTTTTACTTATTGCTTTTATTTATTATTTGCTGTCGATCCCATGTACTGCACTGTCCCCCTCCCCCGCACTTTCCCCTTCCCCTGCACTTGCGTAATCTCAATGTCTCCTGGCTTAGTAAGATCGTTGTCTCTGTCTTCCCTCTGTTCCCCTTACCTAGCCTCGTTGCGGCTTGAAACACTTGTTTATAGGGGCGTTATAAAGGCCATATCATATACCAAGGTCTATGCCCAATGGATCTCTGCTTGGAAAGGATGCAAATTCTGTTACACGCATTCTACTATCTGAATATCGATTGCCCTAATATTATAGAGGAGAATTGACATGCACAGTCCATACACATTATCCCTTGCAGACCAAGTAAATGATATTGCAATGTTGCTCTCCACTTCTAGGGTAATGTTAGCAATGTTAAAGTAGGAGACGCTGAGCTTGACATTGGTCTACTCAAAATCCTTAGACAGCAAATTGATATTTGAGTTTCATAATGTGTTACATTTCAAGGGGACCACTGCAAAGCACTTGCGTGACATATGTACAAAAAAGAGGAAGCATCAGATGAGGCTACACATCCAAGAAGCCTGCTTACTTACAGTCAGTATCCAATATTTTGCTGATAGTTGGGTTACGCAGTGTGGGTGACGCT
This sequence comes from Ambystoma mexicanum, assembly GCF_040938575.1. NCBI lineage: Eukaryota > Metazoa > Chordata > Amphibia > Caudata > Ambystomatidae > Ambystoma > Ambystoma mexicanum. The sequence continues at coordinate 1,266,557,319 of NC_090932.1, read as the reverse complement.
TTTGGTAAGGCAACAGAAAGTCTGGTGCTTGAACGTTATTCATGTTACAACAAATCTAAAATAAGTGTATGTAGGTAAGTCTGGTAACCTTTCGTAGAGCCAAGAGAGCAAGAGTCTAGGTTGATATCTAAATGTGTTGTGGGACAGAAGTTAGTCACAAGGTAAAGGTGTGCTGAATTCAATTATCGGAGTCATTGGTGGTAGGTCATGCTTGCATAGTAGGGTAATGCAAATGAGCTATACCAGAATATCAAGATGAGTTTGTTATTTTAAGAGAAAACAAATGTCAGGTAATTGTTGTGGCTTTTACCTTATTACATCTTCTTGAATAGGTGACAATTGCCTGTGGCGCTGCTAAAAATCTTCTGAGCGGCACCCAGAAGCAAGCTGGGCAAGCGCACATACACACAGCTAAGAGGGACCATTCCTTGGCACTGATGAGTACATATAATACTAATGATATTAGTCTACTATATAGCAGATCCTGACAGCTGTTTCCGGCTTCTTCTGAGCACTTTAAAAGTAGCTGTTATTATTACCCAATTTAATGATACTCAATGTATCTACCTCAGAAGGATGAAGGGCTAAATTACAGGCAGACAGGATTCGCACTTGTGAAGTGCTGACTGGGCACCTGTGAAGTGCTGACTGGGCACCTATCAATTGTGGGCGCCTAACCTGCGAGTTCCACCGGGACCTGAAGATATTTAATATTGGCATGTTTGGTGACAATGTGACGGGATCCAATCGGTTTGCAATGACGTGGGGGTGTGGATCTGGGTGGTTTAAGACGTAATGAGGGAACTGAACGCAATATTGACTTTGTCTACCTTCCAGTGAAGCGGTTCATGTTGCCCAATGCATTTGCCTCACAATTTACTATTGAAGGTAAGAGCGTGTTGAGTTTGAAGCATCCACTGCTGTCCACCAAAGAGGAATGATTACTGAAGACCTAGGAAATCGACAACAAAGAAATGCTAACTTCATAAATGATTCCTCGCAGAACATTGAGACTTTTTTTGGTATTGTTTGGAGAAAAAGCACGGCTCTGAGGTGCCCCCACAAAATTGGGACAGTTCAGAGAACAAGAGAAGCCTGTAGGGCTGTTTTAGTGAATTGGGACAGAGTGCTAGGCTTAATATTGGCCAAATGGAAAGGCTTATTTTGTTGTTTTGCACTGTTATTACCCGGTGTGCGGTTGGTGGAAGGAGAATTAACTAGTAATGCTTGTAAAGGTGAATGCCAGATTTATTGACCATTGTTCATTAATTTGTTAATTTTTATACTTCATTGGAAAAATTATCAATAAAAAAGATTTCGCACAATAAAATGGAAGTCTGTATCTAAATGGTCTAATACTGCAGAAGTTGAAACACATTAAAAAATGAGTCCCAGACCATAGTCCTTTCTCCAACTCTGGTTCTTTTCCATGATTCACTTTTATTTATGTTTAGTATGTGAGTGACGCTAGGTTTTATGTGGATGATATACTGAAAAAAGGACCCAGTGGCAGGCACCCTGTGGCTTGATGTTTATCACACAAGGCAAGGAATCATGACCCTATGTTTGAAAAAATCATGAATAGGTGCTTTGTAGGTTGTGGTGAAGGGGACATTCTTACACAGACTGAGGTGACAGGAAAGTTTGTGCAGAAGGAATTGGTTTACTGGCCATTACTTCAAGTTCAAAGCCAAGGATTTGGATAGTACATGAATATTGCCCAGTTGAGGAAGAACACTTAGCACACTTTGAATCTGACAGATAACAGAAGAAAATGTTCTATTCTTTTAGGTTTTATGATGTCCGTGCACCTGCCCATACAAACCTTTATGAGCAAGAAGATGACCTGTACGTCTGTCTACATGGTTCTCAAGGGAAAGTCAGAGGGAGACGCCATACACATATGTATCCTATAGATGAAAATGCAGAGACACCATGCACATTCATATCCTATAGATGAAAATGCAGAAAAAAAGTATTTTATGACGTGTTAAAAATATTAGGCCGTCTTTTCACAGCCTGTAACAAATTAGCCCATACTTTGATCTCAAAGAAAGGACAACGTGATCCATCTGCATTCTTTAGGGAAAATCGTGAGCAGCTTTGCATTTGGAAAGCGTAAGCAATATATGAATTTCCTGCATAAATATTCTTTAACCCTTCTTTGAATGCCTAACCACCTACCCTGCTGTCTTACATAGTCTTGCAACAGGGTTTGGTCATCAAAACAATTGTGTTGTCTCACATACAAAGTGATGACGTTCAGTGTCTGAGAATTGGAGATGGACAGCTGAACAATTTGATTCCTACTGACCCACTCTTGGTGACTTACTCAGCATAGACTCAAGCATTGAGGCCAAAGCCAAGTTTATAGCAGATAGAAGTCCAAGTGGCAATCAAGGAAGATGATCACCCTGGACTGGGTGAGATTTATAGCTCACAGATGCTCCTAAGACCTCAAGTGTACCCAGTATGTTCTCATGTAGTTCTTCTGGAAACTGTTGGAGCTTCTCGTTCCTGTACACTAGGGAGACTTAACTGGGTAGACTGGCATAATGTTATGGGACCTCTTTCACGTGCTAGCTTCCTGTATTATTAGGGGGACTGAGATGTTATAAAGGCCAAGACAGAATTTCTTTGAACATTTTCTACAGTAGCCAACCCTAAGATTAAGGAGGGGATCTAGATAAGGATGTTCTTTAACTGCACTGCTTGTTGAACTCTTGCTAGAGCCAATGTCCATAATGTTTTGTGTGCATCGGCCGAACGGGACGATTAGCCTGGGTGTGCACAAAATACTGCTGTATGATAATAACATACTCTTCTATATAAAAAAATATCCTAACAAGACATTACCCTACATAATTTGTACATCATATCTGCTTATTTTGTCCTGTCTTTCAGGTTGATTGGGTGAGAATGATTCTGGTAGGCTGATGGATCTTGCACTCAGGACGCCTTACATTTCTTGATAAACAAAAATACTGATGGATGACCCTAACACATGCTTGTAAATGGGCGCTCTAAGATAACTGAAACCCACTCCTGACCCACACAGAGAACTACCTTTGGAAAGCAGACACACTGTGTCTCTATTCATATTTTGGATATTCAATAAAGTAGGGAAAATATGGTGGAGATAATATTATGATGGTATATTATTCCTATAATGAAGAAATGATAAATGTTATATTCATATAATGGTTTGCCGCTTTACAGTTCTCACTCTCCTTCCTCTTTTCACGTTGACCCTCTTTCAATTTGACAGAAAGAAGTGAATTCATGTCATTATGGGAGTAGCTGCAGCATATGATATCCTTATATACATCTTAATACTTTCCACTGACAGAGTCCTTCCTGTCTAGAAAGAAAAGGAGGTTACATCCACAAGGTAGCAGTTGAATATTCGTCACGCCCCTGCTTTCAATACACTGCAGAGCAATTCCTTTACTACTATTGGTCATGAACCCAGTCTGGAATTTAAAGTCATGGTAGGACGTGTGCCCCTTTGCACCTTAAGCTGCAGAAAAAAAGCACTCAAAGCAGCAAAATGGGAATGCCTGATAAGTCAGAGGAGAGTACAAAGAGAAAGCCAGTTGGTGTTTGAATGGCTTTCATGACCAACCAAAAATTAAATCTGAGGGGTGTAGTCTGGCAGCTTAGCATGATGACTGCTCATACTTGAGGCTCCTGGGAGTTTGAGCCTTGGTTTCACACGCTGCTTCCCAGGTCAGATAAGGGCCATTGACAACACCTATCTGAATGAGAGGAAACCTTTTATAGCCATTTAATAATCGCCTGCACACCTTAGCAGAGAAGTAACCCTGTTGAAGTGTTTTCTGGGCCCTGGTTCACCACATTGAAGCATTCTGTGGACCCTGAAGCACTGATGAGCCTTCCAGAAACTTTTCATTAGACAATCCCTTTGATCCTGGTGATGGCCCTTAAGCCATGAAACCCAGAGCCCCCGCCAGACCTTGATTTCTAATGCGTAAAGTGCTGTTGCATCAGGTTGGGCCAGCATCTCCCTTACCTCACCCAGAAGTCTAGGCTGGATTTCTTCTGCCTGTGCTGCTGCTCCTTAATGGGTCTGCTTTTTAGCTGGTGTGTGCCATCTTCAAACCACCATGAAATCCTGCGGGAGTGCAGACCACCTCATGGAGGGCTGCTCTACACCAGAGCGATCCAACAACAATGTTGACCATGTTGGTATTGACCTATGCTGCGTGTGAAGACCTTATCTTTTTCCTAATTGCTATTGATGCGAAGTTTAAAAGGAGGCAACTATCTTCATACAGGGCTGTTTGCCTTGTAGTTGAAAACATTCTATGACTCTAAAACTTTTCGAAACTGCTTGTTCAAGTACTTTCTTTCTGTCGTTGGTACCTATTTGTTCATCCACTCCTTATTAAATACTCACCACCTGCTAAATTGAAAGGATAATTGCGTAGTAAAGAAACAAAGGACATTTCTACTCCATCTTAGCTTAAGATCTTCTTCTGATGGCCAACTGAAGGCTTCCTCTGGAATCGAGGTTGGGAGCTAACGCAAAAAATAGCAGCCAAATAGGAGACGAGACATATGTAAGGAAGGTATGGTATCAAAGTAAACAGTACAAAACAAAATAAGGTACGGGAGCACACCAGTAATTATTATGATGGTAAGTTTACTTTTGAGCTAGTAGGAGGGTGCGGGGAGAGAAACAACCCTGACACTGGGTTGTGCAACAACAATAACAGCCTATTAGTTAGCTAATGGTGTTAATTAAAATCAAGGATTCTCAAAGTTAGTAATATCTTGTTGATATCTTTCATCGTGGTGGATGCAAAGCCATAAAGGAAGCATTCCTGGTACTTGCCTACTCACTTCTCTTCAAAGGAGTATGATGGCCCGAGGTACTCCAGGTGGATGTGTACAATTGAAGATACCCGATTATTCGATGATCTGAGCTACGTTGAATGTTGGTGAATGTTTTTATGATGGACCATGATAGCATCTGAGCGATGGTGGTGTAATATAATAGATTCTAATGGAGTATATATTTTTATCTTAGAACACTTGAAGGAAGGAAATAATGAACTTTGTGCTCCTGATCAAGGCATAGAAGTCCCGAGAGGCATTGAGCACAGATTGAAGCTTTGAAATGTGGAATTATTTGTAACCATTTTTGAATTTGACACAAATCATGTATTTCAATGTAAATACTTGATATAGTTGTAAGATTACATTGAATGTGTTTGTTTTTTTATATGTAAACAATCTTTTCTAATAACATAAATATTGTTTGGTTATACAGAACCCAAAGGTGTGCAGGGGACGCGAGTGTACCACAGTTTGTGGACACTGTTTTTTTCCTTATGGTATCAAAATAAGACAGACACAAGTGACCACAGTTCAGGGTTTTTATTGAACTTTATCAAGGGTATGATAAACGCCTACCTAAATCTAAAGATGGGAGCAAGCTACAATCATCAAATAATAACGCAGTCCTAGTGGAGTCTCGTCAAACTAAAAGGGCTTATACTATAAAAAACCTATTGCCAATCCTTACCGCTAATTTACAAATGGTGTGGGGAAATGTGTTTACAAAATAAGTCAGGATGTTTAGGCCGTTGGCCTCCCTTCTGCACGGTTTCAGCACGAGACAAGGCGGTTCGCTAGAGCATAGCACACTCTTGACTTCTTCGGCACGAGGACACAGTTCCATTACCAACATCAGGGCCTTCTGTGCCCAAGTCTCTTAAATTATCAAAGTCTCTTGATTCAGAGGGCCTGATGTACGAAAACACTGAAAGGTTCCTTTACAAATATTTACGTTGGGCGATTCACTCTTCACTCTGGATCCCCCTCAGCCGGGCTCGGATCCTTTTCTCCAAAGCTTATAGTATATTTTCTCGGGTGACTCACGGCTCACCCCAGATCCCCCTCAGCGTAACTCAGATCCCTTTTGCACAATTAGTCTACCTCAGCCGGGCTCGGACCAATTGCAGTTCGTATTAGCTATCGGAGACTATCGAATGTGTACAAGGTTTGGCGTGACCCTTTGCAGGTAGGGGTGTAGAGATCTTCGGCTTTGAGTAAGTATTCAGCTGAATTCCGGCTGAAAAAAGCCATTCGGCTCTGGCCGAATAGTTGCTTGCTATTCGGCTCTTGCTAAATACTTTGTTATTCTCGTTTGAATACAATGCAACAAGAACTCAGAAAGGCAAATCTAGACTTCAGTATGCAAAACTGAATAGAATCAGACCAGACTTTTAGTCACCAGACCAGACAAGTTGCTATCACACAGCTGTAAAATACCTTATATTCTAATCTGCTCTTTAGGACATGTTTTGTTACAGATTCTTGGACAAAAAAGGTGCTCATCTTTTATACTTAGCCAGCAACACTACCGGATAATCTTTTCTTTTGGCGAATGTTTATATTCAATGTGCACTTTCTTCAGTTGAAAAAGACAAACTGAAAGAAATGTGCATATTTCACTTTAGGATACGTTCAGTTCCTGCCATGTCACTTCCCATTGCATGTGTCATAGTGCCCCCCCCCCTTTTCTTTTTTAAGAACTTGAGTCCTGAGTTTAACATTATCTGATATTTTATCAGGAATGATAAGGTGCATATATTTGTGTATTGGCGAGGATAAGTGAAAAGTGAGCAGAATTTGTTCCTATGCCCACGGAGAAACATTAAGAATTCACAATAGGTAGTGGAGACTAGCAGGGCTCGGTTATGTCAGGCAGAGTAATATGCCCCAGCTAACAGGCCTCTCAGAGGAATTTATGTTGGGTAATCTCTCCAGTTCCAAAGTGGGCCAGTGTGTGACAGCGGGTAAAGATAGGTGTGAGAACTCTGTATGAGACAGAGAGCTATGCTCTGTTGGTGGAATTTGGAGGATGTAGAGTTGGGAGAGCCAGAGAATTCCTGGCAAGGGCCAAGTGAGGGCCGAGCCTTAGAGTCCGGCTTGGCTCCAAGTGGCAAACATGGGCTGAACTGGCAAAATTAGCATGCAAGTCTTGGAACCAAAGACCCCATTGCCGGCATACAGTGCAAGCCCCCATAACTGGCATCCTGCCCCCCCAACACCCCCACAAACATCTTACTTGGGTCCTGCCACCCGGTAACACAAATACCAAACATGGCATTACACCTTCCACCTCAACAACACAAATCCCCTACCTGGAATTCTGCTTGCCCATACCTACTTAACATAAATCCCTGCATGGCCTCCCACCTCCCCAGACCACACACAGAGATCACCCTATACCTACTCGGAGCAATCGGACATTGAAGGCAACCAGAGCCAGAAAATTATTCTGCTTTAACGAGGAATAAAACAATAAACTATCAGGTAGTAGCGACTAAGTTTCATTTTTGTTCTGTAATGTTCTATTCCTCTGAAATGTTTCCTTTTGAAGCGCTTTTAATTTGGTTTGGCTAGTGGGTTCAACTCTGACATAAAGCAATTCTCTAATGAGAATGTGCATTTAGGGCCTTTCTTACTAGTTAATATATGAAAGGGATTTGAATATGTGCTTTGGTTCTCCTAAATGTTAAGCCCCTTCATATGCTTGTTTCTCAAATTTAGCATTTTGCTCTTTTGACAAACCTGTTAACAGCTGGTCACAGTACTGCCAAGGTGACAAAGGAACAGACCAGGCTGAGACACAACACCTTACTATCAGCACGAGTGATTGCGGACCATTGTTTACTCAGAAATGGGTGGGTGCAGGTCATAATTGCTTTTTAATCACTTCTAGCAGCAGTTGAATGCAGGGGCAAGAGGGATACCGGCAGCGCTCAGGAGAAGGGGCCAGGTCAGACCAGCCTTTTTTAATAAATGCGTGTAAAGAGCAGGCCTCTAAACAATTGTACGCCTCTTTGTTTAATCCCAGCTACCCTAGCATGCTCCTCTTTATGTTGGAATAAATAGCACCCCCTCTATGATTTGTGTCTTGGTAGGCCAGTGTGATGAATCCCAGGATATCATCCGTGCTTCCCTAGGGGGAGCCCCTTTCCATGAGGCCAGGGATGTGAGGCTGCTACCCGATAGTTCCACTGGTGGTGGTACTCAGCAGGTGGATCTCATGGGAAGAATCCCCCTGCGGGACTGGGGGTGATTATCAGGGAAGATTGCGCTACACCCTGAATACCCCATTCCCTCCCTCCTCTCCCTATCCTATACGGGGGTAACATGATTCCACACTATTCTATTTACCTATATAGGGTAGATTATCCAAACATCTTCCAAAGTACAGAGATCAGGAAGAGTAGGGTCTCCCTGTATGAATCTTGCCAAAGTACTGAGTCTAAGAAGATTCCAAGCAACTCAGTTGAGATGAATAACGCCAGTACTGGGAGGACGAAGAGGCATGGACTGATGGAGAGAGCTCTGCAGAACCAACTCTAGCAGTGTAGTCAATATGGACAATCGGTAAGCTGCCGATACATAAAAAGGGAAGAGGGACTGAAGTGTTTATTCAGCCCTCCCTCGAGGACCCGCAAGCAGGTTGGCGGAGCAGAGAAGAGAGACCAGAGGAACCGAGACGCAAAGCTAGAAGCCGAAGCTTCCAAAAAGGGTCAAAGGAAGAAGGACCCTTTACCCTGCTGGAAACAGACCACAGAAATCTGCCGGAGAGAAGCGGCTGCACTGTGCTCGCTGGCAAAGCAGAGTAGCAGCAAGCAGCAGCTACAGAGATGCCGTGGCTAGGGCAGACCACATGGAAAGCATGCAGTAGAAAAGATAGACTCCTGGAACCCGCCAGAGCCCAAACGGAAGCTCCCTGAAGGTAGGGGTTTGCCAGTGCTAGTCAGTGGGAATGTAGGACAGATCTGGGGACCCCTTAAGGGTACAAGTACCCTGGAGTTAAAGGTTGGGAGGAAAGCCTGTGAGAGAGACTTAAGTAGGGGTCTGGTACCCTAAGCAAAAGTCCCTCTAGGCTGTGTGCATGTGCGCTTGCCGAGCTTGCTTCTGGGTGCCACACAGAAGATTTTTAGCAGCGCACAATTCTCACCTATTCAAAAAGATGTAATAAGGCACGAGCCACAACAATTGCCTGACATTTGTTTTCTCTTAAAATAACGAACTAATCTATACCCTACAATGCAAGCATGACCTAACAATCCCACCAGGATGCACCCACAAGAGGTCAAAAACGAACATTAAAATGCATCTTCGTGAACAGAAGGATCTAATCGAGATATGCCTGGACCCATTAACCAAATAATATTCCCTCCCCACCTACGACTCCAATACTTGATTCTACCATGATTTTACCTTATGACTCTAACTTCTGCCCCAGAACACACTTAGATATCAACCTAGACTCTTCCTCTCTTGGCTCTACGAAAGGTTACCAGACTTGCCTACATCCACTTGTTTTATATTTGTTGTAATATGAATAACGTTCAAGCACCAGAATGTCTGTTTCTTATGGTGCCTTGCCAAAAGAGTGAGCCACAGTATGCAACCCAATTATCAGCCAAATATTGGATACTGACTGTAAGTAAACAGGCTACTTGGATGTGTAGCTTCATCTGATGCTTCCTCTTTTTTGTACATGTGTCACGCAAGTGCTTTGCAGCGGTCCCATTATGAAACTCAAATATAAATTTGCTGTCTCAAGATTTTGAGTAGGCAAATGTCATGCTCAGCGTCTCCTTCTTTAGCCTTGCTAACTTAATTACTTTCAGCTTTATTTTGGCCAAAGCAGGCCATAAAAGCAATACAGATCAATCAAAACAAAAACACAAAATACATACATTGTAGAAAGATTAATTAAAATACGTGTACCTAAAACAATTGATCTTTTCATAATAATTACCATATGCCACCTTCTAACCCAGTAAAGTACCAGTCAGTGTGCAAAATGTGCAATTGTGTGTGTGCAAGGTTCCGACCTCTGACCCCTCTGGACGGATGATGTGCCATTTAATAAATCCATAAGCCACTAAAAGAGTAAAAGCCCTACATGCCACTAGCCTACCTCTACTCAGAACAAATCAGCAAAGTTCAAATATGTAACCTAAGTGCACAAATTATGTTTAATAACATCTGCAGGGAATACAAGAACCTTACAAAGGTAGTTGAACAATAAGAACCCCTCAGCCATTTCATTTACACTAGGGTGAGTCGTGTGACATACAAATGCATACAGAGCTTAACAACACAATTTCAAACAACTTACTGTTCAAGTACTGTTTATACCCAAAATGCTCTTTAAGGAGCCAGTACCTTGAAGAGTTAGTGGATTGCACAATCTTAGCCAATGCATTTGCTTCCCATTTTACGGTGTAAACGGATTTAATCTTTGCTTTGGTGAAGTTGGGACTACTTGCTTTATTCAGCCAATGCTCATTCACCCCATAACATAACTTTCTTTTTTGACCCACTTGATCCAGGGTAACTGTGTGCCTTCCTCTTGGCCTGTAAGCTCCCTAATGGCTTCCCTGTATTTCCCCAAACCAGGGTTGGCCCATACACGCACCCAATAATGCACGGGTTTGGCTACACAAATTAACCCTATACTCTGAATACCCATTTCAAGGGTAGTAAGCAGATTTGGGGTACTCTTTGAACACTACTGCTCCACCGCTTGTAATTTCCCTCTGTTGTTCATGCCCCAGAGCTCAGCACCATATAGCTCTGCTTGTCTGGCTTGGCACTTAGGTTTCTAGAGAAACACCCGCCAGACCACTCCCATGCTCCATAGTGAATCTCGTTATTATGCAGCTATATCTAGCCAATGTCAATACGGCACGCTCTATCTGTTCCCCCACCCCACCCTCCCAAGTGCAGTCCACCTTCACTCTCAAGCCTAGGAAGTCATAACTCTCGACTTGTTCAATGTGTCCTTCTCTAAGCCATAATTTTAGTTTAGCATGTGTCTTGGTCCTACCTCTCCTGTGTCATATTTAAGCTTGATCTTAAACACTGATCAATGGTACTTGTATTACTCTGGAAACCCGCCTGCATATGGTTTATCGGTCCTGCATCCTGTATCCAGGACTTGGGGTGAGCTAGAACTGAGCTGGCAAAGGTTTTCCCACTAAAATGACCCTATAAGTGGAGTGCAACATTCAATATCATTTACTTGCTTTGCAAGGGATAATGGATATGGACCCTGCCACGCAATACTCCTCTATAATATTAGGGTGATAGATATGCCGATCGCAGAATGCTTTCCACACAATCTGCATCCTTTCCAAGTATTCAGAGTTCCATTGGGCATAGACTCTAACAGAGTATATGGTAACTTGCTGCTGCACAAAAACGACTTCACTGAGCATTTGTATAATACTATAGAGTTGAAGGGGTGGGGTATGTTGCAAGAAATACACTGCAAAACAATTGGGTACATGCAGGTTCATGACATTGTCTTAAAATGCACATAATATCATAATGAGACATTAAATATGTTTTTCTTGCATAGTATTGTTGGTATGCCAATATCCCAGTGAGTGTTTACTGCTATAATCCCTCACTTTTTACAGCGCTCTATCAACTAGTATTGGTGCTAGCACAGGAGCCGGGGAGATACAAGGGTGCAGGTGGAAGGGCACAGGAGAGCACTCTGGTGATGAACAAATCAGCAAAGTTCAAAAACCAAGTCATACGTTTTAGCAGTTCAGTGCATGGACATGTTTTGTTTGCTTAAGGGTAGTAAACTGCATCTTGTGTTTGTATCTATGCTCCGCTGCCGAGGGCATTTCTATATAATCATATGTTCTTAGTTTATTGACTCAAGCATCCTGGTGCAACTTATTTGTGATAGCAATGAATTACAGAAGAGGGGTCCCTGGTTACAGAAGAAGAATGCATAGGTGGTTTACTTCAACGGGGCTCCATGAGAAACCTCAGTAAGTCTCTTCTTGAATTTTGTCTATGCTGTGGTGAGGAAGGGAGGGCAAAACTATAGGCTGTATTATGAGCCCTGTCATTGAACTTGGTCTGTCAGGGTTGCAGGCAGGGCTCTGATAAGATTTTGCTCTCTACTTGGATTCAAATGCTTTTTCAGGGACTAAAAAAAGTAATTGGCTTTGCCAATAGGGATATTTTAGGCTTATTAAAATATATTTTTTCCTCTTGAATTTCCTCTTGAGGTCGGGCATCGATCTTACTAGAGTTTTTTCCTATGCCACTGCTCTGCTGGTAACTAACTTTACAAAAATATCAGTGCACGTTTGTGGGTAGACGCAGGGGGTCGGCTCCCATGTGTTCATCGTTTCCCATTTTTGTTGGGCACATTTTCCTGTTTTTATGGCGTAAACATGGATGCTGTATATGCCTCTTAGATAAAAGGCTTCTTTTGATTAGGCGTTGTTACAGGACAATGTAATGTGGATAGTAAGCAGAGGCCCAGGCATTCTGAGCATCATATTCTGAGGTGCAGTTATTCTGAGGCAATTATCATTATTACTCATTACATATCCTTACTCAAACTATGAATGTTCTCCTGGCCCTTAAATTACTTCATTAAAGTCGCACATGAACAATTGCCATGTTTTCTGACACATTCATTTTAGTTGTCATTATTCCATCTGTAAATATTGTGTTCTGTCTGAATCTTTTAACAGCCACATCAATTATGATGAGCGATATTTGTTTTTTGTACTACACATGAGTGTTTTTCCAGTGGCATACAACATATATTTTACTCTGCACAGGAGTACTTTTACTGGGTACTGTGCCTGATCTTGAAGTCTTGGACTAGTTGATGCGTTGTCTTTATAATAACATTTGTTTAGCCTATATGTTTGGAAACGGTGTTGGAAGGTGCAACTTTTACACAGGTTTGAAAAGAATTGCAAAGGATGGAAGGCGGAAATTCCTTTCCAAACTCTATTCAGAGACTAACTACACATGCTCACAAGTGGCTTACCTTATTAGTCAGTTGAGCTCATGGAAAATAATAGGTGCATTACAGCCAACCAGTTCCGAACATAGAGAAAAATTATTAGAGGGAACATTGACCCTAAGTACAAGAAAGAGTATGAAGAAATAATTAAAGACTGAACAAGGGTCTGGGAACCCCAAATACAGAGCAGTTATTACAAACACTCTATAAACAATAGCAGTACCTGAGAGGATAGTGAACCAGGTCTGCTATGTTAGTTAAAGAAGCCATCATATGAATAGTCCTAGTACCTGGCAGGATAGTGTACCCAGGTCTACCTTGCAAATAGCAGAGAGGTTGGAAACCAACCCTTGGGATAAGAGAGGCTTCAAAGGAGCCAGAGGTAAAGGAGTAATTTCCTGTTGCGTGAAGATATTCCCCCACCATTTGTTGATCTGCTTGAAACTAAGTAATTTAAAGAGACTTTTTTTCTGAACCTTTCATTGACGGAGAAATCCTCCAAGAGAACTGTTAGAACTATTTGTTTATGCAATTTGGAGAACATGTCTCATCACAAGGAGGTGAACACACAGCCTCAGTCCAGTCACTTTTTTGGGCTAAGAAGCTTGTTTTTCCTTTGTTATTAAGAGTGTAAGGGACGGAAATAGGTTTTGACACAGGACAGCAGGCTATTTGCAGTATTTTGTTGAGGCAGAGAAACCCCTTTTACTGTTGGGGACAGTTGGTTTTCCTCTTTTATTTTGACCCAAATAAAAATCTATAATCCCAACAATGCCACAATGCACTTGTGTGTCGATCTCCTTCCACACCCTTACAGCCAGAAGCATATCTACTGCCAAAAATTGAGCTATATACTTTCTTCATCGTTCCACTGACCAACTTGCTGTGCGTGCGACCCTTTCAAACTTTGTGGGGTAAAGAGTTGGGCTCATCTCTTAGGTGATACTTCTGCAGCGCCAAGAGATGAACATTTGGATGAACTCTAGTGGAGGCAATAGCCTTTCACCTTCACGGAGTAGCCTCCTGATGTTTGATTTTAACTGTAATTTGTCATTGACTTTGTAATTGCATTGCTTCTTTTGAAGGATGAAACTGTTCAGTCAGTGCCAGTCTCACAACGTCTGTCTCTTTGGTTTGTACCTGTTGGGCTTGGGTAAATCTATTTGCTTCTAAATATTTAGGCTTAATGGTAGGCATTTGCTGTCCATCTACTGGGGTATTGATGAAATCCTTGTTGATGACAAGTCACTCTTCTTTGGATGCAAATTGAGGTAAGCCATCAGAAAACTGACATTGCCGTAGCAGTAGTTGTCATTCACATATTTTACCTTTATTCCTCTTTGGGAGTATGCACTAAATGTTAGGTGGTGGTTATCACACTTAGGTGGTGGTTATCACACTTAGGACACCATATGTACCATACTGGTAAAAGAAGCTCACAAAAATCCACAAAACCTCTGTACATTCTATTTACATATGTCAGAATGGAATTTCCTTTCATGAAGTTTCTTGGTTATTCTGTGGGGAAATTCACCCCATTTTACCAAAGTACAATCCAGGCCTCTCTTTCTGTCACATTATCTTCTGGACACTTTGGTACATTATCAAACTTTCACAGAATGTGGCATTGGGGATCTCTTTCTCTTGCAATGTCTTTTTGATGCTCTAGTGCCTTCTTTGTTTCCCAGAATGCAGCACCAGAACTCTCTTTGCTAAAAACAAGACCCTTGAACTCCAAGTCCCTGGGTGGTCCATCTTTCTCCCCCCAGCACACCTCTCTGATCTACACATGTCCATCGTGTGAGGAGCCAGGAATGAGACCCGGACATATAGGACTCATAGTCTTTCCTATAAACTTTTATTCAAAATCAGAAGGGGTGGGGAAATGCTCCTATCCCTATTCTATGAGCTAGTGCCCTACCTCAAACAAAAAATAAGGGATCTGTCCATTGTCAAAGTGTCCAAAGAAAAAAATACTCTGCATCTGTGTCCGAAATCCTATTGTGGCTAGAATGCAAAGGTGCTAAGGTGCAAACAATATTCTCTCTGTATCTCAAGGTACACAAATGTTCCAATTCAACAATAAGGTATAACTCCAACAAAACGTTCCAAGTGGACAATGTTCACAGTGCCAGGGAATGGTTCCTGTTACCAATATGCAAGTTTCTTGTAGCTGAAGAGGATGGCTTCTCCCTCTTGGTGCACACACAGAAATAGTTCCCTTCCCAAGGTTAATTTACGCAGGTAAGTTCAAAACAAAGAATCACGTTTCAAATAGTTCAGGTTTTTTTCTACAGGTAAGTTCAAAACAAAGATTGTAGGGCATGTGACTTCCTTAGAATTCTTCTGTGAATTAACACACACTTAATTTGGCCTGGTATATTCTTCTGTCAGGACCTCTTTATAATCTTTTACACATTTATCTTCAGCTAGTATACTCTCCTGCCAGGACTTTCATACCATAGCTTTCTTAAAATTCTCTTCACTTGGTGGACTCTCCTGCCAGGACTTTCATATCATAATTTTATTACAGTTCTCTTTTACCCATGAAACATTACCGCCCAATGTTGGCGTATCGTTCCTTTGCCCTTCTTTCAAATTCGTTCACCCTCACTCAGTTTTCTTTGTCTCTTTAAGATGCGGGTTCAGCGACCCGTACGTGGAATAGCCTATGAGTCTTTTAGCTTCTTCACTAGCTCAATCGTGGAATAGCTTTTATATTTATTAGCTTCTTCACGTATTTGGTTTACTGATAGCTACTTCGAAGCAACGCACAATTTCAGGCAACCCAGTAGCCCTCTGCGCTTCCCTAGGCTTACTGGGTGCTCCAAGTGTCTCTTGTGATTCTCTGCTTCTTTTCATGTCGGATTGTGGGCTTGTCGAGTGACCTGTCCTCCTCTGCGCCTCTACCATGCTGGCCTTCGGTTTCTGCTGCCTGTCCCTCTCGGGCAGCGCGTCCTCTGCACTCTGGTTCCTTGTCCTGCTGGGCGGATTTGCTTTGGCAGGTTTTCTCCCCCCAACATTCAAGCTGGTACTCGTACAGGTCTCTCACACACATTGCTGTTGACTGTATATTAAATCTCCCGGTCTGATTAAAGAGTTCCCAAATATTAGACCGCAGCATAGGCTTCCCAGCCTTGGTGATCTTTACTGTTCTTTGTCTCTTCCTTGTCTCAATAGTGTGCGAAACCTGACGGTGTCTCACCTGCTAGTCCCCAGGGATCTGTCTTCCCGGTGGCCAGGACAGGGCCAACGCTATTGGATCCAGTACCTGGGGGTGGACCAGTTCGGAAGGATCACCTGGATGAGGGGTCTTTTGGGAGTGGAAGTGGGACACTTAAGGGTCTGAAGCGGGACACCGAAGGGTCTGAAGCGGTATCCCCTTCCCTGTAACACCTTTTCCCCATCCTACCAGGTGGGATACCTAGAAGCTCCACCCCCCCACCCCTCTTTCCCCCACGAACACTTTCCCACAGACAGTTCGTTGTGAGCGAAAAAGGACTAATGCCCGAGCCATATACCTGACATGTCCCAACATAAGGGTCAGGCAGAGTCGGGCAATTACTGATATTTACACACACCTGACTTCCATCACACTTCCCCACACAGATGAAAGGCAGAGCACGAAAGCACACTGTGAGCAAGGCCAAACGTGCGATGCGAAGAAGCAGCAATTCTGAGATGGCAGTTTAAACCAAGGAAAAAGGCGGTGAGACCAGAGAGGGCTGCAAGGAGGGAACTACCCTTGCACTTTTCGGGGGAAGGACCGTGACTTTCAAGAGGCCTCGAGGAAAAGCAACATAAGACCAGGAATTGCACCTGACGAAAGGTGCAGTGTGCGTCAAAGGTACACAGGGCCTTACACAGGGCCTTCTCGCTTTGATAGCCAAGGCGGGGAGAAGCAATTGCCA
Organism: Ambystoma mexicanum; assembly: GCF_040938575.1. Lineage (NCBI taxonomy): Eukaryota > Metazoa > Chordata > Amphibia > Caudata > Ambystomatidae > Ambystoma > Ambystoma mexicanum. The sequence continues at coordinate 1,266,540,555 of NC_090932.1, read as the reverse complement.
CCAAGGTACTGTCCTTGGCTCCGACAGCAAAGCATCACCAGTGAGTTCAGCACAGCTGGTGAGTCTGAGACACTGATAGCAGACCGGACTATGTTACGCTCAAGGTTGCAAGCGGCAACAATGTATGAGGAAAGATAACTTGTATGCGATTGAACTTTATGAAACCGAAATGGGTACCAGATGCAAACTGCTCTGGCGCCATGTGGGTGCTCACTCGAAGGTCTCTGTTTGGTATCCAACCGAGCGTGTGAGAATTATTGAACTGTGAAATCGAAGTGGTCCTGCAGCGGGTCAAGTTAAATCTAGTGCACATTTGAAAGCCTAAGATTGCCTATGAATTGATATTGGTCTGAGCCCGGCTGAGGGAGAGTAATTCTATAAAAGGGGATCTGAGCCTGGAAGAGGAAGATCCAGGGTGTAAAGTGAGTTACCCGAGAAGATATTGCTGTGGCCAGTGTGAGGCCTGACTGTGAGATGGCTGTGAAATAAAATTGGTCTGAGTCCGGCTGAGGGAGGCAAAAAAAAAGGATCTGAGCCTGGCTAAGGAGGATGAAGGGCAGAGAGTGAATCACCTGACATTAATATTTAGAAAGGAACTTTTTTCATTGTTTCTGGTACATCAGGCCCTCTGAATGAAGAGACTTTGAACGTCAGAGACTTTGGGCATAGAAGGCCCTGATGTTGGTAAAAGGAACTGTGACCTTGTGCCGAAAAAGCCCAAGAGTGTGCTGTAATCGAGTGACCCGCCTTTTCCCGTGCTAAACACGTGGGGAAGGGAGGCCAACGGCCTGAACATCTTGACTTATCATTTTGTGAACACTTCTTTCTTTTTTGTAAACATTACCCCAGAATATTTGTAACCTAGCGTTAAGGATTGGCAATCGTTTCTTTTTTAGTATAGGCCCTTTTTATGTGACGTGATTCCACTAGGACTGTATTATTATTTGATGGTCGTAGCTTGCTTCCATTAGGTTTAGATGGGTGTTTGTCACACCCTTGATAAAGTTCAATAAACATCCTTGAACTGTGGTCACTTGTGTCTGTCTTACTTTAATACCATGCCTTCCTTACAGTATTTGATGGACGATTCTTTGTTTTGCTGAGGAAGCTGGTATGGGATTCTTTCAGGAGTAATCATTACTGCTCCCTGCCTCTTCCTACTCTCAGTAATAATCTATTGTTCTGATTATCAGGTCGGGGAGTATTGATACTGGATTCAGTACATGGATGAGGATGAGTGGTGCAATAATCTATTAAGATCTGAGGGATGGAGGAAACATCTGTAAAGAGGAATGGGGGATATGTGTCTTTCCCCAAAGATTTCACATCTCTCCCTCGAGGTTTGCCTCTCCCCCCTGATGGTCCTTCCTCATCTAGCTGCCCCCATGGTTAGGATCAGGTAGATGCTGCAGTCCTCTGGCCACCTAAGGAGAGGCTACATCAGGGAAAGAAGTGATGATGCCATCAGATTCATCAAAATCGCATCTTTCCAGCTCTTGCAGTAACTCTCACTGCCACTGAGATTTGCTATCCAGTGTCTCTTACTCCCTGAGCAAGGCTCTCTCCAGTATTTGTCAGCTTAACACTACCGACTCTCGTTTTCAACGCCCCTCAAACCACATAGGTCACCCATCTGCAGTCCTCTTCCTGGGTACAGCCCCAGCAAAGTATGCGTGCCGCCTCCTCCTAGTATTTTCTGGTCCAGCTCTCCTCCTGGCTTTTATACTACCGTCTGCCTTTCATTTACCAGCTCTTCCTTCCTTTAACCAGCCTCTTGTTTATCCATGGCTCCCAGCAACTCATGAGGTTCACCCTTCTTCTGCTGTTGCTACAACTCATCTTCAATTTCTCTTTCTACCTTCTTCTGATCTTGATATCTGTGGTCCTTAATCCTTCTTTAGGATCCTTCATATTGGATTCTCCAGCAAATCTTTTTGCAATAATTCTTCTGTATGAGCTATCGGGTATTGCCGTTCAAATGGGCTTCAGAAAAGACTGTTCCACTATGGATAATATTATTGCCTTAATCATGATAATCGAAAGCTCATGGAATCTGCGGCACATACCCCTATACGTGGCTTTTGTTGATTTGAGCGCTGCCTTAGACACTGTTGATAAACAGAAACTGTTGGGCAAATTGAAAGATTGGGGCATAGTTTCTGGTCTGTTAAACATAATAAGCGCACTCTTATTCTTCAGAGTGAAATTAGACGACAGAACAAGGATGCATACCAGCCCCCCTTCTGTTCAACCTCTAAACGGCAGACCTATCGTTATCCTTAGTCACTCCACCATCTCTGCTGCCCAGATTGAGGAACACTAAAATCAGTTGGTTGGGGTATGCAGATGAACCTTTGCTTCTCAATCACACAGCAAGAGGTCTTCAAGCTCTACTCAAACAACTAGTTACTTATGCCAACTTGTATAATTTAAAGATCTGTATTGCCAAAACCAAAATCATGTCTTTCAAGTCCTGTATGAAAAGAATCATGAAAACAAAATGCAAGTGTCTCTTAAACAGCCATTCGATTAATTAAGTAGGGGGAGTATAAATATATTGGTGTCTCTATAAATGACTGCATTGCATGGAAATATCACATGGCCACCCTTGAAGTGGAGACACGTCAGATCTTGGGAGCTACTAAGCGGTTCTCGATTAAACATTGTGGCTGTTCACTATTCTCCCATGTGACTCATATCAGGCTAAGATTGCACCTAAACTAATGTATGGCATCGAATTGTGGGGCGAGAAGAATACAAATCTGCTAAATAGACTTTAGGCACATAGTCCAAAATCCCTGTTACAACTCCCAAACGGAACACCTGTGGAATTCATACATAGTGAACTGGCCCTCTGCTCTTTATTGTCTCATAAACTGTTACAATATGCATGTATCGTTACAAACTGTCAACACATGCCCTAATGCCCTCCCGCTAGCCATCTTGCATGACACCCATAAGACTTGTATATCTACTATTACCACCCTTATTGAGGTAGGCTGCTCGTGGCAAGAGAAACTGAACACAGAAATGAATAACTCTACTAGGATCCACTACAAAACATTTCTGATGGAACTCTATCTTGAGCGAAACTGATTTATTTGGCAGCTAAGAGAAGTAGCACAGATTATGTTGGATTACCCGATCCTCAGTATGGTCTGGCGAGCTACTTGTATGCCTTTTCCAACTCATATCTCTGCAGAGTATACATAAAGATAAAGGATCATTTGGTTGAAATGTGCGAAGTCTTGGGGGCTAGACAGGGCAACTCCTCTAGTGGAATGGATATGCAGATTATACCTTTCCAGTCACATTGAGACAGCCAAACATCTCCCCTGCACTTGTCAACAAACAGAAAATCTAAGAAACAAGGCATGACTAGGATAGGGTACATCAGGCTTCTTTGCGTGGATAGTGAGTTTTTTGTGGCTGCATTATATGGAAAGCAATGAAACAATACTCATTTATCACTTAACTAAGATTTGGGCGCCTATCAAATCGCGGCTTGACAGGGTAATTTGTAATTGATGCCATTTAACTGCCTGGTTGGTTTCTACTTATAACATTGCACTTTATATTATGTTTTAATATTCATTGTTTCAAAAACATTGGAGGATAGATGCTTGTTGACTTTTTGTCTAAATGCTGATTGAACTTTTTAAACTAAAGTAATATGTTTGGCTGTATTATAATAAAAAAAATAATACCTACGTACCCTTGCTTCCAGCTTCCTAATCCCAAGATATGACTCCTTCTCATTTTCTGGCTCTTCTCTTTCCTGGCTCCTTCTCTTCTCCAAGCACTTGTTCAGAATGACTCAGGCTTTGGGTTTGTATTATGTGGTTTCCCGGGTGTTGTGTTCCCTGCATGGGTCTGCAGCTGTCAGAATTATTCAGAGAGTATTTTGGATTGGATGCCTTGAATTGCCTATCAGAGTTTGATTATCCGCCATTTTGGAGTGCTTCATGATCTCAGGTTGCTATTGTTGGTTATCTACTGCCACTTGGGTGTGGTTGCTAAATGTATGTGTTTAACATTAACTGTGAGTGTTCTATCGATTCGTTGACTGACTGCTGTGGAGTTCAGAAATGTATCCTTGACTTGTATGCAGATTTGATCTGTGAGTCTTACATAAAAAGTAATACTGTATGGAGGGTTGTTATTTTGACATCAAACTTGTTCAGTGGAGCAGCTGTTAGTATTGTTAAACCTAGTTTCACAGCACAGGGATTTGTATTGAACCTAGGGTCACAGGGCTGCTGCAGAGGGGTAGGTTGTTGACCTTCCCTGAGACATTGTGTCTGTTGTAGGTGGCTTAAAGGGACAGTGCTCATGGCATTCCTTAGGACTGGCTGAGGAGGTGACTAATGTATCCTTTCCGCATATCACCCCTGGGCCCATCATCCTTTGGCTTTGGGAGGTACCCTTCCTCTTGGTCAACACACTAGAAGTCTCGATAACCATAAGAGACTTTGCACAGTATCAAAGTATCTAAAACAGAATGTGAAAGAAGGAATGCTCCAATACTGCATTGTGGCAAACAGCGCCATTGGAACAAAGCATCCAATAAAGAGAATGAGCGGAGGAATGGTCAGCCAATGAATTTCAGGAACTGCTATCAATGTGCCAACTTTCTAAGAAAGTCTGTGTGAAAAAGAGAGCTCTAATGTGGCATTCTGGCAAATGTTATGTGGCAAATTGCCTGTCTCTCGGAAAACATGCAAGGAAGTTCTGGACTCCTGGTATTCTAATGACTACCATAGAAAAAAAGATCTGTGCACACTGATGAATTCTACACACACCTCACCAAACCCCTGCCTAAAGTCTCCTCCCAGGTGGCCAGGGAAGGGCACACACTTTCTGATCCTGACCTTGGGGGTGTTCTTCTGCGGGAGGATCACCTGGGAGGAGAAAGGGCACTGAGTATTGAGAGGATTCTGTGGGGTGAGACACAGTATTTATCTTTCTCTAAGGAATCCACATCCGCCACAAAACAAGAGGTAATGGCTGTTTGGTTTCAAATGAATCCTAATCTCTGGCATTGCTCTGGGCAACCCTCCAGACAATCGTTCTTCGCCTGCCAAACCATTGCAAAAGGGGAAAGACCATATGGAAATCAGGCTTGGTCCCACCCCAAAAGGGGCAGTCGAGCCCAACTGCTTATTATTTTTATTTATTCATTTATGGGGTGCCGAAAGCCCACAGTGGTAAATGGGACAAAGTGAAAAGCACAGGCTGGGAGCTAACAAAGGGACAGTGAGGAATCTCGGGGGAATAATGCAGTTTTCAGCTGTCGACGGAAACTTTTAGAATGTTTTAGTAGCCTAAGGTCTAATAGAAGGGAGTTCAACGTTTTGTCAGCCTCAACGGGGAATGATCTTCCCAAGCTATTTGCAAGTTTGAAGTTGGGATTTCTGACCAAAACGAATGTAGATGAATGTAAACTCCTTGGAGGATCGTAAGTAGACAAAAGATTTTTAATGTAGGGTGAAAGGTTGCTATATTAGGATTTATGGACAAGAGTTGCTGTGTTGAATTGTACTCTGGCAATGATAGGGAGCCAATGAAGGTTCTGTCGAGAATCCGACATATGGCCTCTTCTGGATTTTCCCTTGACAATGCGAACTGCATCATTTTGTATTACCTGCAGTGCCTGTTTGTTTTTATTTTTGTGGGCGCCGACTAGAATCTAACCAGGATAGAATAGTTGCACGAGCAACAGATGCACAGTTGGACTCAAGAGAGGAAGGTTTGTAAGTTCTTCCGTAGACGGATATAATAGGAGCAGTTTCTCACAGTCTGATACACATGAGCTTCACCAGTCGTGTATGGAAAAAGACTAGTATCTAGGATCAAGTTTGGAACCTGCATTCATTGTGCCGAATATGAACAACTCAGTTTTATTGCCATTGAGGTACTTCAAATTTGAGTTCATCCAGACCTCAATCTAATCATATGAAGTTTGTAAGCTGGAGCTCAAGAAGTAACTGAGTGTCATCGGCATGATTCGTGAAAAACCCATTAAGGTCTTCCAAGAGGTCACACAATGGCCTGATGTACATGTTAAAAAGTAAAGAGGAAATACAGGCTCCCTGGGGGATGCCACAGACTATATGTGCAGACGGTGAGGTGGCATCACCCCAGCAGTCTCTGGATGTCTGCTGCGAGAGAAAAAACTGCACCCATTTGATGGTATCCCTGCTACATAGCCCTATTTCTCCAGGTATATGGAGCAGGTCGGTCGTGATCCAAGAGGTCAAATGTCGCTAACAAATCCAACAGTACGAGTAGACCAACATTGCCTTTATCTGAGATGGACCAACATATGAGATTGGAGGTCCAAGAGGGCAGTCTTCGGACTGTAGTGTGGTAGAAAGGAAGATTGACTGACGTGAAGGATGTTGTTTGCATCAGAAAAAGACTGGAGTTGCGTAGTAGCGCTTTTGTCCAGTATTTTTAGCAAAACATTGCAATTTGTGATGTGGCGTAAATTGCTTGGTTCTTTAGGGTCCAGGTCTGGTTTCTTAACCAAGGGTATTCCACTGACCTTTTTTATAGAGTCAGGGACCTGGTTGCTGGCAAATTAGGAATTTACAAGTCCATTAGTGGGAAGTACCATAGTCTGTCATGGCTTTGTGTCTTAACCATCTTTTTGTTCCCCAAACTGAACATCCACATGTGTGTAAAAACAAGGACGGATCCCTAGGCATTGGGAGAAATAAAAACCCTTCAATAACCCTAGAGATTTATAAAGCTAAAAAACCCTCATAACTCCCAAAGGTACAGTGAAAGGAAATTTGTGAATAATAACGGTTTAAACTCTAAAGAACTTTATTCCGATTTACAATAAAATCTGTTTACAGATCCTTATGATCTTTTTTTAAAGAATATTAGGGGAAACAGAAATGAGTTCAAAAATGCAAATCAAGCCAGAAAAGCTAACTTTGCCATTACAGACTCAATTCCCATAATTCTTTAAATAGTGGGACGAGGAAGAGGGCTAAAGAGGAACAATGCTGCAGGAGTGGCCAGATTGGTAATAGAAATGACCTACACCTGACGGATACTGTTGAGGTTTAAAAGGCCCCCTCAGGTGCAGGCCATTAGCAAGTTGGGTGAGCAGAGCAAGCAGAACGAGCAGGAAGAGCAGTGTAATCAGTGTATGCAGCCGACAGGGAAACTGGAGGAGGAAGAAGACGCCGGGACCATTGTTAAGCAGAAGACAGTAGCCGGTTCTGGGAGGGTTTGTGCCTCCAGCAGTCTTAAGTGCAGAGATCGCGCAGCAGTAAGCATGCAAGAGGGAAGGTTGCCTTCTTAGGACCTGTTTTGCAGAGGCTGCGCAGCAGGAAGTGGTAACGAATGAAGCTTTCCTTTCCAAGAGGCTGTCTCAGGTGACTGGTGTGCACTTGAGAGCCTCCGGAGTAAAGAAAGCTCCTGTTACAAGTGGCGTGGGCGGCGACGTACCAGGTGCAGTTGTTTGCCGGGTCACGAGGAGCCACTGAAGCAGAAGACCTGCGAGCAGCGAGGGGATCGGACGTGCAAGTCTTACCCGGTGAGTTCACTAGCTGAAAGTGACCCCAGAGTGCTCCGAGACCGCTTGCGTGATCATGGCAGGTGTTTGTACTTGCGTATGAGTGAAATAGATTCTAAAAGAACTTTTCAATACCGAACTATCAAAAAGCAGCAAAAAGAAAATTGTTAAAACCAAATGACTGCAACTTTAAGCATGTGGGTTTATTGCAAAGCCAGCAATCCGATGGGCCAAGATTACTGAAAGCTAATACATACAACCATTACCCAAGCCAAGAGAAACCCAGCACAAGGCAATTCATATACAAGAGACATTGCCAAAGGCAGAGGGGGATTAATGAAGGGTCCAAAAGGTTTTGAAGCTTGTTGCACATATTTTGATAAGCCTATACATACGCTGGTATAAACCCACATTCCCAAAGCAAAGGAAAAAGCAGAATAAGATCCTATCCTGGTCAGTATTTGGTTACTTATGTAGAGGGGAAACAAGAGTAGCAAGAAGGCTGCCCTTCTGGAAAAGGTTATTCAGAAGGAGAGGGGCATAATTTGCACAGCAGTATTAAAGAGCACCAATGTGAACCTTGTTTTCCCTGAAGAGTTGCTAAAAGTATAATGTTGCAGAATAATGAGCATTGTTAAGCTGTTGTAAAGCTGTCATAAGTTCATTCTAACCACAGAAGCACTTGTTGTTTATGAAGCACTGTTCGGGCAAGGGAGTATACACAAATGACACTTTTGAAGTAGTAGGCCAATATTCAGTTTTGGCCAATCATCTTGACAAAGACAATGATGGTTTCTGTTGCCGAACCAAGAAAATATTCTTTTTGTGAAGAGGATAATTCTGAATCTTGCTCTTGCTCAAGGAAGAGAAAGAACCCACTATTTTCTTTGTTGAATTGCTGGAATGTTGGAACTTTCTGTTGTCCAGTTAGTCACAAAGAACTGTGTTGGAACCTTGTTATAAACCAGGATTTTCTTAATTCTTTTTGAACTGTGGAGCAGAACCTTTCTCAAATCTGGGGAAGGGAAATTCACCCAGACTATAAGGAGAGACTATTGGTATATTACGAATTCAATTGTTATCATTTTGTTGCCTTTGAACTGCCATGCATTAAGTTACTGTATGTATAAATGTGAGGGACAGATATCCTTTGTTAGAGTGTTTCCTTTAGTTTATTTTAGGCAGGGAAATCCTTGTCAGTGTAGGGATTGTGAGGCGCTTATCCAACCTTTTAATTTAATAAAATGGCATCTTTTTAAAAGAAATTCCCAAAGTTGTCTGCCTCAAATTTCTGACCCCTCACAACACCTAGCGGTTGAGGCAGGCGGTTGCCAGGGTGGGTTGAGGCCAGCAGACAGTCAGAGGTTCGTCAACAACAAGACCATGTGGTTCTGTCTATAGGGTGAAGGATTTGACCCTTGAGACAGTGAAGAAGCTACAAATGCAGAGAAAAGCACAGGCGAAAGAAGTGGGTATGAAATCAAGCAGACTGAACTTGCAAACACTGCAGTAAACCTGTGATTTGGAAACGAGGTGTGGCGGCACAGAAGGAGGTTGGCATCTGCAGGAAAGCTTCCAACATTGACGGTGCATCAGAGAACAAGGATCTGCAAACCAGCTAACAAAGAGAGCAGTGCGGCTGGAACACTAAAGGAAGCGAAGGAGGGGAAGAAATGTAATGCAAAAAAAGATGAGGAGAGGTAGGGAGTGAACAGAACCAGTAAAGGCCGCAGAAACATCCAGCGTGCAGACCAAAACAAATCTGATTAGTTGGGTGCATGCAGTGGAATGAAGTCCAATACTGAGTCTTAATCTTATGTAGGTCGTGAGAGAGAAGTTGAATTAGTTGGTGTATCTTAGGACACGACGCTCACAGCCACATTCTAATAATGACAGTGAGAGAGAAGTTGAAACCTGTAACCCAAGATGAGAAACAAAGTCCAAAATCCGTCTAATGAAGCCAATTACAGAAAAGTTTAATAATTTTGCACAAGCTGGAGTCCAATCTACCGAAGACAGTGAAAGAGATACGTTTCTGCATGCTGTGGAACAAATGCAAGTACCCACCCAAAAGGCCAAAAGCGTCCGCAAAGAGAAGAACACTTGGTGCCTGCCTGGAAACAAAATATTGTACCCAGCCAAAATATAATGAACCTTTTAGGAGAGAACCTGGATGGTATTTAACTCACTCCGAGCAGAGCCGATCACTCCATCTCAGCCCAATCAAGACGGCATGCAAATAAAATGCTTGAATCATGTTTTATATGCTGGACACTGGTTTTCCAAGCACAAGCAAAGCCTTTGATAGGATGAAAAGGAACGTTCTCCTGTCTGCTTTCTGCAGGTACTATTTTGGTCTCTTTCTTGACCGAAATGCAAGCTTTTTATGAGAAACCGTATTCATCAGTGTTGGTTAATTAACGGAGCAGGATGCTGTTTATTACAAAAGCAAAAAGCAACACGGTCTTGCAGCATATCTTCATTACCCTAATTCCACATTTGTGTCCTCTTTCTGTCAAAACCACACGCGCCTCCTTTCTAGGCAGTAATGGTACACATGAAACAGAACCTTCAGTTACAGGGAAGAACGTTTTTAGTACATGTGAGCACAGGGAAGCAATACGCATAGCTGTGTTTTATAGTGTCTCCAAGGGAAATACTTAAAAAAAAAAAATGTAAAAACACAGACATTGTTTGAATTCGTTTTCACTCGTTCATCCCAATTGCATTTTACAGTGTATGTGAGGCAGCTAAACACGTAATATACATTGACAGGGATGTAAAATGTGCCTTCCCTGCAGACATTGTTACCTACAACAGAGAACTAGAGATGTGCAAATCATATACACCGGGTAAAGCAGATTCATTACAGGTGAACGCAGGGAAGAAAGAGACAGCCTTGCTTTTCATGGTATGTTTATTTTAATAGCATGTTTAGTATGTAGCAGGAAGCTGTGGTTTGGTATACAGTTACACAGGTCTGTGGGATGCTGCTGTCCTGTAGCCATATAGTGTTTCATCCTTACTGACCTAGCTACCTTTGCCCACCTGTTTTGGGTAGTTTGATATTCATAAAGTTCCTTTCTGCCTTTGGTGTGACCTCCTAGCGCTCAGAGCTGTCTTTTGCACACCTTACTAAGAGTAATCCAGTGTCTTATATATTGCATGATATAACTAGCTGATTTATCATATCTTAGATCAGTTGCACTATATGGTTCTCTATGATTTATTGAAAAAAATCACCCACTATTCTCTGGCACTCATTTTCTCTTCAAATATTACTTTAGAAATGGTTTAACACTTTTTCTTTTTTTTTCAGTGTTCCTTTGCCTTCTTTTTTTGTTTTATTCTCACTATAATGGATGTTGCTGTAATTATGTTTCCCAACGTTTATAATTGGAGATTTGTATCTTTTTGTCTACCTATATGCTGATAAAAATGAAATGTAAAAGGAAATACATAAAAATTAATGTTTGAAAAAGAATTCAAGTCAAACTGATGGCAAACATATTAAACAGTGCCCCTTTTCACAGTGCTAATGGATAATACTTTGATAACTCTATTTTTTCCAAACCTGATTTACACATTGATAAGCTGATTGAAATTGCCAAACTGAACTGTTTTGTTCTTCATACCCACATATTTCCAAGATCATAGAGGCGTTTACAGCACATTCAAATCTACCATTTGCATCAGATTTAGAATGCTGTTATGAACAAAGTAGAAAGCTTAGGGCATCCAGACAATTGTGGGCCTGTACAGTGGATGAATTAGCAAATATTTCTCAGACCCTGAGGACTTCTGTGGGTTCCTCTATCAAAGATGCCTCCCCTTAGAGACCTTTGAACTACGGGGTTGCTTAAAGAGCCAATTTATGGACTTAGAATATATGTTTAAAGGCTTGATACTGCGGTTCCATCTATCACATAGAAAGATCTTGGACTTCAAATGGCAGATTCGATCAGGTGAAAGGGGCTGGCAGGTTCGGAAGTAAAAAATGTGAGAAGAGGTTATTGTTGTCACGTGGACACACACGATTTGGAGATGTAATAAACTTAAGAACTAACTGGAAAACAAATGTATGACTTGGCGAGTGGCACTTCCTCAACAAGGATCCACATCAAAATCCATTGGCTCTCCAGTGCATATTTAAATGAATGACAAAATGTAAGTAAAATGCAAATCTCGTCAGTTGACTACTCAGATCAGCATGGCTTGAAGTAGTACCGAAACCCAGAACATCTTGTGCTTCAGAAGTGCTAGCCCAAAGCCCAAATTCTTTCTGGTACTGCATAGATCATTCCATTAATGCCCATCAGCAGAGATAAAGATTTTCCTGCACTCGAGTCAATCCAGTCTTAACCATCAGAAAGGTTTTCCCCAGCATTGTGTTTCGAAACCAACACTGTTGAATTGCCATCTTGCATCCATTAATACTTCCTCTGGGGCAGATGGTAAGAAGCACAGTACCATCCTATTCACCATCAAAGGCTGCTTGGAACCTTTTGAAATCAGACTTCTCCTCCGGAAGGGGAGCCTTCCTAGTATTATCAGACTACAGGGGAGTAGACAAATCTGCTATGATTTCACTGATTTGGATGACGGTCGGCTCAAGGACCTGTTAAATGAGACACACTCTTTGTAATGTTTGCAGGGGCCTGATTGTTTACAATGGACCAATCACATTGAATCAAGCTTGGACCGGTTTCAGACCATCTGATACAATGTGCTGCACTGTCTGGTCCACTGAGTTCCCTAGCACCCCTTTGAAGCTCCCAGTTAGGGTGCCTTCAGAGTATGCACGCACTGCCTCATCATAGTAGTCATTCTGTATCTGGGTCGTCATGGTAGCCTTCCTCCTCATATGGATCCATATACTCTCCCCCTCTCTTTTGTGTCCTGCCCATACATCACAGTGAGACATGGTTTGAAAGAAGTGCATAATAGAGCAGGGCTCTGTAAATGGGTCTTGTGCTGAGGAGGGGAGGTAAATGAATTGGTAAGCAGGCGTAGGAATACTTAATGCTCTGCATGCAATCAGTTTCTGCACCAGATTGTTGCTGGAGTACAGAAATATCCAGAGTTCCAAGCAGCGAGTGGCTTCCCAATTGTCAAAGAACCTTGCTTAGTGCACAACAAATAAAATCTCCCAGTTTTTGTACTCGGAGGTGCAATAAATGCATTTTGTGGGAGACCGGGTAGCCGGGCGTGCATGTGCGATAGAGCAGCCTGAATGCCCCTGCGGTCTGTTTTAATGGTAGAAAATGGGTCAATGCGAGGCCTTCCAGTATTGAGGGCCTACCCTCTACCGCACAAAAGATAAGCAGAGATTGAGTCCCGGGTCAGAGGAGGTGGGAGATGGAAGACCATAAAACCAGCAGGAGGCAGGAAGATGCAGTGGAGTCTGGCGAACGTGGGGTATTGGTTAGTGAGTGCAAGTGGTACTGCAGTGCAAGTGTGTGTGATAGTGTGACAAGTGGTGACAGGTGAGCTACTGTAAAGAGTGACTATGAAGTGGATTGAACTGATTGAAGCAGTGTGACTGAGTTATCAGGTTGGTTGAGTTGGAGTAGAAGTGTGGAGGAGGGAGTAGTAGTATGGAGGAGGCAGAGGTACTGTGTAGGAGGCAGTAGTGTGGAGGAGGGAGTTCTAGTGTCAAGGAGGGGGTGGTAGCGAAGCGGAGGGTGGCGTAACGTCAAAAGATGCAGGCAAAGCCTAGAAGGAGGTAGAGAAATCGGGGGGGACAACAGAGTGGAGTGGAGGGTGGAGTTGGAGGAGTGCAGTGACTAGAGGGAAAGGAGCGAGTGAACGTGGTAGGACTGAAACCAACAGGGTGTCTAGAAGGCGCAATTCCTTATCCCTCTAGAACACTAAAAACTGCACAGAGCAGAGACTGTTGGCACATCCCAATGAGGGCCTAGTTAGAGAAGGCACCTTTAGGTCCTCATATCTAGGAGACACTATTAACGTGGAAAATGACTACATCAGAATAGTGGTATGGAACTATTATATTGCTGAAGGCCTGCTAACAATTGGGTATAGAACACTACCTTGCTCAGGGACTGGCATACAAATAGAAGCAATGCAATCCGGTTACACCAATATTTTATGCTACCATGAAGGTATTCCTGTAACAAGTAAATCTTTTGTAAAATAAAATCTGCAAATTCAATGAATTGGCGGGAGCACAGTCACAGGTATAGCACCACCAACAACCACCTCCCATTTTGCCCACCCAACTATGGGTGAGGTTTTAATTAATCAGGAGGATATAATCTGTATAGGAGACAATGGAAGAGACTGAGACATCGACTCCACTACAACCACCTCACCAATTTTATAATTGTGCGTAAAATTAGGATGAATAACCCATCTATCACCCCCCCCCCCATCGACCATTGTGATAAGTCAGACAGAGACGACTGACAAGAGGACATGTTTGAAAGCAGTAGTTTATTAGTAAATTGAAAGAAAATCGTCTCTAAATGCTACTTCTACGATGAGTTCCCTGTGCTAGAAAATAACAAAAAAAGGTGCTTGTCAGGAAGTCTTGACAATATGAACTCTGTCCTCTGTCAACCCTAAACTAACCGCTCTCTGTCCTGCCTCTAGTAAAGGAAAACAGAAAGGAGGCTAAGTTCTTATTCAGCATTCGGGTTACTTCTCCTTTTGGAGTATCATTGGTGGCTGCTTATCTGATCCCCATCCACAATGTTCTCAGTTTCTTCATCTCCAGGTTTTGTAGCTATGCCATAAAAGAAAATACAGGAAACAAAATAAAATGTCTTTGTTTCGAATACCACAATGTCCTCATCAAGTTAATACAAAAATTGTTGTTTATCCCTTCTCTGGGATGCATTCTTGTAACCTGAGGCGGTAGATATTCACAAGGGAACCAATAAAGTTCACTTCTATGCCTATGAGATTGTTCCAACTTGTAGCCTTCAATACGCTCTAGGTCTGCTCAGCCCTGCGGTATCGTTTCCTTCTGTCACCCCTACAGGGAGATCTGTTTTCTTAGCCCCAGCTGGACTATGGTTTGGCTTACCGCTATGTTCTTCACCCCTCCGTAGGGTTTTAAGTTTCTCAGCACCCCTTGTGATATAGGCTTTGTTTGCCAGATTTAATGTCACTCTTTTATACCGTCGCAAGGCCTTCACTTTGTCTGGTCCATGTGGACTATGGGCTTGCTCCACTCGTATTCCTACACTTTTTTCTCACCACCATGCTGGGTTTTCACTTTCTCAGCCCCGGGTGGGCTATGGGCTTTCTCAGCCCCGATTATTACAGTTCTCTCATCCCTTGGAGGATCTTTACTTTCCCAACCTCCTGTTGGGCTAAAGGCTTGATTAGCCCCATTTTCTTCACTTTCTCCTCCTCAGGAGGCCTATGGGCTTTCTACGCCCAGATTACTACAGCTCTCACGCGCTTACTCAAGGCATACATTAATTCTGAGATCTATTGATTAGCAGAGTTCTGCTAATTAAAATGTTCTTGATTAGCAAACAAACATATTTGATTAGCAATTTTGTACTAATATTTTTAACGTGGCCAGTTATTTGTACCCAAGACATTCAGTGAGGAACAAGACAGCATTTTTGTGTATCTCTGAAAACAGACATCTGTGAGATGTCTGTAAAATGTAAAGGTGAGCTGCATGGATGGGCACAAATAAATAGATATGATAAAAATGCTCTGAAAATTAGTTTTTAGTGCAACTGGGTGCAGTCTGTATTGCCCAAAGCAGTGTCCATTATACTGCATGCTTGCCCCCATTATTTGCTGTGTAAGGAAACGTTCAGACGTTCCATCAATCAAAAAGTTCACAATGTAAAAGAAAGGTCATAACTGGAGAGTAAATATGTAGTATGGTTTTGCAGCAGACGGGTAATTGTCAACTTCAGGTGTACAAGATGGCCTTCACCTGTCATTGAAATCAACAGTTTTCAATATATCATTTAATATCACTTTTGGAGGAGGGCATGGCCAGGAATGGCTCCGTGTATCATTCCAGCCCAAGGTCCCACAAAAGCAGTATTTATCGCTATTAGCACCTCAAGTTCCCATCTGGGGTTCTGGTATTTTGTGTTTTTGTTTTGAAGAGAACCAGGTTTTGCACAATTCATACTTCCCTTAAAAAGAAATTACACTTATACCCGCGATTGGTAATAACTATTTTCAGGACCTGGAGGTGGGCCAGGAGGTATGCATATGAGTTAGCCAGGGGGTGGGAGGGATGGCTAGGGATCTGATTGGGCATAGGGCTTGAGAAGCATTCCAGTGGAGACTCGGCCTGAGGCACCACCGCCAAAGTCATGTTGAAAGCTTGTCGGAGGCGCAGGCGGCTGGCGTGAAATGCAGGCAGGTACCTGCAGATTCTGCTTGTGTTCCAGGACTCCAGATTGGCCAGCTCTCTCCCCCAGGTGCTATATGTATGTACTAATATATAATGCAATGATAATATTAGAGCAAAGCGAGCTCTGGAGACTAGTATATACTATTGCAGTAGGTCTGTAGATGGACAGACTTGATGGAGTT
The DNA here is from genome assembly GCF_040938575.1 of Ambystoma mexicanum. NCBI lineage: Eukaryota > Metazoa > Chordata > Amphibia > Caudata > Ambystomatidae > Ambystoma > Ambystoma mexicanum. The sequence continues at coordinate 1,266,524,486 of NC_090932.1, read as the reverse complement.
ATTAATCACTACTTTGCGTAAACATCTAGTTAACTTTGTGTATTCATTATGTAAGAGAAGAAAGTAAGAGCCTAAGCAGAGTGGATAGTGTAGCAGGCAGTGAACTGGGCAAACTAGGTGGAATGGTGCAGCTTGCGGATATCTCACCCTCAGGGTAGCTACTATAACGCAACACGTTGATGAGATAGAATGCCTAGGCATTTGGGATAGCTCATGGGTTGAGCACCATTTGCACAGATGTATGCAACTAGCAGGTCACACTAGGTTTCACTTCAAAAAGCAGTTGGCTGTGTGATTATGTACATTTTCAAATGTTTTCACTTGTCAATATGATGCACCTTCCCCTACAAAATGAAATATAGTTGGCTGTATTGGATTTAGATACGCTAACTTAAACTTTACTGAAAAACATGAAGACGCTGCAGAAAAACTGTAATTATGCATCATGTAACAACTTAAATTATTAGGAATGGAATAGCTACCCGTCTTTGCCAAACAGAGTATAGTTAGCTTAGTAAAAGTATAATTCTGATTGCTTATGTTTTGCAATTATTTGAGGAAGAAATAACCTTTCTTGGCTAGCACTCCCAAACTTGCCTTTGGCTTTTTTAAGAGTGGAGGAAATGATTACTGCTGCTCTCTCGGATTGGTATGATTACAACAACAACAAAAACATTGGGCACGAAAACCTCCTCGTTTTTTTTTTTTTTTCTTTTTCTTTTGGGTAATTTCAACGCAAGTATATCCGTGGGTAACATCCCCCGAACCCAACCCCATGCTCCCCCTACATTAATTAGAAGTCTAACCCACTCCCCCAAATATATTTGCATTGAAATTTGGCCAACAAAACTCAAGGTTTTCGTCCTCTGTTTTCTGCCATGCAGTATTTAACGTATACCACTCTCTAGCCTTTAGCCCCTTTCATCTTGCAGTGAACAGAGAAGAAAAGGTTGGTAGAGCCCTAAGGGCAAGATGGGAAGGGACGATGATCTGTGTTTTCATTTAATCTGTTAATTTAAATTGCCAGCTGTGCTATACTAGTGTCAATTGAAATCGCAAACCTACAGACCGACATAGCAAATTGCTATGCAACACTTTACTTTATTAAATTTCTATAGTGCTAAAGACAGACCCGCAGGCATAGTAGCGCTAACAAGATGAACACAATGAAAAACATAAACCTAATCGGTCACCAGCAACAGGGAAATAACGGGGAAATCAGTGAAGCAAAAATGTCTTCAGTCCAAGTTTACATTTTTCAAGTGTCAGGCATGTCCTTAAATCTGGAGGAACAGCATTCCAGCTTCTTGGTGCTGTATAGGAAAAAGATCCCTGGACTGACACAAAAGGTTTAGCTCTGCGTACCTGAAGGAGTTCCAGATTATTTGACCTCAACACTCAGCATGCAGGCAGTCAGGGGATTCCACTGGATAAGTAACCCAGCCTGCATATTTTATGCCTTTCTTGCTGGGTGTTTATTTTCTGCACCCTGGGAGGATTCACTCAGCCCAGATTATTACAGTTCTCTCGCATCCTTGCAGGGTCTTCATTTTCTCAGCTGCCGTTGGGTTATGGGCTTGCTCAGCCCTGTTTAGCGTCTGTCTCACTGCCCTCCAACCAGTCCCCCATTTAACCACTTACCTTCTCACTCGCGGCAGAGCTCATCAGTGTCGTGAATTGAGTCGTCTTCAGTTGGCTCTGCGGCTCTTCTTCCTCCCATTTGGTACTTTGGCATCCCAGAGACAGGAAATCGGTTCTTCTGGTTGCTTTGTGGCCCTGGCTATCCAGAGAAGGTGCGTATAAGGCCTTTTTACGCACAGAAATCTTGTTAATTCGGGCCTTTAAAATCTTCCTTGTGTCTGTTTTACGCAGGCTATTTATGGCAGAACCCCCATAAATCATGGAGTTCACTGGTGACAGCCTGGCCAGCAGCAGCTTCAACACTCAATTCTTTTCATAATTCTAACAAAATAATACTTTGAGTAATGTCGAAGGGTATTTGTGTTTTGTTCACTTTGTTCAACTGCCTGCATTTTGTAGGTTACATTGTTATTAAAGCAGGATACAGGGGTAAAGAGTGGGTTCTAGAGCCTGAACACTCCTGTGCTGAGCTCTGTGTATTTTTAGGGTATTTTCTATTGTTCTTTTGCAAGGTCTCAGGGTGGAAGAAGCAAACCCAATGCTTCTTACATAAACTTTTTGCAGAAAGGTCCTGGTTACCTTGCAGTTAGAAATAGTATTTGACCCTTGTAGATAAGAACGGATCTCACGCAGATTGCTGTGTTTCATTGTGTGGTTTTATTATCCATGTTGTAGACACTTGGTCTAGAGAGGGTGGTCAGCCGACACGTGTTTCAACCCAGAGGGTCTTTATCAAGGCAGGTGGGTTTGATCTATGGGATGGTTCCCAAATTGTTCATAATTTCTGCGTGCCAGTTTCTAAGATCCTTGGTGGAGGTCCTAAGGCTGTTGCTTGGTGTGCGGGTTTGCTGTGTGTTATACCGGAGCTCATAGTTGGCTCCTTTAGTTATTAAAACATTTTGAATCATGAACATGCTTTTCACATTGCTTTAGGACAAATGTAGTATTGTGTATAATCAAAATTGTCTTAAACTAGGGCTGCATTTTTGCTTAATTTTCCTCTACTTTGATCAGCTTTAATAGAAGCAGCGCAGTTGCAGCAGCATGGGCCTTTCATACTTGGTTTTCTTTTCTTCACAGAAGCACATCAATTATATTTAATGGCTTGGGGTTCTTGATGTCTTGAAATTTTAGGAGAGCCTACCAACAAGTAGTTGTTTGGCATTTGTGAGAAGGAAAAGCTTTTGGTATTCTATATGAAGATGTGTGTTTTTTTAGATTTAAGATTGCATGTTCGCGTGCAAGCTCATGCATGAAAGGGCACTGCACATAGTTGGTTGTCTTAGAGAGTAAGGAATAGCTGGGCATGTGGTCGGAACTAACTTTACTTTAACTCCCTTTCTGACCACCCACCTGGTATAATGGATGCGGGTAGTAGTAGTGCTGTATATATTTTCAGTGGCACAGATTGTATCGGTAACACTCAACATGACTGCAGTATATTCAGGCAAAGTAGCCTAATTTATCAACTGAGCTGCTATACACATGTCATGGAACAATGCCAATTATTCACAGTTGGGCTGTAGGGGCATTTAATAACGTGGGGGTGGGCGCTGTGGGGAATCTCCCCCTGCATTAAAAATGCAGAAACTGTTGTTTTGCATGCAAGATATTTGACCTTGCTGTACAGAATTTGGGAATTTCACGTCAATCCTTCCCACCATCCTCCTGAGCTAGTGTGATGCACACTGTTGGACAGTGTGAGCAGATGGCACTGCTGTCATATACTTCTATATCTCCTACTAGGTCTTGCGCTTTTCAAAACTTCTGCTTGCCCCATTTCTGGATACCGAGTCCCACTGCCAAAAATCTAGCACTTTGCAAGGCCTCCTTATGAATCTCCTGACTCATGTAGTATAATCACAAAAGGTTCACAGGTGACAAGCCAGTTATCAAGCCTCGCATGGAAGTGCCAGTGACCTAATCCTATGTGCCTGTCCTAGTTAATAGCATGTTGGGAAAGATAGCTCAGTGGGCCAATAACCCTGCTGCAGAGATCATTGTGTAACCTGTTATTTCAAATCCTATTGATAGGTGAGTTAATGCATATGCATCAGAGGTATGTGTTTAAGATGCAGGTAACATTCATTTGTAACAGAGCCGACTTAGCTTTCGACTTATCAAAAGGACTACTAAATGTTCAGTGATTCAGAAGACACACATCTCATCAGGGCTGCTACACCTGTCATGGCTCAGAACACGCACCTCTCACCAGGGTTTCTATACCTGTAATGGCTCAGAACAGATACATTCCATCACGGCTACTATTCCTGTAATGGCTCAGAACAAGCACATCCCATGAAGGCTGTTATACATTTAACGGCTCAAAACACATATATTGTCTTGGCTCTTATACTTGTGGTGGCATACAGTCCTGGTAAAACATCTGCATTCAAGCAAGTGCTGCAACTGGTGAGACAAACCTCTAACTCTATAAGTCCCAGCCAAATGGCCAAAAGAAGGTTTGCATACATCTAAAAAGAAGCACCCCATGGTAAAGCTGCACTAGATTTGTAAATGGAAAAGGCATGTTGTGCTTTTTGAATATTTATTGGAGCTATGTCAAAAGACAAAAAGGAGAGTAAGTCTGAACCTATGCAATACAGGAGAGCAAAGTAGGAAGTTAGGGGGAGGCTGAGACAACAGAGAATGTAGTAGACCATCCAAAACGGAAAGAGAGAGACCAATGAGCTACAAAGAAAGTGAGAAGGGAAAATAGAAGTAAAAAAAAAAACATATACAATAGGAGTGAGGGATAGAAGCAGAGCAAGAGAGACATACAGAGACAGTAAAATAAGAAAGCACTGATCAACAGAAGACTGGGAGAGTGGGAAATGGAAGATCCAGACTAGTGAAAGGCAGGCCAATAGCATAAGAGGCAGTGCAAGAACGATAATCATCAAATGGAGTAGCACACACCACAGAGAAAATTTAAAAACAGATATAGCCAGAATAATGACATGAGAGAGGAAGATGAGTTATATCAACCGATACAACACAATGTAGGAGGGAAACGGCAATAGAATGCAGATATGGGAGTGGCAGAGTGACAGACCAACAGACCTCAAAACGTGGCACAGCAACACTTGGGTGAGAGGTAGAACATCAGAAAGTGAGAGACGGGGAAAACAGAGTAGCAAAGGGAAGGAGAGATGGAGCGGAAACAGGCAGTGGCTGTCAAGCAAGTCGTGCCAGGCAGCAACAGTAGGCCAGAGAGGCAGATAAGTGATGCTGGTAGAGTGGGGCACTTGACTTATGATGTAACTAGATGGCATCTGTAGTAGTTCTTAAAGTTTTAGTGCCCAAGTATAATGAAAATTAAGCTTGGTAGTACGCATTAACAGGTTCTTTGTCACCAATGTTTTCGAACACTGTTTTAATTTTACGCACACATTGGATAGTTGTCAGACACTTTTACTCTCTTGTGAAGGATGAAACTAATTTTTACTCTCTTGAAATTGGATTTACTCTCGAATTCTAAAGATTGGGAGCATAATGCTCACGCCAAAATACTATCTGGAGCACTGCGTGGTACGATTCCTCTCTAAGCAGCCCTTTTCTGGTTGGGGTCTCTGCCTTTGTCGAAGTGTCTGGGGTCTTTACGTGGCACTTTAATTCTCCTCTGCGTGGCTATCCGTCCTTCGTCGGAGGGACCGCCTCCCTCTTCTGTGTGTCGTTGCAGGCTGGCGTTCTGGGTTCTCTTATTTATATCGCAACCATACACAAGTGTTTCAGAGCGTGACGAGGCAGGGGAGGGGAACAAGGGAGGACAAAAACAACAATCTTACTAGGCCCAGTGACATTGAGAATGTGCAAGTGCAGGGGAGGAGGGAAGGGGAAAAGCACAAAGTGGAGGGGAATGTTATATCTTTCTTGTTGATAATTGATGTGTTTGGCAACAGAGGGGGGGGCTTCTTTACTATTGGCGTGCTGGCTAGGGTTGGGCTTCATGTGTGAACAGTGTTACGAAACGAAACCTCTGTGAAGGAACAAGGTTATTTCACGTGCATGTTTTTTTCAATGCTGGGTTGAGCGTCGGAAGGTCTGACACAAGTTGTTAACTGAACAACAGGACAATATTGCAGAGCTTACGATAATTGAACAGTGGCTATGGAAAACTCCCAGCGGGGTGATTCTCAGTGCGAACCCTTCACATCAGACAAGCCAGTAGGGGAAAGGATGGCAAGAATACTAATGCTGAATCATTCATGTTCATTTGTCTTACGTGAATTATGTGTTATCATGCATGGCATATGGTCGGAGAGTTGCTCTCCTTGTGTGTTATGTGGCTACATCATATTCATTGTATGTGCGTACAAGTTTAGGAAAGTCAAGAGGCAGGCCAGAAGCAGGACAAGGTTGTAGGTGTTGGGCATCTGCTCAAGCAAGAGAGACTCTAGACTGTCTGGCATTTCACGTATATAGAATGGTTTTTTCCCTGTATTTCCCCGTACCCATCAATCTTTGCATCCCAAAACCTGTTTCCAGTGATCCTAATCTCCCCCTAACCTAGCATCCAAAACCTCTCGCTAATCATCTTCCACCCCCCACCCTCCCACCCCCCTCATTGGCTGTTTTATGGTGACTGTTCATACGCTTCAGGAGTCTGTGCACAACCACGTGAGAGGGCCGTACTCCCTTTGGGTTCCGTGGTTAGAGAGGGGTCGCGGATACCCCGTCAGTTGTCACATAATATTTATTTGAAGACAAAGCAAATAAAGCTTATTTAAAAGAAAAAAATCTTTAGAGACAACTCTGAAATTCACCAACACTTTCGGGAAATGGGCGGTTGGTCTCTCATCCTCAAAGTTCATAAACTGCAGGTTAGATGCTGAATTGTGGAGTTCACCTTCTCTCTCAATCTCAGTAAATTGCTCTTTAAAACGAGGGCTACCATTGCTAAATCTGCCCCTAGTGCAATAGCTAATTTAGAGCTCCACTTTAGAGGCATCGACACGTTATTCAAACTTAAACGTCATTTCAATTGGTTATGCCTTAATATGGAACTTGTTGATTTGCCTAAGACCATGAGTTTGGTATTGGGCGTGGAATATTTGTGAAGTACCCAATTTCTTTATTAACAATACATCAAAAAATGTGGTAAAGAGCTTCTTTCAACAGTGCACCCTGAAGTCCAGTAATCTATAAAAAGGTAAGCTATAATCATCCTATGTATCCAACAAAGAAATAGGCGATATTGACAAATATTTGCATTATATTACTGTCAAGATCTGAGGTCCACGTGGATTAGTATACCTCCGTCCCCAAGCACCAGTCAGAGAGGAGCATAAAAGACTCGCTGACCGGTTATTGGGGCCACAGGTGGGAGGAACAGGAAACACCGGGTCCCAGATGGCTGCAAAGGAAACACCAGGTTAGCTTAATGGCTACCGGGTATCTACAACAAGCATCAACAGATAAACAGTAAAAGCACCTCCCCTTGGGATGACCGATGAACGTTTGGAACCTAACTGTTCACCCCTGAAGGTCTGGTGGGTTGATTCAGAGGAAGGGAACCTCTATGTAGCTGGGTCCAGCGTTGTCTGGAAGTATTATGCGGAACAAAGGCTTGATTCCAGATGGAAGGAAATACCTGAGTCAAAGGGGTCAGAAGATGCAATCCATTAGAATAGTTCCAAAGGTCTGAGCAGTTCAAGTAGGCAGTTCACAATAAACCAAGTCCAAGGGGCAAATCCAAAAGCAATCCAAAGGAGCAAGTCCAAAAATCCAGGCAATACGAGCAGGCAGTCCAAATCTGATCCAAGCAACAAAACCAAGAACAATCCAAGAAAGTAACGAGGTCCGGAATCCAAAAGGTCAAAAACAACGAAACACAGATTACAGGAATACAGATTACACGGCGTATACACAGCTGAGAAGCAATGAATGAAAGGGCTGACCCCTTCTTGTTGCGTTCTTCCGGGTCAGGTGACAAAATGCGTTTAACTTCCTGGTCACGTGACCGCGTCCGGGTCACATGACCTTCCTCCGTGAAACATAGTGTCCAGCAGGGGACCGCAATGTGGAACTGAACCCCCGCCATGCCTGCAGGCGCCAGGGCAAGCCCCAACATGAGCGTGGGAACAGGTGCCAGGGAAGCCCCGGAGTGCAGCACCCTCCCGGAGACTGAGCGAACGCAGCAGCGTAAGGAACCCGGAACCCGCTCCGTCGCCTGCACGCCGCCGAGCCAGGTAAGTGTGGAGAGGGCATGACAAATACTGCACCATAGTCTCGGCCTCTGTTCATTAAATTAAGAATGGGTATTTTACCATTAGATCTGTAACTGGAATCTGGAGTCACATCTGCAATATGTCCCTTCTGTCATCCGACAAGAGTCATTCAGCATTTTCTGTTTACATGTTCCTTGTATGCCAACCTCAGACATCAGAACCTAAGGCCTGGCTTGAAAAATCATGACATTAGGAATTTGAGGACAGATTAACTATTATGTAGAAGTACATTACATGAAGATGCTATATTTGCTGTGGTACACTTTCTTGGCAAGGCCTGGCCAAAAGGAATTAATGCTATAATAACAGGAATACTAATGGGAATAATGGCCTTCGTAAGAAAGATTTGTATTTGTGTGTAAAATGTTGTTTTAATGCTTTTAATATACATAGGCGTTGTGTGGAGCTTTTCATCTTTTATTTTGAAGGGGATTATATTTTATTAAACACATATATGTTAGATTATTTGTATGATGAATTGCTTTTTTGACAAGTTTGTCGAAATAAAGTGAAATGAAATTAAATGAAAGTATGTACTAACCTGCAGTTAGGGACTCCTGGGTTAGGGTGGAGGTGCTGCACAAGACTAGGGAGAGAGAGCGGGATGCCCCATTACAGTTTCAATGAAAACCATTGACCTGTCTCTGAAACTTGAAGTAATTCTTGTGACCCAAAAGAAGCATCCAGGATCGATCTAGGGACTGCCACTCTGATCCCAAAACCGCCATCTTTGGAAGATCTTTACCCCTCCAAAAAGGGATTCAACTGGGCTGGGAGAAATGTATAACTTACCCCAACACTACCAGAAGCCCTCTTTCCATCTGCCCGAGTCTGCCCGCAGACGTCAAGAAGCATCCAGGATTGATCTATGGACTGCCCCTGTGACCTCTGACAAAGTTACTTCTGTTACTATGGGTATATAAGCACTGTCCTTTGGGCGGGGGGCATGGCTAACTGCCATGTGAGGAGGACACATCCCTGGCGAGCTCCGTAGGATGTGATCAACATTTGCTGCCAGATATGAGTTTTTGAAGCACAATAACCCTGTACGTTGCTACGATCAACGCTAGAACATCCATAGAACCCACCTGGGGAAGCTCTGTGGCTTAGAACGCTCAGCAGAGACTGGGACGCCGTCTGACATATGCCGCGGAGCAGAGCTAAAATGGCGGCAGCCGCCTAAAGACCAGCACCGCACGGAGACCACCAACGAGGAACCATAGAACGAGCCGGAACAGATCACGGACTCCGGGGTGCAGAGTAGAGACCCCCGCACATGGACAGTGGCTGGTGCTAAGTGGACAACACTGCGTCCGACGTGCAAGAGCAGCGCTCCATGTGACGCAGACACATAGACCCTGGGGCCCCTTGTACAGGGCTCCCCCCGCGAAGCGGGACAAAGCGCTGTGTAGGGCCAGCTGTCCCAGAGGACCGGAGGCCCGCATCCTGGCCGAGGAAGCGCTGGGTGCTGAGAGGCGCGGTGAGTGCTGCTGCTTGGACGCCCGTAGACAATATTGCCTTGCCCAGACTGCGAGTGGTGTGGCGCAGCGGCGTTGAACCCAGCCGCCCACCCGCATTGAGGCTGCAGGTGGGGCACCAGCGAACGGCGAGTAGGATGGCGTAGGACGGTGCTTGGGCTACACGGACCGAAGTCAGCTACAATGCGGGAGTGGCGAGGAGCGGGGCCACTGTCGCTGGAGACGGAGACCCTGCCTGTGGAGCCAGAATCGCCGAAGCGTGGGAGCGGAAAACTGGCACTGTGGAAACCAGGGCTCAGTGCCTGAGGTCAGAGCTGCCCCTCCGGGTGGTCTCAGGAGGTGAGGAGTCAAGAAGAGTGAACCCACCTGGCCACCATATTACAGCTTCTGCTCCCCCCCTGCATATAGAGGAACACGCTGCTAGCAGCGCCCAGATCGCGCCCTGGGTGGGGGAAATACAAAATAGGCCAGCAGCTGGGTGGCCTGCCTCCCCTGGCCACCGGACATACTGCGCGCCCTACTGGGCCGGTCTGCACCTAGTTGAAAGCTAGATTTGACCTGCCCGCCTCAAGGCAACCATCAGCCGGCTCCTGGGCTGCTCCACTTGGCATTGCGGGCAATAACAATCAGACCATTAGGGGTTGACAATGCCCCAACAATAAGCCCGCGCTCCCACCTCGTGTGCTTTGGAAAGCACATACACTATAGGCAGCAACAACACTGGGTGCCTGCGGCACGGTGCCACCACCCCAACACTTTACAACAGGCCAACAGCGTATAGCTAACAACGGACTAACTGCAGCCCCCGCCGGCTCTGGAGAGATGTCTGTGAAGAGAACTAAAGCCAAACGGCGCCAAACCACAATAGAAACCTACGCTGCCGGAAGGCCCACGGGACCCAACACTGCCAAAAAAAGTGTGACGTGGGTGCTCTCGAATCCCACTGAGGTGGCGGATGAACCAGCCAATTCCCAGATCCTACAAGCCAGCATGACCCTCCAAACTAAAATGGAAAACAAAATTGATGTAGTAGCCATAGACTTTGGGACTCCTGCGGCTGGACGTCCGCGCCATATCCGGCAGGACCGAGGTTCTAGAAACCCAGGTCCGTGAAAATACAGAGGCAAAACTACTGCTCCTGAAGGATGTTGACGCACTACAACAAAGGGTGAAAAACCTGGAAAACGGGGCTGAGAAGGCAGAAGGGCGGGCTTGCCGAAATAACATCAGGCTCTTAGGGTTGCTGGAGGGCATTGAAGGAGCGGACCCCACAAACTTCGTTGAGAACCTCTTATTTCAGGAGATTGGAGCATTGAAGCTCTCACAGGGCTTTACAATCGAAAGAGCCCACCACTCTCTTACCAAGAGACCTGCTCCGTGGGCCCCGCCCAGACAAGTGGTAGCAACAGTGCTAAATTACAAGGACAGGAGGACTATATTGGCTTTTTTGAGGTCAGGTGGCCAGATACAGAGAGATTCGGCGAAGATTGCTATTTACCCTGATTATACATTCCAGGTACAAATGAAAAGAGCGCAATTTATTTACTCCAAAGCCAGACTGAAGAAAGCCTCCCCCTCGGAGGTTCGGGAATGGATGGACAGGGAGCAGTTCCCGGACATCGAAGACAAAGGGCGTAGCTCGCGCCGAACTGCATCATGAGCGATCACACACTGGTCTGGCAACCTACAAATGCACAGAAGCAAATAGCAACTGCATTGGAGAGCAGCAGGAATGATCCTCTAAGAGTATCGCCGAGAATAGAATGTCAACTCTTCAACCCCCAGAATAGTTTTTTCTCGGGTGGATTATACCCGCCCGTAGGGCATCGGGAGACCACTGCCCTGTCGAATGGAGCGGAAACGGGGTAGTCATAACGGGGGAAACGTCGCTGGACTGGTTTTCAGTTTGAACTGTTTTTCAGTTTGAACTGTTTGCAGGTATTGGGGGGAGGGAACAGGGACGTTGGGATTAAAGTTCAGGTTACAGTTGGAAACGTTTTTTTTTTTTAGGGAAACGAACATGACCACCCAGGACACCAAGCAGCATCAAGGTCGACAAGGAAAAAGCACTAAGGAAGCTACTACCGTTTTCATCCGGACACCTATAACACATGGCAGACAAGATTAGAATCAGGTCATGGAACGTCAGGGGAATGAACAACTTTGTGAAACAACGCCGTGTCCACGCCCTCATTAAAAGAAGCAAGGTCGGAATTGCCTTATTTCAAGAGACACACTTGGATGGGCGCAAGCTAGAAGCTTTAATCAAATCTTGGCGAGAACCCTGGTAGGCTCCTCTTACTCCACTTATGCTAGAGGAGTCCTGATCAGGATTGCCCCCTACATTCCCTTTAAGCTATTCTGCACAAAAACCGACGACAAAGGCAGAATGGTCCTGGTTCATGGTACTATTGAAGGTAAGGAGACATGCATAATTAACACTTACGCACCCAACCATGATGCCACGACCTTCTTTCGGTCACTACACAAGCGACTCAGCCCTTACAGAGAGTGCACCATTATTTGGGCGGGAGACCACAATTGCACCCTGGATCCCCGAATGGACAGATCAGACGATAAACGCACACGCCCGTCTCCACCCGCAAAAATACTATTAACCCTGATGCAACAACTGGGCCTAGCAGACCTTTGGCGTAAACAGAACCCTGAAAAGCATGAGTATTCATTCTATTCCCCTCCCCATTCTGTCTCCACTAGGTTAGATTACCTATTAGTCAACAAAGAGCGCCTAGCGCTGTTTGAAGATGATCATCATCTAGCCAGGGTACTATCTGACCATTCCCCATTAGTGACCAACGGGGTGGTTTTCCCACCCAGACCCCCCCCCGTTCCCACATGGAGGTTAAGAAGTGTAGCACTGCTTGACCCAACTTTTCGCGAACAAGTCAGGAGCAGCACTATCAATTACTGGCAGGTAAATGAAAATAGCATGCAGCACATAGGCAATGTTTGGGAGGCCTACAAAGTTGTCATGAGGGGCGAAATGCTAGCAAATATTGACGGGGCCCAGAGATCCATTCTAACCTCTCTCACAAATGCGGAAAAAGAACTAGCCAAATTGGAAAAAAGACAGCCTAGAGCCAGGTCACATGCATAAGATGGTAGAACTCGAGCAGGCCTGTCTAAAGTGCTGGGACATTCTGGGGAAGCTCAGCTACACGAAATACATTGAGAGAACCCATGCCCTCGGAGACAAACCTGGGACATTATTAGCATGGCTCTACAAATGGGAAGCCCCCAGATTGCCTATCTGCCATGTCTGTGGGCCTGATGGCGCCGCAGCACATACACAGCTAGGCATAAATGCATGTTTGCCGGATTTTATCAAGAATTGTATGCCAGCACCCCATCTTCCCCCGCCGTCGAAATTGACAATGTACTAGACATCATTTAACTACCCAGCTTAGACGTCCACTTGACTGAGGCCTTCGATGAACCAATCACCCCGAAAGAGATAATAGCCACCATTAGATCTATCCCCTCTGGGAAAGCCCCAGGTACAGACGGGCTACCGGGAGAGTTCTACAAAGCATATGAGGATATACTGGCACCCCTCTTGGCCAGAGTGTTTAAGGAGGCGTATGATGTGGGCGTCCTCCCAGACACCATGAAGGAAGCCATCATCATCCCCCTATTGAACCCAGGCAAGGACGAGAGGGAGTGCGGCTCATACAGGCCCCTGTCCATGTTGAATTCAGATAAAATTCTAACGGTACTACTCGCTAGAAGGCTGCGTAGAGTAATTCCCTTCCTGATCCACCAAGATCAAACGGGCTATGTGCCCGGGCGATCCATCACTGAAAACCTACGTAGATTACACCATGTCATCTATAACACCAAGGACAGACCCGAGAAATGCGCCGTGGCATCCTTAGACGCCACTAAGGCCTTCGACTCGTGTTAGATGGGAATGGTTATACGCAACCATGGCAAAAATGGGGATAGGTCCGGCCTTCCTAAAGTGGACCAAACTGATATACACAGACCCTACGGAGTGCGCACTAATAACACCTTCTCCAAAAAATGGCACCTCCATAGGGGCACTCGGCAGGGCTGCCCACTTCCCCCCCCCCCATGCTCGACAATTTAGCAGCTGAACCCGTGGTGGCTTATCTGCGCCATGAATACGGCGACAGAGGTATAGTGATAGATGGGGTAACACACCTGGTGTCAATGTATGCCGACGATACACTTCTATATCTAAATAACCCTTAACACATCCTACCATACATCCTGGAAACACTTGAGGGTTTCTCTAGATTCACAGGGATCCAGATTAACAAGGAAAAATCGTGCCTATACCCCATAGCTGTCCTAAGCAATAACTCCCCCCCCCCCCCCCCCCCCCGACGCCCTCCCCCCATTGGCCTTTCAGTGGACGGCCACATCCTTCAAATACTTGGGGATCACCATTCACCGAGACCCCAACATGGAATACACTTTAAACCCCATTAAAGCCAAGGAAAACTTGGTAAAATCGATGGCCTTTTGGGGCAAGTTGCCACTTTCTGTGGCGGGCAGAGCTGGACTCCTAAAAATGGGGGCACTCCCCTGCCTATTACACTACTTTAACAATGTCCCATTCAACATCCCCCCACGCTTCTTCGCGGAAGTAAATCAACTCTGCAGAAGATTTCTCTGGCAAGGAGGCAGGAATAGAGTCTCACTAGAAGTGCTGCAAAGACCCTACGACAGGGGTGGACTGCAAATTCCCAACTTCGAACTGTACTTCTTGGCAGCCCAACTAAAGCATGTCGTACAACGGATGGCCGATGAAACCACGCTTGACACCTGGCTTCTGCAACCTGCCATCCCCCAGTTACTGCTCAGAGACTTATTTTGGATCCCAGCGGAAATGACCCGTAACTGCCCCTACCTGGTGAAACTGGGACTACAGATCTGGAAACAGACCTGCAGGGCAGCCAAGATGGAAGTCCCATATTCCCCACAGATTCCCATAGCGGCCATCATGGCTAGCGGACCCTGGGGGCAAAATGAAGTAAGGCTGAAATGGGAGCCCTATGGAGTGGCCACCCTGGGCGACCTTGTAGACGACCAGGGGATCCTCACATTCGATGAGTTGCAAGCAACCTCTGGACTGCCGATGGGTCAATTCCTGCTCCACCGGTGGCCAGATGAGGAGAACTTGAAGACCGGACATGAGACCGTCGAGAACATGCTAGCTGCAGCCGAGGGAGGGCACGAAACCTCCAGGCTTTATGACACACTACTGAATAGCACAACTAGCACTAGCCTCAAGAGCAAAGCTAAATAGGACCACGAATTGAGACTGGAGTTTGATGAGAAGGAATGGGGACGCATCGCCCACTACCACAAAAAGGTTTCCAGGAACGCCCGACTGCAGCTCATCCAATTTTACATACTCAATCGGGCGTATCTTACGCCAGGGGTGATCTCCAAATTAAACGGGGCAAGCCTCATCGAATGCCCAAAGTGCCGCAAACCCCGCGCAGACATGACACACATGTTTTGGGGATGCCGGGTGATAAAATCCTTTTGGACGCAGATAGCTGCTAAAGTGGCGGAAGCGGACATAATACTGGATGTGCAAACACCTGCAGCATGTATCCTGGGTATATCCTGGCGAAAAGAAGCATAGCCATGGGATGGAAAAGCATCAGAGGTCCTAGCATCGAACTGTGGTGGGAAGACCTCCGCAAATGGACAACGGCAGAAACTGGAGCATGGGAAAAGGCGCTACGCGAGCAGAAACTGGACACCAGCGATGACCTACATTAATGGGTGGCGATTACGACACCACTGTTAAACCCCAGGCAAATAGAGGACGCCTCAAGTGACGCAATCAGTTCTTGATCGCAGCTTGGCGCAACCTATATTGAAGAACTGACAGGGGAGGGGTGGGCGGGCTATATATATATATATATATATATATGTGTTTTACAGAATGCAATGTGTTATTGTATTCTGTGTCATTAAAACTTAATAAATATATATTTTTTTAAAAGCACTGTCCTTTGGGCATATGTTCACCTGGGCGTCAGTTCACCGGGCGTCCAGAGCTAATGGAGGTCAAAGCTAAGGGTTGCTTCTATATCCTTCTCCATTCGATTCTGTGTTCCCTGTTAGCCCCTGTTAAGGGAAGACGGAGCTAAGGGTTGCTACTATACTCTTCTATATCCTTCTCCATTCGATTCTGTGTTCCCTGTTAGCCCCTGTTTGACACAGGTTGCCATACAACTGCCTTGTATACAGCACACAAACAACATTCAAATCTAACTCCAACACTCCACTAAAACAACTATTTGCATTCACCTGCAAGTACTCCAATCTTCCTAATGACTGTATTGTCTCTCCACACTCTGCTACTCACCTATAATGCATTCACTTCTGCTCCTCCGCCTGCTGCTCCTCCTTCTCACCTCCCTACGCTTTCTCCAGTCACACAACTTCCTCCTTTCCTATACCTATATAACTCGAAACTCCCACTACTCAATCTCTCTTCCACCTCCTTACAACAAACAAAACCGACACTCTAACCATACCTCCTCTAACACCCTCACCTCGTCTCTCTTCCTTGGAGACTCAACTTCTCTGCTCTTCCTTACCTCATCAACTGAACATTGCACCCTGGAATGCCTGTAAGTAAGAAAACATCATTTATCATTTAATACTTTCACTCCAGCTCTCTGCCCCTAGACCTTCTTGCTATCACTGAAACCGGGATTTCTCCATCTGACACTGCCAATTTGGCAGACATACACGACTCCAAACTATCCTTCATTCACTCTCCTCGGCTGACTGGCAGAGGTGGAGGTGTCAGAACACCTACTCTCTTCCGGCCTAAGTGCCACACAAATCTCCAATGCCATGTCCTCTCCTACCTCTTTTGAATTCACCATTTCTACTATTGCTCTGCTTTACTCGGTTCACATCTCCTTATATCGCCGTCCTGGTCCCACTGGACCATTCTTTGATGATCTTGGGAAACTCCTTGATTCTCTTTCCACTAAACATCACCTCATTCTTTCTCTTAGGTGACTTTAACCTTCGCTCTCCAACCACTTCTCAGAAATCTGAACGTCACTCTTTTCTTAGTGACCTCTGTGAGGGGTCAGAAATGCGAGGTGCACATGAAGGTAAAGCTTTCTCAAAGTTTGCCATTAATTCAAACAAAAAGGGTTCTGATAAACACCTTACTTTCCCTAACCTAACGGAGAGGTTGCTGCCTAGCAAACTGAAAGTAAAGAAAACCAACCTAGTATCCGAAAAAACCTCTGGCCCTCACACTAATACATACAATTAAGTTATACAAGGAAAATATGGTTAACTTATGGTTCAACAAAAATACAGTTTTGCAATTCAAAATGAAATGTCTTGTAAGCACTCCTTGTGACCAGGGTTGTATTCCCTTCCCCTGGATCAATTCAGGAATACTCAAACAATAATTATTTTCCAACAAAGTTCTGTTCAGAGAAATAGAAACGTCTTTTCCAACCACAGAGTCGTTCTTGACGAAATAACAAATGTCTGTTTTACCACAACTGGCTAATAGTTCAAACAACACAGTGGCCCTCATTAAAAGCATGTCAGTCCGGTAACAACAGTGCTGGTAAGCTACCGGAACCGTTGTTACCGGATCGGCATACTCCGAGTTCTGCGAGCGGGTGCCATTCAGCCCGCCAGGTCTGACCTGACAGGTGGAACGGCATCCGCTCGCAGACCTTGACGGATGTACCGGCACTGTTGTATACAGTGCCGGTACATCCTTCCTCCCCATTCCCATTAAGTCTAATGGGACTCGAATGGGGAGTCATTTTTACCAGCGCTCGCAATGGGGAATTACCATGACCACCGGGGCTGTAATGCCCCGGTAAGTCCCCATTGCCAGGCACCGGAAAAAAAACGACTCCGGCGGCAGCAGTGCCGTTTTTACTGGCACGGCTACCGCTGGGGTCATAATGAGGCCCAGTGTCTTCCACAATATCCCTTTTCTAGGATGCTTGACTTTCTTCCAACACACAAGTTCCCTAAACCTAAATGCAATTGCTCTGTTATTATAGAAAACGTCTTCTTGTCAAATTAACATTCTTTTGTCAGGATAGCAAACAACTTGTTTGATTGATGCTATGATTTGTCAACATTGAATAAAGCATATACGTTCTTTTCATTCAACAAAAATTCTTTCTGCAACAAGGTCATCAATTTACCAATTTCTTTTCTGGTACAATCGCCTGCCAGGTCTAACTCCTATAAGCCCTTTCTTGGTATACTCGCCTGCCAGGAGGAAAACCCCTACCACTAAATTCCAACTTGTTGGTTTGATTCCAGTATTCTCCACACCAGTCTTCTGATGTGGTTGTATAATTTCCTGACTGCTGGCAACGCGAGATGCAAGCTTTTCCAGAACTATATCTCTTAGAATGGAACTTATGCCTTGGTTGTGTAATTAAGAGTCTCTCATAACCTCTTGGCTGTTGGTAATGCTAGATATGAACGTTTCCCAGAGATTGGCTTAATTTGCTAGACTTGTAGTTTCTTGGAGATAGGCAGTGGTGGTTAGAGCTTTGTCCAAAGACAGCCTCATGGCTGCAGGCCACACTGGTTACAACCTTTCCCTTCTTGGTGTTTGCACAAATACTTGTGACAGCTTTTTGGCTGTATGCAGTACTAGTTCCAACCTTTCCTCTCTGGACGTTTCCCCAAAGACTTTCTTCTTTGCCACTTATCTTCATTTATTTCCATTAATTGCTACTCGTTAAATATGTTCTACTTAGATTAAGTGTTCGGTATTCAAAACCATTGATTTGTGACAACTTTCTTTCACGAGCACCCCGATTTTTCATGATGGTACTTCGGGCGTTACTCTATCCATTTTCCGTCCTCGGGGAGCCTCAGGTAAGCGGTGCAGCGTTCTCCGGAGTAATAGAAGCTCTGATCTTCCCCAGCTTCCCCAGTCTGCTTAACGTTGCTTCGGTAACGTGACTTCCTTGCAGCTGGGTTTCTCTTTAGTACGCAGTCTTCCTCTGGCGTACTCTGTAGTTCTTCAGATTTTCACCCATTGGGGTGACTTCTGCTGGAGGCTGCTCTCCTTGCTGCACATGCACAGTGGATGGCTTGAATTTCATCTGTTATGCCTCCCACACAGATCCGAACTGCTTCTTCCTCTGCTTCAGCTTCATCACAACATGACCACAGCCTCTCCAGCTGGCTCTTATTCTGGGCTTTAAATATCCTTCTCAGGTGCTCTAATTGGTAATGACTAAACCGAACCTTTGGATACTCACACTTCTTAGTCCACATGGCCTCTTCTTTGTCCCAGTACTTTTGGTATTCTGGGAATTGGAGTTCTTAAGAGAATGAGCGCTATTAAGTTGTTCAACTTTAGAATGAGCCATTGTCAGTTCTGGAATTATAGGGGGATGGTGAGGTAAAGAAATCCCTTCTGTTTCCTGGCATGAGTCTCCTCCTCTGTTCTCCTCCAAGGGTCAAGATCGGGTAGCAGCTGCCTTTCCCTGGCCATGGGAGACGGGGCCCATACTGGGTATCTAGTGATGATCTCAATAGATTCATCACACCATGCTCTCCACTCTATCCATAACGTACCTACCCACACAGGGGGCAGCTCTTTGGATATCTTATTCATCTCCACCCCTCTCTCAGCCACTTACACTGCTGTCACACCACCCATTTCTGATCACTCAATTGTTCTCACCAGCATCTCCTTTTCACGCTCTGACCTTTTCTCATCATTGCTTCACCTATTACTAAAAGAAATGTAAAACGTCTGCCATTCCCCCCTTTTCTGTCTGACCTACAGTTCACCCCTGATGCCTCTTCCACCAACACTGCGTTCTCCAGCTTCCAAGCCCTATTAAATGACTAATTCTCCTCTCAGTTCCCACTGTTTACTTTTACCCCTAAGTCTCAGCATCCTCAGCCATGAGTCACCCCATTCATATGCTCTCTCCACACAGGCTTTGGCTGCTGCACAAATGGAGGCATACCCTCTCGCATGAGGACCTGCAACTCTACCTCTCTGCCCTGAACTCTCTCAAGTCAACTCTTTTATTATTATGGTATGCATTGAGCGCGGGTCTAGCTTTGAGAAGCAAAGGAACGCTTTACAGAGGTATACAACAGTACAGATATAAATTGGGGGGGTAGGGAACAGTGGGGCACAGATGAGGTGTACAGCTGTACCGGATTGCGGGGAGGAAAGGGGCAGGCGGCGTCTAGCGAGTCAGGTGGCGCGAGGGGCGATGTGATGGCTTAGCTCTTGCTAGAGCGAAAAGGGAATCCTACCTAATCCTACCTAACCCTTGACTTTTACTCCCAGCATCCTTGTCGGCTAAAGGGCACCCTAAACTCACTCCTCACTTTTTGAACTCCGCTCTCACATCTTATGACCTAGCTGTATACTTTTCTGTGTACATTTCCAAAATTGGAGACTCTCCTGACCTTTCTCATACTCCCTCCTACATTTTACACTCTGCCTACTCTACCATTATCCTCTGCTTCTATCTCCCACTTTAGTCACACTAATGCTGACAAAGTCCTGTCTCTACTGATGAAGGCTAACCCCGTTGGTGCCACATCAGACCCTCTTGTTCCTTAGCTAGTCAAGCCTATTGCCCCTTTTGGTGGCCTCTCACCTAGCTGAACTCTTCAACCTATCCTTCGACTCTGCTTGCTTTCCCTCTGTTTTCAAAATGGCCAGTCATCCCTCTCCTTAAAAAGCAAGGGGCTGACCTGAACCGATTTCCTTTCCTTCCCCATTACTATCAAGTGCTCGAAAGGGTTGTGTTCAACCATATTACCAATTTATTAGACATCCATAACCTTCTAGATCCCATACAAGCAGGTTTCCACTACTGTCACTCCACAGAAACTGATCTCATGATTGTGTCCAACTTCATTGTCTCTGCTAAGCACTCCAACCTATCCTAAATCTCCTTAACCTGTCTGCTGCCTTTGACACTGTCAATCACTCTGATCTCCTTGATACTCTTTCTTCTTGGGATTCGCAATGAAGCCCTTGCCTGGATTCAATCCTACCTTGCACCTTGCCAATTCTCTGTCTCGTGGAGTAACAACACCTCTCAACTAAATCCTCTAATTGTTAGTGTTCCACAAATCGCTGTCTTGGGTCCACTCCACTTTGCACTCTTTGATGCTAAACTCTACCAAAACAGAGGTGCTCTTCTTCCCTGCCAAAAGCTCTCTCTCATCTCGTCCTCTGCCTATCGAGTTCCCACCTGGCACTCTTCCCCAACTCTTCTTCAGCTAGAATCCTCTGCGTCCTCTGTGACCCTTCTCCCACCTTCTCTACTTTCATCTCCTAAAAATTAGGAAAATCAGGCACCGCCTTCCTTTTAACACCGCCAAGAATCTCTTAACCACCCTGGTTTTCTCTTAACTGGACCGCTGTGCCAGCATCCTCTTTGATCTCCCAACTTTGCTTTCTGTCCTCTCGACAAGATAATTAACTTCGCTACCAGGACTCTCTTTGAACTCCCTCACTTCACACCTACCTCCTTGTACCGGATGGCTGACGATGCAAATCGGGGCCAGATTAAAATGTCTTCTCCTGGTTCACAAATCTATCCACGGTACAGCACTACTGTTATCTATGCTCCTCTATCCAACTCTACAAGCCTTCTCGTAATCGCTGCTCTGCCTCCTCGACTACCCTTGTGGCTCCTTGCACTCCCTGTGCTTCCTCTCGCTTCCGCTCCTTCTCTCCTCTTGCTCCACTTGCATTGAATTCTCTTCCCCCTGGCATCTGAAAAACAGTCCACACGGATTTGTTCAAAACGAAACTCAAAGCCTACATACACCCCTCCCACCATCTGCCTGCTATCTAAAAAAAAATGCCCTTGCCTCTAACCTGCCTCTTTCCCTCACTTCCTCTGTCTCCACTTCTAGCACTTCACTCATCATGGTCACATCCCGAGCGCAGCTGGTCGTATTGCCTACCTGCACTTAAAACTGTCCAATGTTCATTTTCCTTAATCTATGTATGTCTACTTATGTATTGTCCCCGGTGACAGTTCCATTTATTCCCCTCCACAACCTGGTCAGCATGTCCCTCAAACTCACCCCATTGTAAGAAGCTCACTGCTTCCCATCAAATCTGATTTCTTATATATTGCATTCTTTTATGATCAAAAGAGCATTGTTCCGAGGGCATGGCCAGCGACCGCGGGATGAGGACGTAATTCCCCGTCGCTCCCGGGCCGCCAGCAAGATCCTGCAATTATCCTGACACCATCTGTTCACAACCTCCCCAAAATGACACCATCTGACGGCAGAACCTTTTGTATAGCAAAACGCTGCATTGTGGACGAGAATCGGTGCAGCGCTCCGGAGTAACGAGCAAAGAAAGTAAAGGCAACTCACTGTGCATCACAAACAAGATGGCCGCCGAGGCCGCATGCTGACCGGAGGAAACGCAGCGTGGCGTCGGCTCCACTGCCCAGGACACCCCTCAGAGGAGGCTTCCATCGCTGCACTGTGCCATGAGTCGGAGGGTGCCTGTGCCGATTCAGGCTCCCTGGGGGACTGTGTGTGTGCCCCGACTGCAGACGCTGAATCGGATGATCCCCTGACTGCTGCCGGGACGGGGCCCCGGGTGTCGGCAGCGGCGTTCGACCGGGTTGACGGAGCACAGGAGAGCTGGTGTGCTGGTGAAACCCCCCCCCCCCCCCGGAGGCTCGGCGAGACTAGGAACAGCAAGGAGGTGAGGAGCCCCTCCCGGGCACAACAGCGTGCGCGCTGCCCACGGTGAGAGGCGGCTCTCCAGGGGACGTTTGGTGGCACCAGGCTAACCGACACTAACGTGTCAAAACGAGGACTGAGCAAAACAAACTGTGGGCTGTGCTCCGCGGGCGGCGGGGGCCACGCACTCCAGGCACACATTTGCTCTGCGGCACACTTGGATAACCTGTAGGCTCAAGAAAACGGCCTGCTCAGGCGCTGATACGCGTATTGAGGATACGGAGTCTCACGCTGAGAACTCTATTAGTGAAAAGGAAAAGGGGGAATACTACCTGACTCGGCCCCGAGACTGCGAGGCAACAGTAGCCCCAATCTTAACAGTAAGTACTGAGAATAAGTTCCTTTTAGAACATTTGGGAACCAACTGAGCCAGACCCTGGTACATCCAACATGAGGCTATGAGAACGTAAACAACCAGCTGCAGCCCCCCCGGATATAGATAAGGTGTAAAACACTCAAAGCAACGGAAGGGAGAGTGAGAGACGGCTCCCCAACTACGCGATAACTACGCGATAACTACACGATAACGCCCCCAGATGGGACAGCGCCTGAGACCCATGTCTCCACCGTCTCTGAGATAAGGAAGACCAGTACACACGGGCAAGACCGACCGGCAGTAAATGGCAGGTAACGTATTGATAAGGCGTACTGAGAACCCTTAGTGAACCACCTGACCACCCCCCCCCCACAGACTCCGGGAACAAGCTGTTATAGTTGGAGGGTGCCCCTGTCGCACCCAAAACAGAACACCCCACAGGCCTAACCGATTGTGTGAAGAAAGATTACTAGACTTGAAGGCTACCGCACCCCGACGTCCACTTACTCAACATGGGGAAAGATGGGACTAAAAGTACGACAGCACAGAGCAAAATGGAACAGTACACCACCACGGCCCAGGCCCTCGCACAGGAGCAGGCTAAATCTAGTGACAAAACTGTAATGGAAGAAGAAAGCTTATCTCTTAAAGATGTTATGAACGCCATCACTTGCTCAAGAACCTCTATGGAAAAGAAAATGGACGGCATAAGCACAGAGGTGTCCCTACTGTGCCACAACCTGCAAAAATTGACGGCCCGAACAGGTCAGGCCGAGGGCCGTATATCGGAAACAGAGGATGGTCTAAGAACGGTAGGCCACCAAATGACTGGAGTGCTAACACATCTCAAAGCACTAGAAGAGAGAGTCGAAGAGGGAGAAGGCAGAGCAAGGCGGAACAATATCCGCATCCTTGGCATACCAGAGAAAGCTGAAGGCTCAACCATGGAACTGTTTCTGGAGCAGTGGCTTACAGACCTTTTCGCTCCCAAGACACTATAAAAATTCTTTTCAATCGAACATGCTCACCACGTACCAACAGGCAGGCAGATCCCTGGTGCCCCTCCACGTACGGGGATAGCAAAGCTCCTGAACTACAGGCGTATGTTTCCCGCACGATTGAAAATCTGCCACAATGGTGCAACCATGCACTTCTCAGATCCCAAGGATGCATGGAATTGGGCCCAAACACACCTGGAAGGCGACTGGAGATCGCATCGTAGACAAGACAATGGCAGAAACAGACCGAGACCAGAGAGAGCGCCACCAGAGTGCCCACAACGAGAGATAGCGGCACCACCGAATGAAGGCAACGACTGATAAGTAACACGGTTTGCTCATTCAAATGATACTCGCAAGGATCTGGAACCAAAAGGTTGCCATTCGATTGATCTGACAGTGAAAAGGAGGGTTGTGCTTACAGCATAGCTGGTGACCCCGGTAAGCACGGACCCCCATGATAGTCATCACCACTTGTTGTAATCCAGTATTTTTAAGTTAGGTCGCAACTATGTTCGGGCGACAGGTACTTCGTGTTGGGGTGGAGTATAGGGTGGAGGGAAGGGATAGTTTATGTTGTTCTTGTATTTATTCAAGGTTATTATGCATTCATGGGGTTAATGAGTCATACCAATCAGCACATACCGTCAGATGCTACCCCCCTGATGGCAGCACACCCCCTCCGGGACCAACCCCCACATAATACCCCTATAAGACGACTCCACAAAACCTGTGAACCCGATCCTACGAACCATAAATGCCACCCGCATTGACCTATGCGTTACCTCCTGAGCGACCCAAGTCTCTCAAACTGATCACATGGAACGTGAACGGGCTGGGCTCCGGGATCAAGAGATGTCTTGTGTTGCAGTTCCTGAACAGACACTCCCCAGACATTGCCCTACTTAACGAAACACACTTAGCCGGGACTAACTGCACCCTCCTTCGGAGAACCAACTACCGAGTGGCATTACATGCGGGATATTCTATGGGATCCAGAGCGACACTCATACTGATACACCAACGCCTTCCATTTGCGGCACTGACAGTTGATCTGGGGTCCCTATGTGGTGGCCATTGGAAAGCTAGGGGAAGAAACATTAGCCATTGCATCAGTGTACTCTCCACCGGGGCTGGGGGAAGAACTATTAAAAGACCTGGTTATCCTCATTGCAAGACACCAACCCGACATGTGGGTCTTGGGGGGCGACTTTAATGACGTCATGTGCAACAGTAAGGATCGCACTCACATCAGGGAACGCAATCCGAATATCTCCACTACTTTAGCCAAATTTGCATCAGCCCTTGGTCTCCGAGATGTGTGGCGACATCTTCACACTGACACCGAGGCTTACTCTTTCCACTCCGGGGCGCACAGCTCTTTGTCCAGACTGGATTACTTCCTTCTCCCAAGTACCGACATACATAGAGCGACTGCTGCGGATCTACTTCCCCGCGGCATCTCAGACCACTCACCCCTGATGATGGTGTTGTGCATGCGAGGCGTGGCTCCCCCCAAGTCATGGAGATTGAATAACTATTATCTGGGCTTCATCGAGCTTGTCGACCAACTCACGGAAGCAACCAATGAATATTTTGAAAACACCACCACTACGGTAGATAACCCTGTTATTATCTGGGAAGAGTACAAAGCAGTGCTGAGGGGGGAGATAATCTCCTGGACGGCAACCAAAAAGAAGCAACGGCTTCAGGAACTAGCAAAGGCAGAAGCCGAAATGAGTGACTGGGAGGCCAAATACGTTCTTGACCCAAGCTCTGAGACCCTCTTATCCTTTAAGGGCGCTAGAGAGAGGCTTCGGAACATCGAACTAGACAACGCTAAACACGCCCATCCGGGAGCCAGAGCAAGGGTCTATGAACAAGGGGACAAAGCTGGGAAAATGCTGGCCTGGCTTGAGAGGAGAGACGAGGGTCAACGCCATAGAGAAATTATAACCCCGCAAGACGGATGATGCCACTCAGACCGTGAAATAGCAAAAGCTTTTTCGGACTTCTGTGCCACTCTATACGGCACCCCGGTATCCCCACTGAACCCCTCCCTGCTAGATGATATCATTCTGCCTCAGCTGTCGGAACAGCAAAAAGCACAACTGGACGCAGCCCTTACCGAAGCAGAGATAGCCGAGGCTTTAGCCCAATTACAGTCCGGGAAAACGCTGGGCCCCAACGGGTTCCTGGTCGAAATCTGGAAGAAACTGGGCACGGAAAAGTTGGCACCGTACCTCCACAAAATGTTTCTCGGGGCTCGAGACCAGGGCGTTCTCCCGCCGGATTTGCGCAAATCCACGATTGTTGTTATTCCCAAGCCGGGTAAACCACCTGAGCAATGCGCCTCCTATAGGCCCATCTCATTGCTTAATACTGAAACCAAAGTCCTTGCCAAACTCCTAGCTAATCGGCTACAATCGGTCATTACCTCCTTGGTCCACCCAGACCAATGCGGGTTTATGCCGCATCAACACGCATGAACATACGACGCCTCCACCTATTACTAGAAAGAGCCCCAATTATAGACCAACTGCTTGCATTACTAGCCATAGATTTTGAGAAGGCGTTCGACTCAGTGCGCTGGGACAGCCTCTGGGAAACTATGCGGAGAATGGGCTATGGTGACAATTTTCTGGGATGGGTACAACTCCTCTATACAGAACCAAAGGCAGAAGTGAGAGTAAACGGGGGGGCCCTCTGAGCCCTTTCCCCTCGGTAAAGGCACACAACAGGGATGCCCCCTGTCCCCCTCCTCTTCGCTCTTGCAATGGAGACTCTTGCCTTGTGGCTCCGTCAGAGCGGGGATTGGATGGGATTCAGATGGCTGGAGGGACATGAGGACAGGGCGTCCTTGTACACTGATGACCTCTTGATCTACCTGGGCGATCCGATACGAACCGGCCCATAGTAACGCAGATGCTCATCTGCTTTGGGGAATTCAGCGAGCTGAGAATTAACTGGAGCAAGTCTATCCTTTTTCCAGTGAAGGGCAGTACACAAGCCATCCCCCAGGAATGCCCATACAAAGTGGAACCAAGCGGATTTCGATATCTGGAGATTTGGTTATCTGAGGACCTGACACGCTACACAACCCACAACCTTCAACCAATCATGAACCATTTTAGAGATGATGTCCACCACTGGAAACTTCTCCCCCTGACACTTATGGGCAGAGGCGCCCTTTTCAAGATGATTACCCATCCCAGATTTCTCTATGTATTACAAAATGCCCCGCTTGAGATCCAGGATCCCGAATTCGACCGCCTCGATAATCTCCTTAGACAACTCATGTGGGGGTGGGGGGGTCAACCCTGCATTGCACTGGCCACGCTTCAGAGATCGATCTGGGAAGGAGGAATCGACGTGCCCCGCCTTCGGGCATGCTACTGGGCCTCCCAGCTAGCAGTGGTCAACGACCTACTACATGCCACACATAAGGGCCGAAATTGCAACCATGCACGACATAGATCCACTACACCTGCTCTATCAGCCCCTCCGCAGAACCCCTCCACAAACAATGGCAGCACATGTTACCATGGTCTGGAAACGGGCACACGCTTTTGTGGGTTGGAAAGATAAGATCACCACTGCACAATCCTTATGGCACAGCGGTAATCTGACATAGATTGGGAAACTTAAACCATGGTCCAAGTGGCTGGACGCCGGTATCCCTAAGATGGGGGACGTCCTGGCGGGCGGAGAGTTCGCCTCTTTCGAAGTAATGCGATTAAAATTCCAGCTCCCAATAATCAAACAATATCACCATACCCAACAGGCTCACGCCCTATGAACACATATTCAGACGGGTTCTGCCATTCCAAAATACACACCCATAGAAGGCAACATATTTCCGGCATACATTCCTGCCAAATGCACCTCTATATTATATAACGCCATGCTTCCTTTGCTAACCCGGAACTCCCTCACCTTAAATCTAAATGGGAAGAGGACGTGGGTGTCATAGACCCGGAGGACTGGATCCAGATCCTAATGCACTCTAGGGAAATCGCCATCTCTTCCAGGCTCCGTTTGGTGCAACTGAAAATCGTACACAGCATATACTACCTAGAGATATGATACACAAATGGAAGCGTGCACCAAACCCGAATTGCCGCCGATGTGGGAGAGAACCTGGAACATTTATACATATCCTGTGGGAATGCCCTCGTGTTCAGGCCTTTTGGGGGGGTAGTGCTGCAGGGAATTGTCTGGAATACTAGGTCACAATATAGCATTAGACCCGCAAATACTGTTACTGGGTAAACCCGACGAAAACACTGCGAACAAGTGGGAAGGGTTGCTCCTGGCAACAGCCGCAGGACTGATGAAGCGAAACACCGCACAGAAATGGGGCGCTCTGGAACCCCCAACACTGGATCAGTGGGCAGATGATATGGACACATGTGCAATCCTGGAACACAGAGTCTACAAGGCAAGGGGCTGCCCTACTAAAGTTTTCAAAATTTGGGGGAAATGGGAGGAACGTGACTCCCGGTAATCTTTGACATTGCGGCTATAGATGGAACTCATCGGACTTCAACCAAGCTTTATTATTGATTCACCCTTTTGAATGCATACGTTTTGACTTTGTTTCGTTGTTTTCTTGTTGATTATGTTTGTTATCAAAATCAATAAAATATATATTTTTTAAAAAGAGCATTGTTCCTCTTGTATATAAATAAATCCATTGTGCCATCTGTGACAATGCACAGGATCCTATGACCAGGAAGGTCACAAGTAACCAAACCAATAATAAAATTATATTAGTAGGTGTTTGGCCAGTATAATTGTGGATTCCCAGAGACCACATTTCAAAACCAGACAGGTCTTTATTTTTATATATGCAATTACCAACAGGTTGTGCAAGCACACGATTATATTATTTAGATCCAGTATTGCCTACTGTTAAAGGTAGATCCTCATTGCTAAACTCTTAGCTCCAACAGTTGTTGGCAGGAAATCAAATGCCACTTTGGGACTGCCATGTTGCCAAACCACAAGGCCGCTACTGAGGGGTGTGGGTATACAGGCTCAGCAAAGTAATTCTCCTACTCCCTTCAACTTGCCCCCAACCGCCCCCCCCCTTAACACTCCTTCTACCCCACCAAATCACTATATATTAGGTCAACTACAAAAATGAGGTCGGCCAAACTTACTACTATTTATACCGTTCTGCAAAGTTGTCAAATAATGTAGGGGTGGGGGTTTTCAGCAAATCATAGTGGCAGCATGGGGTGTTTATAACGTACAGATCTCGTTGTGCCAGTTTAACCATGTGTTGATATTCTTTGTAGGAAGGAGAGAATAATGACAAGTTCTTCACGCACCCGAAGGATGGAAAAGCGCTGACAGCTTACCTCTTCTCCCACAACCACCTCTTCTACCTGATGGAGCTTAGCACTGGCTTGACTCTCTTACTTCTTTCCCTTTGCGAAGCTCCAGCCGTGCCCACTCTGCGGCTCGACATATATGTAAGTGTTGATGGTAGGTTTCATGACTAGTGAGTTGCCTTGTGTCTACACTCAGCTTGTGGGCCATGATCCTGGTACTGTGGGCTCTTAGCACAGTTTTACATGTCTGCTGTCCGCATGTGTGTTACCTATGAGACGTGCCTCAGTTCACGTTGCATACAGTTTTGTAAAGCTGCAAGATACATCCATGTGCTATAGGTTGTTGAGCTTTATTTGTTATTCTGAACAAGGAGATTACAGTGCTCAGGTAGGTTAGGTCAAAGAAGCAGGTTCTTTGTCTTGGAGAGGTATTATCCTGAGATCTCTTTGCCCCCACCCTCTTCTCTCTACATTCTCCAGGGCTGGGCTCTTCTGTCTTTCATCTCAAGGCTGCACAACGCTGTGATCTGCAAGTGCAGTCTTGGCAGCAAGGCTGCATCACGAAGTGATCGGACATAATTCTCACTTCCTAACACTGCAAGTGGAGACCAGATTGCAAAGGCTTCTACTTGCAGTCATTGCACAAGAAATTACTTTCATTTAAGGCATGCTGCTCACTGCACCCTCCAACCTTAAATGGTCACTTAGTGGTTGTAATATGGCTGGGATCTTGCCTAAGACCAGGCTTGCATCCACAGGTGTGATATCTGTGATGGTGTAATAATGTGGAGAGCTCAGCTTGTTTCCTCAGAGCGTGCTTTGCCTTGTGCTGAAGTAATTTGGGTAATAAAAAAATTGCAGTTTGAATGTGTGACATCAGTCTGTCGTCCTGGTGGCGATGGCGGGGCCCTTTCATGAAAGTTAGTTTGGCAATGTTACAGAAAGAAAAGGGTGAAACTGCGTTTTGAAAAGTGCATGTCGCGAATGTGGAGGTTGTGTCACCTGCATAGATAATCCCTGTACTTAACAGTTAGGGCTTTCGTGCAGAAAAGAGAGGGTATTTTCTTGTCCGGGAGTGCGGGACCCATGAGGCGTAGGTACTGTCACAGTATTGGAGAGGATGAGCATAATACAACCACAACTCCTCCATAAACGCAGGAGCTGTATGACGCTAATATTGCACTGGTGCCTAGACTGATATAATAAGGTCACCATTAGGCAGCCAGTGGGCCAGGGAGAGGTTGTGGCTAGGCAGGGAGAGTATTGGAAAACCAGAATGAGGATTTAGGGAGATGTTGTGGGTGTGTTGGGGTTTTTAGGGTAACACTATCCACCAATTCCCTGCCAATGAATAGGTCAAAACATAAAGTTCTCAAGGCTAATTCCTGGAGAAGGTGGTATGCAATTGAAGGGCACATTAAGATGCAGGTCTAAGCTCTAGTAATGCGATACACATTCCTTGTCCACTTTCTGAACTGCTTTGCATAGTTGGATTGTGCTGCTTTGGTTGTCCTTTCTATGTCGTGCAAATTATATATGTTAAGTTTCTGAAAATGCATTTAAACACCTTTTTGTTTTTGTGTTTTCGTTGCAGGTACATGCCACTTTCGAACTGTTTGCCCTGGTGGTGGTGGTCTTTGAACTGGGTATGAAGATGAGTTGGCTAGGGTGTCGCACGTTTGTCCGGCACAAAAGGACAATGGTGAAGGTAGGTAAGATACATAAGCCACATTCCATGAC
This sequence comes from Ambystoma mexicanum, assembly GCF_040938575.1. Classification (NCBI taxonomy): domain Eukaryota; kingdom Metazoa; phylum Chordata; class Amphibia; order Caudata; family Ambystomatidae; genus Ambystoma; species Ambystoma mexicanum. The sequence goes on along the minus strand of NC_090932.1, from coordinate 1,266,493,964 downwards.
CATAGATGGGCTAGCTAAATACCAGCTCATGTACAAGGATGGCCACTTCCACCATTCCTGCAGTATTCAGTTTGGATTGAATAATAATTTTGTTTTCAGAGTGTTTACTCACAATGCTGGTGTGCAGTCCTGCAGGTAGCAGGGCTCACAGCTCAATGTCGTGAATTGGTGCAATTCTTTATCCTAGCATAATATTTCTGACTCTAATCATACCTTGCCATGCAGGCTTGTGTGTTGCTGGTGATGTTCGTGGAGGCGATCGTTGTGCTAGTACGTCAGACCTCTCACTTTCGTGTGACAAGAGCATTGCGCCCCATCTTCCTGGTCGACTGTCGATACAGTGGAGCAGTGCGAAGGTAAGATCACACAACTACATTCATTTCAATGAAGGGGTCAGTTAAGGGATTCATGGTATGCTGGGATTACAAGGCCAGAATTTAATAGACTTGCTAGTGGTCTTGTACAGGACCAAGACATGGTCTCCTGGTTGAAGATCTTCTGATTGGTAGATTGCGTGTTTTGGTACAGGTTCTTTACACAGGATCAGGAGATGCGTACCTTACTCAAGGACTACCTGCAGGACCCTCCTGTGACATCACTCTATGTAAGGATTGAATAATCAGGAGATGGTGTCCTATCAGGACGTCTCTGCAAACTCAGCAGATGAGTCACAGGGTCCCTGATTGACTAGGAGATATAACTGTGGCTTGGGATCTCTGTGCAGCTTAAAGAGCGACTTCCGTGCTGTTAGGCAAGGGAGTCTTTGTTTATGCTGCAGAAAATGAAATGGTGGAGCTGGTTGTAGGCTACTCTTCATGATCTAAAAGTAGTTCTCTGGTTGCAGACCAATGCACAGAATAGGCATAGAGATGTCCATGGTATTGCGGGAGAGGGTGGACTAAGGAAAAGGTTGTCAGGTTTGTAACAAAGACCTACAGCAGGACGTTGATATCAATATGACAGAACTAGCTAGAGGTGAGGTACCTCTAAATACACACATGCATTGTATTAAACGATGTACGGACACCCATTGACCTTTCACATAGATAAATATATACTTTGCTACGGGTACATTATAATACATATGCTTCAAAAATGACTACTATAAATAGTACCAGCAACCAAGTTCCAACCGTAAACCAATGTGAAGTCTACTCCTAAAATCTGACACAGTCCAAGTGTCTCAAAATAGAGAACTGGGACACAGTACACACATGTAAGGGAGTGCAATGTAGAGCCCCCGGCTTTTTCTGGAAACTGCAAAGATGATGCGGAGGGGTATGCAAAGTCTATACTTATGGAGGAGAACAAAATAAAATTTTCAAGATAGGCATGGTAAATAGAATGGAACCTGGAGTCGCAAGGAGGATCTGGTGATTATCAAGTATGGAAGGGAACCATGCACTAGCCAAACACTTTGAAATCCCATTGTGCGTAACTTAAGTGATGCTGGTGACTTTCCATGGCACACTGTAAGCTTAGTACATCTTTGGTGGTTATTGTGACAATTTTCTGTCGCCCCATCCACTTTCCTCCATACTTATAGGTGTCGGTCCATGGGGACAGGCCCAAAGCTTTTTTTGCATAGCACAAAAGGTAGATTCCCCCTTAATAAAATAACCTTTAGTTGTGCAACAGGGCTTGGCAGCATGGGCGTGGTTAGCCCCGCCCACCGGCAACACTTGTTAGTTCTTTTCTCCACTTTGATGAGACTGGATGCTCTGCATAGTGCTCAGATCTTTTAGTACCCATGCAATTCCCCTCCCCCTGCATCTGTTATTTCTTTTATGATGGGTGTTGGGGTTCTGCATCCTGCTCCTCCTGTGGGAGGCGGACAGCCACAGACTTTGTCTTGACTGCCTGGGCCCCAAAGTTATGTGGGTTTAATGTGCCTTGTCACTCTTTTTCCCCAGTTGCTCTACCAGAGGTTTAGGCCAATGAGACAAGGTTTTCAACAGGATGCCTTGTCATATCACATAATTTGTCAAGAGAGCTCGAACTCGGGTAAGTCATTCAGCACCCCACTTTTGTTCTTCAGACGGGAGGGACGCAAGCCCTGTTGACGCTAGCCACCGCATTACTGGGGCTCACTGAGAGGCATCCCAGGCTTCTACCGGTGCTTCCACCAAAGTACCATCAGGGTATGACACCGGGTCCATCCAACCGAAGTTGATGGCTCAGTGTCAGAAACCTACCGGGCTCCATGAGCCTGATGGTCATCGACCTGCCAGAGATTGCTCTAAAGTTTTCAGTTATTTTACTGGGGTACGCCCCAATGTCCCGTTTGAATCTTTGACTCTGAGCTCTGCGCTGAGCAAGTCTCCTTGCGTCTCACAAAAGTTGTAGAATGTCTCAAAGTGAACAGCAAATTACCTTGTAAAGTTCCACAGAACCCCGTTCTAGTGTCACAGGAACCTCTAAAAATCTGTGTCACAGCCCTCACAAGATGGCGGTGCGATGTCAAGAGAAACATAAGCTGACATTGGTCTTGGTGACTGACCCGCACTGCAGAGACAATTTCTGGGACTTCCTCACCAGAATCCCAAGCATCGGAGACACCGGGCCAATGCTTGACACACAACAGTGGTCAGCAAAGCGGCATTCATAAGAGTAGACTGGCTTCCTATGTTCTCCACTTGGTCAACGTCTTATCTGGTACCAATGAGGTACGTTTCTCCTTCACCTCACAGACACCCTGCCAGGTATGCGGTCATGATGTCCTCTTTGGACTTTGGCCTCATCTTTTTCTTGGACTCCCACCTCGGCCTCTTCCTCTGAAGACAGTTTTTTGAACATATTTCAGTGCATCATGCATTCAGAGGCAATGGTAAATTACTTCAGAAATTTTATTAAGAAGGTAATAACACAAACTATTCCTCCTCAAACCATCCGACCAGCCTTTGTCATTATCTTCAGTAACTGAACCAGCTGCACCTGTGTTGCTGTCTCGCCCAGTATTTTGGTGAGTGCTCCTCTAACACCTGTTATCAGATGTTCCTTCGGGAGCACCAGCAGCAAACTCTGACCTGCTTCTGTCGCTCAGAACCCCAAATCGAATACAGATGATGAGGCTGACTAAGAGGAAACATCCTCTTTGTCAGCAAGAGCTTTCCGTAGCCGTGTGTGGGGTGCAGGATTTTTCTAGGTCTGCTAGCTCCCAAGGACGTTTCCTCTTAACTGGGAGTCGTGTCAGGAGTGCTCTCACTACCAAATTCCGACAAGTCAGTAGTAGCGGTCCAGAAAGATGTACTGGCAGAGCCAAAGACATCATGGAAAAATCTGCACTCTGTTATATCTATCAGCAAAAAATCTGAGGTTTGATGGCAGCAATTGCAGTCGGATTTGCTATGTCGAACTACTAATCCTTTATCTCAGTCTTCTGAAGTAGCAGCAGCTACTTTGTTCTCTAAAAAGTCTCCTCCAACATTCACTTCTCTTTCATGGCTCAGTCTCCATCAGGGCCATTCCATCCATCTATTTTTGTGCTGGGTCCCCGAAGAGGCTGGCGATTGTAATTGGTTATTTATAACGCGCTTAATACCCAGAAGTTTCTAAGCGTGGACCCGGGGATCGAACCTGTGTTGCGTCGCATTGTCTTGCTTCCAAGTCGAGCGCGTTGCCACTAAGCTATCCTCCCAAGACTCCTTCTAAGGAATCTTAATCTTTTGGACCCTCTTTCTAAGGAGCATTACCTTTTGGACCCCTATGGCAAAAAATGTTACTGAAGTGTTTTGTTGCAAATGCTGATGCATTGTTAGCCACTGCTAATTAGTGCCTATGGAGGGAGAGTGGCGATTTTCACCTGTGGTTAAGATGACACCCTTCAAGCCTGGCTTGGCGGAAATGAGGCTTATTGCACAGGATCTAAGAGAATCTTCTATTCATCACAGTGATACAGCGGCAAGGGCTATCTTCCTAAACATGCATCGCACAGCATGGGCCAGAGCTACGCACTTCAGTTAGAAATGTCCAAGAAGAAAATAATTGGGATCTTTTGTTCAAGGGAACTGACCTCTTTCACTCATTCACTGATAAGGTGAACAAAAAGAAAAGTTCTACCTTGTAAAAGTCTCTCACTGTTCTCACCAAGTTGCCTCAAGTAGACCTTCATGACTTCTAGACAGTCGCTTTCTGATTCCAGATTAAAAAGTGTTGGGGAATATTGTGGCTACATTGACCGAAAAAGCAGACAACCAGACAGATCACCCAAAGGCGGAAGCAACAGAGATCCTTCATCAAAGGGCTCATCCTCCATCCACTGACACATAAGACCCAAAAGAACAACAATGCTGTCATCTAGATCCATCCACTCCCTCTAGGGGGCAGGACTGCTTTTTACCATATAGGCTGGTGTACAATTTCGGAGGATTCCTGGGTCCTTCCAGTAGTCGCCATTTACCCATCAAAAACAAAGAGGTGATGGCTGCAAAGTTTAGAATTAATCTTCACCTCTGGCATTACTCTGGGCAACCCCCCAGACCATCGGTCTTCGCCTTCCAAGCCATTACAGAAGGGGAAAGACCATATGCAAACCAGGCTTGGTTCCACCCCAAAAGGGGCAGTCCAGCCCAAACTGCTAGGTCACATCCCTTCTGCACGAGACAACAAGCATCCCCAGACATGTTTCGGCCTTGTCGGACCTCATCAGTGAGGAGTAGCTTGGGTCTCTAGGCCCGGCAGGCACTGGACCCACACCTGGGCATTCCCGTCCCATTCGGAGTGACCTAGCAAAAACAAAGAGGAGATGGCTGGAAGGTTTAGAATTAATCTTAACCTCTCGCATTGCTCTGGGCAACCCTCCAGACCATCGTTCTTTGACTGCCAAGCCATTACAGAAGGCAGGGGGGGAGACCATATGCAAATCAGGCTTGGTCCCACCCCAAAAGGGGCAGTCCAACCCGAACTGCCTTGTTTTTGCATTGTCACCCCGAGTGGGACGGGTATGCCCAGTCGTGGGTCTCGTGCCTGCTGGGCCTAGAGACCTAAGCCACTCCTCACTGATGGGGCCAAACAAGGCCGAAACATGTCTGGGGATGCTTAAGGCCTCGTGCAGAAGGGATCTGACCTAGCAGTTCGGGCTGGACTGCCCCTTTTGGGGTGGGACCAAGCCTGATTTGCATATGGTCTCCCCCCCTGCCTTCTGTAATGGCTTGGCAGGCGAAGAACAATGGTCTGGAGGGTTACCCAGAGCAATGCCAGAGGTTAAGATTATTGAAAAATATGCCTATCTTTCACATAATCTATGAATGGAGACCAGGTATCCAAATATTGCAGGTACTTGTTGGACGCCAGCAGAGATTTTCTCCATTAATAGGATATCCCACATTTTAAACCACCATCTATTTGCAGAAGGTCCCTCTGTGCCACCACCGGTCTCGTCACCTGAAGCAGATGGGTCAGTAGCGCCGCTATAGGACCTGTCATCGGGTATACATTCTCACTATCTCTGTTTCCCAATATTACCACTACTGGGTGTAGCAGGATCACCCTTTGCGTTATAGATTTAATGTGTGGAAGTACCTCCTTCCAGAATGTTTGGATGATTGGACATCCCAGTGGGCCAATCTTCCCAATGCTCCACATCTTCTCCAACATAAGCAGGAATACTTCGTCTTTCCTTTATGAATTCCTTGCGGAGTCAAGTACCACCTGAAACCTCTATTTTGTATGCATTGTCTTTAATTACAGTGCATTTGGAGGCTTCTTGCTCTTTTCCATGTGCACATCCAGTCTTCTGTGTAAATAGGGACCCCTAATTCTTCCTCCCATTTCCCCACTTACAAGAGTTTGTACACTGTCGTTATTCTCTTCCTAAGCAAACCCACCCTCAAAGTGAGCTCCAAACTGGTCGGGGCTCTGATTTAAGTGCATCTGAATCTCTCCATTCCCTGGACCCCAAACTTCCTCTTTACTTTTTCAAATGTCAAAGGCCTGTTGTTATACAAGTGTTGCAGTTGCGCAAGGTGAATGTGTTTCTACCCATACCCAGAGAAAAGTCATGGTTTTGCATGATTGGGGAGAGAGGACCAATCCCCATGTTAAACCCAAAAGAAAATATTTTTTCAGGTCCGGACACCCTATCTCCCTAGGTGCGGGTGTTTTAACATCACTTTGCTTTGAATTCTTTTTTTTTTTACCTCCCCATTTGAACGCAAACACCCTTCCCTGGAGGGCTTTTAACATATGTGCTGGGACCACGGACCGGCAGCGTTCTTAACACATACATGACCCTGGGGAGTAGTGCTATTTTTAGCACAATTATCTGCCCAGCCCATGAGATTTCCTGATTATTACAGTGGGTTAGATCCTCCTTACAGGCCCTCCATAAGAATGGTATATTGGCTGTGTTAAGTCTCCATGCCCTTCTAATCTGTTAGCTGGGAAAGTAAGCACGGCGTCGCCAGTTGCTCACCGACGCATTCGCGATCAAAGACTGCAGTACAAGACCAAAGACTATCATAGCAGTCAATTGCCTCCATTACCGCGGATGCAGCGCAGGGCTTGGAAGGTAGCCTGGCAACGCTGGCGTCCTCTACACTGCAGGAACACTCGCCCTGCTGTGACGGCATCACGCAAGCCGAGTCACGTGATGCAGTCTTCATAAGCGCCTCCCTGTACTAACACCGGTGCTTCTGAACTTTCTTCGGTGGCGTTCTGGACTTGACTCCTGTTTCCTGAACAAAGTTGTTTCCTGATCCTTCTGGTGTTGACCTCGGACTGCTTTGGTTACTCTTTGGATATTGTCTTGTTGATCGGCTGCCTTCCTCCTCTTTGAACTCGGATTTCCCTGAATTGCCTTGGATACTGAATTGGTCTGCTCTACCCGCTCCCTGCTCGACTTCGGCCTGACATTGGATATTGCTTTCGGATTCTGATTTGGTCTGCTTGCTCGCTCCCTTCAGGACATCGGATTGTTATTAGACTTGCCTTGGATTGTTTCCACGCCGCTACCGCAGCTTGAATGACTTTGGCCTTTTTCTTGATTCTGTGAACTTCCTCGCCTTCGTCACTCACAAGTACACGGACTAGAGACTTCCATTGTGTACGTTGTGGGCTGTTTCCTCTTGAGCTTTGCATCTGAGGTTCTATGGTCTGTCCCTTCCTTATCCGGACCTGTGTTACCACTAGGACAGGAGTCCAATCACGACTGCAGGTGTCCGCTTTACCAGCCGGTTAGCGTCTTACCTGGGTTAGCAGGTTAGTGGCATTTGTGTATGCTTTTGTATTTTCCTTATTGTTATACAAAGTCTGATACTTGCCATTGTCTATCAGCTGGTGGTGTGTCCTCCGGAATACCGAAGTCTACACAACCAAGGTCTACCATCTACGGCGCCTGGATCATCGGTCTCCTGTCTTTCCAGTAATGGACCAATCTGGTTGTTAATTCTAATAGCCAGATAGGTACATTATTTGGAAGACTTCGTCAACTACACGACGAGGCAAGTCGCTCCATATCAAGTGCTCTGTTGATCTGACAGGCTGCAAAGTGGGATTTTAATGTTGGTGTGAGTCAGACTCGCAGCCTATTTCTGCCTCCGTCCATCTAATTGGTGACATTCTGTCCACAAAGCTGTGGTATTCTGGGGCTAATGTTATAGAGGCCCACTGACTTCTCTTATTTATTGTGAAACTGGCTACCAGCTGGAAAGCTTACAACGTGTTCATTGCTGTAGAAAGAGATGATTAAATGTCTCCCAGTATTAATGCTGCTTCAGCCACACACAGAGCTATCTTGTGCTGAGTGTTCCTGCACACCACCCTTGATCAGGTAATTACTCCATATGGTCACCGACAGGGGCTCTACTCTCAGGGCAAATATTAAGGGGGGTAATGGGCATCCTTGTCTCAGCCCTCTTCTAATAGGGATCTTAGTTAAAACCCTGCAAGCACTGTAAAAAAGGGGTCTGATAGTTTGCCAGTACCAATTTTATATCTTTCGGACCGAACCCGTAGGCCTTCAGGCAACGGTGCACAACTAGTTTTGCCGGAGGGCCGAATGTACCTTACAAGCTTTCTACAGGGGGCTGGATTGTTTGTGTGGGGTAGCCGGGCGGGGCATGTGGTGAATTTACGATCCCCCCTCAGACATTTTTAGTAAGCATGTGGGAGAACAAACGGGCATTTTGAGGTGCAATTCTTGTCTTTATTGCTATTTGTGCTTTCAGTTCTGCAGTACACATCATTACCAAGCCAGAAGAAAAACAGACTTGCCACTGGGATTCAACATGTTATCAATAGTGTGGGATCAAAATCATCCCTGCACCCCCAGCAGCAATAACCTAACAGAACTAGCTGTCCAACAGGTGAAAAAGAGAATGTGGCTGACGAGTGATCTGCCCACAATATTGACTACCTAATGAAGCTTTGCCTCTGGATCTTGGAAGAGAATGCAGCCTCCAACCCTTTGCACTTTACAAAATTGCAGTATGGGCAGACTGGGAGGCCACCGGCATCATAGGACACCATCACATTTAAAGAAAAACCTTTAAATTTGCATCCTCCACACACCACTACAAAACACCTCTGCATTCAGAAGTACTGCCACAAAAGATTTCAATACCCACTGTCAACATACCAGGGCAATGGATTGATGTTCTCTTTTATAATACTTTGCTCTGAAGCATCATACAAAGGTGATGTGTAGAGGCCATGGAAAGAAAATATAACCAATATAGTTTTTCTATTTTGCTTGTTACAATGCTTTGTAGCACTGGTGTTGGTAAAATTGTGTACTAAATTGGAGGGACGTAAATATTTCCCCCAAATATGCCAGTGTAATGGCGTGTAGCAAGGGAGCACGAACAAATCAAGGTGTTGAGGGTATAGGGGGAGAGCCTCCTCCCCATCTCCCAGGAAACATTTTTAAAACACAAGCATACACACCGACATACACGTATTTAAATTAAAGTACCTTCTGCCCTGATCCTGATGTTTCCTCCCAGTGCTACAGCTCCTGTGTAGCACGAACAGGAAGCAAAGAGTGCTTTCTGGTTCGTGCACATGCGTGTATTAGCCGGAGCGTTGATGACGAAGATCCCTCCTCCGTTTGCATGTGGGAGGAGGCGTAGGAGCCCCTCCATCGCACATACAAACATGCAGTACCTCAGCCAGCATCCCCAATGGGCCAGGCAAGGTTGGGGAAGCAGAAAGCCCCTGGCTTTGCATGGCTCATTGGATGTGCAAATGTGTACAAAAAGGGGGGGTTTGTCCTGACTGGAGAAGTCTAAGCTGGCTGCAGTTTATTTATTGCAGTGTAAGTTTAGAGACAGTATACTATCTTTGGGTGTCACACTTTATATAGTTACCAAAGATAGCAGTACATGAAAAACATTGGTAATAATCCACATGTGCTAGATCATTAGTTTATAATAGAACAGCTTTTATTAAGTGGCTGTCCTTATTTCTTTAAAGATTTTGTGAAGGAATTTTAAGTATCATACAAAAGGGTGCACATATTTCACCCACATCACACAACAAAATACAAACCAGTATAGGTGCAAAGCATGAAACAAAGAATAAAGTCAGTTCATACAAGCATGTGCTGTGTGTTAACATTGATCCAAAACAAGACAGTAGTATAAAGGCATCATATTGCCACTAATACATTCTGTTTTTATGTTTTTCTAATTGTAAAACGGTTTTACCCAACGGGTTAATACCAGGTCTACCCAATGCAACATGTAACTGGTGTAACCTTAATAATCCTCAAAAGGTATAAAGACCTTGGAAGGGTCTATCATAGCCAGGCTAAAGGGTGACCAAAAAAGTAGTTGATAGACGTCACTGAAATAAATCTCAACTAAGATTTAAGGGGGATCCCGTCACACCACTAGGGTGAAGGAGTCCCAGGACGTTTCGGCTTTGGTGGGTCACAGCCTTCTTCATGGAGCCAAGGAGTGGAGTTCCCTGTGAAAGATTTAAGGGGAACTCGAATTACTAAAGTGGATTATCAAAAATGTAGGAGATGCACAGTGGTTAAAAGGCATGTACATACACATGTCACTGTCACAAGGAGACAAGACCTTTAATAAAAACTAAAGAGAACATGTCCAGTTGACTTGAAAAGGTAAACAGAGAGTGGCCTTACAACGGCCTGGGTTCTGGATAGATGCCAGAGGCTAGTAGAAATGGAATAAAATGCTCCTCTGTGAGTGACATGGGCTTGTGCCACAATATACTAGATAGAGGAGAAGCAAAGCACTAAAGTGGCTCTGATATGACATAAAATACAACAAAATAAATCCAAAATACCCCCCTCCATTGCCTAATGATATAACCATGGAGTGAGTAAGTAATGGAAGTGTGAAGTACCTTTAGGTGGTGCTGCAAACCAACCCCATTGTGGTTTGATACTGCTATGCAAGGTATGGATTAAAAATGGCATGCTGGGGAGAGCCTAGCATGCTGGATCAGAAAGGAGCTGCAAGCGTCTGCCTGGACAGTAGGACAGAAAGAACAGAAAAATCAGAAAAACGGCATTAATTGTGCCTGGTTTTAGCTAGATGGAGACTTGGGAACCAGACTATGACTGGTTCGCTGAATAGAAGGGGAGCCAGGTCATGACTGGCTCCCGGGCGTTCATTTACCTTTTTGTTCGGGTGTTGGAAGGGATCCGGCGCTCCGTCTGACCTCTGCAGTCAAAAATGGAGCTGTGCGTCGTTGTGCTGCACTGGGCATGCGTCTAAATGGAGATGCTGCTTTAGCGCGCATGCGCGGTAGAATTACACGGGGCTGCCGTAATAGATATCCGGCATCGGCCCCGTGTGTTGGGAGGAGAGCTGCCGAGAGAGCCTGAGCGAGGCGAAAAGCTGCACTCGAGTGGTGCGCATGCTCGGAGGAGCACCGTGCAGCCGACGGGCGCGCCCAGAATGGCCAGCGTCGTCGTAGCCCGGCAACGGCCCTGTGGGACAGAAAAGGAGCTGTCACGGGGCCGGGGAGCTGCATTTGGAATGTGAATTGGAATACCAGTAATGTGTGCATATAGAGGGTCAGAGCACTAGTACAAGACAAGTGAACCTAATTTAATGAACTGGGTTGAAGAGGTCTGGTGCTGGGGACATCAAAGTGATGTATGTATGTCCCGGTAGGAGGAGACACACGGCTGCCTGCCCAATTATATAGAAGGGTGGTGGAGCCGTAATAGCCCCTGTGTGGGTGGAAAGATAGATGTCAAAGGCGAGTTAGGTGGATAAGGCTTGGAATAGGAGGTCATTGGAAATGGCTCTGGGGTTGTGCTTCATTGAGGCCTTTTGTGATGGCCTGAAGTTTATACATCCAACAGGATTCTTTAAAATTCATGGAGTTGCTGAGGTTGTTTGTGTTGTGTACTTTATCTGCAACCCACCATAAAAAACTGTCCGAGTTATGCTGGTATTCGAGAAAATGTGGTACCAGTGGTGCCGTGATGGTTTTGCACCGAATGCGGGACTGGTGTTCCCCAATTCTCTTATGTACCGGTCTCGATGTTTGACCCACATATCTCAGTCCACAGGGACATTCAATTATGTAGATCACATTGCTGGATTTACAATTGGAAAAGTGCCTTAATTTCCATTCCTTAGTGCCTATGTTGAAGGAGGTCATTTTTTTGGTCTGTTTACATGCAGTGCAATTACCACACGGATGGTGCCCATTGATTTCCCTCAGGTTCCATAAGGAGGATCTAGTGCTGTTTTTGCTCATCCTCGCATGAGTAAGCATATCTTTAAGGTTCTTTGATCTCCTTAAAGCCATTCTGGGTATCGGTTCTACCGGCAAGCTAAGCTGAATCAGTGGCCAACATTTTTTTTTTATAAGGCCTTTAAGCTTGGTAGTGTTAGGACCAAATGTGGTGACGCAGGCCATAATGTTGTCTTCCTGGTTGCTGTGAATTTTGGGTGCAAGTAAAACTTCTCGGGGCGTAAACCTGGCTCTCTTCATGGTATCTCTGAGCAGTTTTCTGGGGTATCCCCTGGCTTTCAACTTCTTTTCTAAGGCAGAAGCATTAGTTTTGAATTCTGCAATGTCTGTGCAGTTTCTACGCACCCGTAGAAACTGTCCATATAGGAGGTTGTTTCTTAAATTCCATGGGTGATTGCTTTTATAATGAAGTACTGTATTTCAATCAGTTTCCTTTTTGAACATAGTACATTCCAATTGATTGATTTTGGGTCTGATGGTTAAATCAAGAAAATTGATGCTGGAATTACTGCTGTTGATGGTAAATTTTATTTCTTCTGTACAGTTATTGATCCAGTTGAAAAAATTAGTCAAAGTGTCCTCCTCTCCTTTCCAAATAAAAATAATGTCATCAATGTACCTCTGCCAGAGCACTATGTTGTCAAGAAATGGATTGCGTATATTCAGTACATTGTTGTATTCATATTCCGCCATAAAGATAATAGCCATGCTCGGGGCAAATGCTGCTCCCATGGCTGTCCCTCGGATTTGCAGATAGAAAGTATCCTCAAATTGAGAAAAGTTGTTAGTGAGTGCAAGTTCCAATAGCTCAGCTAGGAAGTTGGTGGGGACTCTTGTCTGCGACATATGGTGCGTGAGATGATGCCTAATGCATTCAATTGCTGAATCTTGCGGAATGCTGGTGTAGAGGCTGTTAATGTCCATGGTGACTAATATGTCTTCAGAGGGATTGAAGGGTTGATGCTCAAATTTGTTAATGGTTGACATGGTATCTCGTAAATAGGTTGGTGTTTTTTGACTGAGGGGCTTCAAGAAGAAGTCAATGAATTTTCCAATAGGTTCCAGTATCGAGCCACAGCCTGACACTATGGGTCGGCCGGGTGGCGTCGTCTGGTTTTTATGAAGTTTGGGAAGGGCGTAAAATGCGGGGGTCTGCCCTTCCGAGTTGTTCAAAAAAAATTCTTCTTTCTCAGATATCCAGTTGTTGGACAAGGCAAATTCTGTAGTCTCTTTGATTTTGATTGTTATTTCTGTAGTAGGGTCTTTGTGTAGTTTTTTTGTAGTTATCCTCTTCATTCAAGAGCAGTAGCACCATTTGCTTGTATTGATCTCTACTTTGCACTACTACTCCACCGCCCTTATCTGCTGCCTTGATGACAATAGAGTTATCTGTCAGTTGTTTTAGTGCTTTCTGTTCTCCTTGATTAAGGTTATGCCTTTTATTAGAAGAGGCATGCTGTACTTTTAGCATTTCTTGTTTTATGCATTTTTCAAAGGTAAGAACACATGCTGGCATCTCGTTGTCATTGGGAACAAAATCAGATTTTTTCCTCAGGCCTGAGTCTTCAGGTCCCATGGTGTCTTCTTTGTCCTGAAAGAAGACCTTTCTTTTGATGGTACGATAGAAATTAGTCAGTTCTTGGTCGAGTTGGAACCAATCGGTATGATTCGTTGGGACAAAGGATAGTCCTTTGGATAGCATGGACGTTTCTTCTTTGGACAGCGGGATTCCGGAAAGATTGAAGATTGGTATTAAGTTTTATATCTCCTCCGTCTCCTGTTCGGGTTCGGTGTCCTCCAGCGTGGGTAGTTGAAGGGAGGCATTGACTGAAACTGGGGAGGGCCCCAGTAGCCTCCCCTGGGACCTCCTTGGCCTAAGAAAGGCATCATTTGGGGTGGTTGTTGGTTACCCTGGTTAGTCGGTCTTCCACCAAAGTGAGATTGGTCGTCATCAGAAGATCCTGAGCTTGAAGTGTTCCAAAAGGATACATTTTTGCGTCTATTCCTTAGGGGTCCTGTCTGATTCATCAACCTTTCTTTCTCCTTTTTATCCTTGTAGTCAGCTGATAGATATGGATAAACTGATTCGAGATGAAAGTTTTTAATATCTTTAGCTAGTTTCTTATGCTTTTTTTCAAGTGTACTGCTCATGAAGGTGTCCATTGTTTTGTTTATTTCTTTCAGTTTCTCTCGAGCGTTTTCCAAGCTTTCATCATTAAGAAATGTATTCTCTTGTTCCTTAAGTTCTTTAGAGATGTCTTGATGGATTCTCCTGGCGGTGGTGATAGTGAGGACCATGAGGTCCCTGCTACACTTAGTGGCGATTTTACTAAAACCAAGCATATAGTCTTTGTCTTCCAAAAACAGAGCCGGTTCATTACGTACCAGCAAGCCGGCTGGTACCAGATTCACCCTAAAGGTATTCCCTTAAAAAGTGTCTGTGTACTTCTGTTCTAAAGCATCGTTTTTTGAGGTTAAGTAAGTCATCCCCTGATGCTGTGGATGCTAGAATTTGTTGTGCACCCACTAGGTTAAATAGTGTGGGGCCTTGAATGATTTCTAGAATCTGTTCTTTTGTGAAGCTAAGCGTCTGATCCATGGTGAAAAAAGTGATAAAATCGATGCGGGCCAGGCTACTGCGCACCTAAAAGCAAGAAGACTAGACGAGGGCCTTGTGAAGTGATATCTCAAAGTGGTATGAAATACTAAAGTAGGGGATACCCTATTATAGCGCAAGGCTATATCTAGACCAGTATATACGGGAGTGAGAGCCCAAACCAGACTCAGGACTGAGGGCTATTAACAAATGTGTACAAAAAGGGGGGGGCTTGTCCTGACTGGAGAAGTCTAAGCTGGCTGCAGTTTATTTATTGCAGTGTAAGTTTAGAGACAATATACTATCTTTGGGTGTCGCACTTTATATAGTTACCAAAGATAGCAGTACATGAAAAACATTGGTAATAATCCACATGTGCTAGATCATTAGTTTATAATAGAACAGCTTTTATTAAGTGGCTGTCCTTATTTCTTTAAACATTTTGTGAAGGAATTTTAAGTATCATACAAAAGGGTGCACATATTACACCCAAATCACACAACAAAATACAAACCAGTATAGGTGCAAAGCATGAAACAAAGAATAAAGTCAGTTCATACAAGCATGTGCTGTGTGTTAACATTGATCCAAAACAAGACAGTAGTATAAAGGAATCATATTGCCACTAATACATTCTATTTTATGTTTTTCTAATTGTAAAACGGTTTTACCCAACAGGATAATACCAGGTTTACCCAATGCAACATGTAACTGGTGTAACCTTAATAATCCTCAAAAGGTATAAAGATCTTGGAAGGGTCTATCATAGCCAGGCTAAAGGGTGACCAAAAAAGTAGTTGATCGACGTCACTGAAATAAATCTCAACTAAGATTTAAGGGGGATCCCGTCACACCACTAGGGTGAAGGAGTCCCAGGACGTTTCGGCTTTGGTGGGTCACAGCCTTCTTCATGGAGCCAAGGAGTGGCGTTCCCTGTGAAAGATTTAAGGGGAACTCGAGTTACTAATGTGGATTATCAAAAATGTAGGAGATGCACAGTGGTTAAAAGGCATGTACATACACATGTCACTGTCACAAGGATAAAAGACCCTTTAATAAAAACTAAAGAGAACATGTCTAGTTGACTTGAAAAGGTAAACGGAGAGTGGACTTGCACCGGCCTGGGTTCTGGATAGATGCCAGAGGCTAGTAGAAATGGAATAAAATGCTCCTCTGTGAGTGACATGGGCTTGTGCCACAATATACTAGATAGATCCTTGCATTGGATGTGCAAGGCCGTGGAACAGAACTGTCGAACGGACCCGCGTTTCTCTTTGACAGTTCAAGCCAGCCGAGGAGAGATCCCTCAGCGGCATAAAGCAGCTGGGATTGTGCTCAGTGTTTACAATGGGCTGGCTCCTCAATTATGGACGAGGTGCCCGTGGGTAGGCGCAACCTTGCTCATTATTGAGAAGCAACACTGGTACACTGTCAAATAATGTATGCACAGGGTCAGTGTTGCTGGAGATTAAATACTGTTGACATTAAAGTCATATACACGAGCTGCACTGTTGGTAATACAGTGATTTTGTACACATTAATGGAGTCATAGGTATGCCCTACAGTGGAAAGCTACCAGGGTAGCTCAGCAGGTTGAGTGACTGTTACTAAGATGTTGTATATTTAAATTGGCTGCAAATCTTATGACTTTTTGCAATTCCTTATAAAAACAAGTGCTATAAAATGTGTTTGGCCTGGGGATTTGTTGGGCTGGCAGCTTGCTTATATTCAGGGTGAGGGTGGGGAATGTGTGCCCCCATAGTGAAAATCAAAAGATGGCACCCATGAACCCAAAGTTTAATTTTCTTATAACTGCTGTCAGCGCAATGGAGAAGCATTTATTTGTGATTACACAGTTTGACAAGCATATAACCGCATTCAAGAAGCATGTTTCAATTTGGAAATGCCTTTTTTGTTTTTTTTCTAGACAAGTGTAAGCTGCACATTTGGAAAACAAGTGTGCGTACCATGTAGGTAGCCTGCTTTTTTTTTATCAGTGATGGGCCCCTGTGATATTCATGGCCTATTGCTTCCCGTGATATCCCTTTCAGTCCAGAATAAAGAACACAGGCTGTGCAAATGGAGCCTGCTAATGCACGAATGATGCCTGGGCGAAGGTTCACCTTTAAGGCTCCTGCAAAGAATTCTTTGCCAAGGGCGGGGGGGGGGGGACAGGCCATCATTTAGGGGGGCAATTATCACCTTATAGGGGAGGACTATGCCAGCAATGTTTCATTTTTAAAGACTTGTAATGAATTGCGACCCGCTTTGTTTTCTGTTGCTTGAAGTGGGCCGCACTTCATTATGAAAGTGATGTCCATATGGGGCAGCAAAGCACAATACTGGGCTGCAAATGGCCTGCGGACCGTATGTTGTGCACCCCAGCCTTAAGGGTTAGATGTATCATTCATCTCGTCCAAAGTTTGATACCACATTTCTGACCATTTCTCTTACTCCACTCCGATGTTTAGGAGCCGTCATATATTCTCATGGGTACCTCTGTTCATTGCAAACTCAACTGGTCAGGGTTCATAATTCTCTGCATAATCTGCACTAATTGATCTGATAAAACCTTTGCGTACAATTTAGTATCTCCATTTAGGAGCCATTTGAGCCGGTATGCACCCCTGTACTTGGGGTCCTTATTAGGTTTAAGGATTTGGGTTGTTAGGGACTTGGTCATTGACTCTGTAGTGGTACCCAAAGTAAAAAATGAGTTGCACATTTTGGTCAGGTGGGGGCTAGGTGGTTTTGGAATGTTTCGTAGTACCAGTTAGTCAACCCGTCAGAACCCATGGCCTTATTTAGGGGTAGGTTCTTAATTGCTCATGAGACGTCCTGCCCTGTTGTTGGGACCGCTAGCTCTAGTTGTTCTTGCTCAGTGATCTGGGTTAGCTGCAGTGCAGCTAAGTATCGGATCTGTGCCTCCCCATCTCTTTGACCTATTCTGGAAAACCTTCTCATAGTAATTTGTCATTATTTGTACTTTCTCCTCTTCCCCACATTGGTCCGCCCCCTGGTCATCTTTAATGCATGCTATACAATTTTGCGGCCAAATACCTGTTTGCTTTGTTACCTCTTGTGTAAAATGAGTGACTTGCTCTGTTATTTATTCGTCGATTTGGTGGCATGTAAGCCTTATAGCTGTTGTCTTATTATTTTTAGGTATCTGGCTGATCCAGCAGACTGGGAGCATTTGTGTTCTGCTTCCAGGTCTTTTACCCGTTGTTCTAGCTGGATCCTTCTAGATTCCCTGGTATTCATGAAGGCCGCCAACATCTTCATGAACTTCCCTCTAACCACTGCTTTTTTGCGTCCCACGCTACGTACAGTCCAATATTCACTTTACTGTGTACCTCAGAAGAGAAGAGTTCTGTAGTGTCTTCTATGTTGCTGCAGACCATTTGGTCTTTGAGGAGGAGATCATTCAGCTGCCAGTAGCACTGGGCAGGAGACAGTTTGTCTTTCTGACACCAACTACCTCCACTGGTGCGTGGTCCGAGAGAGATCTCTGCCCTATCTCACCTTGTCCATAAAGTGTATGAGGCTAAAACTATGTCTATCCTAGAGAACGTTTTGTGTGCAAATGATTAGTGTGAATAGTCTCGATCCGTGTCATGAAAAAATCTGCACAGCTCAATTAGGGCTAGTTTTCCCAGTAACTTGCCCAGGGCCAGTACATTAGGCCTTTCTTAGTTTATTGTTGAGGTTTTGCTGTCTAAAGTTGGAGCCAAAACACAGTTGAGGTCTCCTCCAACTATTATGTCCCGCTCAGCGAACCCCCTTAAGACCAGGTGGAGGAGCTGAAATAACTTGTCCTGAGCTTCATTTGGTGCATATATAGAGACCAGGGTAGTTCAGAAGCCTGCCCACCACCCCTTCACTAGGTCGTATCTGCCCTCTGGATCTTTTTCCGTAGTTACTTTGGAGAAGGATATCGCTTATTAACCAGCACTGCCACCCCTCTTTTTTTTCTTCCCGGAGGAGGCAAAAAACACCCTTGTGTAATTCCTGGGTGCGAATCTCTTCTCATCCTTCCTTAGCAGATTTGTTTCCTGTAGGAAAGTTACAGCCAATTTGTGTGTAGGGAGGGCCAAGCATTGTCTCTAAGAGAAGATCTTATCCGGTCATACACTGTGCTCCAGGGCCATTTCCTCTGAATCCGTACCATCTCTCTTCAATTTAGGCTGTTCCCATCAACAGTGATTCCCACCCCAGGCAACACACAGGCTTCGACACCTCTGCCAATTCACCTCCACTCTTCATCCCGTGGGGGGGGATCAGCGGTTTCCAGTCACTGGGGAGGAAGAGTGCAAGGCCCCAAAGGCTCCCCTTGACCAATCGGCCCTCCAGACTCGCCACAGTGATCTGCCCGCTCCTCACTCTTCCGTTCCCCCGACATCTGTCCTCGGCTCGCCCACATCGCCTTTACAGCTTCTTTACAGATAAGATTAAATCCATCCAGAATGATTTGAATAATGCTTTGTTGGACTCCCCGCCTAACCTGTCTCTGTGTATTGAAGTCTAATAATGGTACTTATGATTTTTCACCAGTGTTTTCTGAGCTTATACTGTCACTTCCCAAGGCTCTGAAACCTACTAATTGCTCCTTTTGATCCTATACCGGCATGCCAAGCTCACAGACGGGATTTCTTCTAGTTGATTTTATTAAAATATTTGTGGATTCCTCCATATTAAGAGTAATTTTTTTCTCTGTCCCTTAAGTCTTCCACTGTAACCCTGTAAGGAAGTCATGGTATCAACAGTAAAACAGGCACAAGTGACCACAGTTCAAGGGTCTTTATTGAACTTTAGCAAGGGTGTGATAAACGCCTATCTAAACCACTTCACACATTACTCTGCACTGCATGGCTCAGCCGCTCGGTTAGATTATTTTCTGGTGTCTCATGAGATTATGGGCCGGTCTGCGGGGGTGGATATTCTGGCCTGGACTCTTTCAGATCATGCCCCGTTCTTTGTTTGTCCGGTTGGGGGCGGTCAGGAGAGGCCAAGACCCCCGTGGCGATTTAAGAGTGATGAGCTTGTGGATGGAAGGGAGGAATTGGCGAGGGCCATAGATGGATATTTCGAGGTGAATGATGGGTCAGTGGCATCGACTGGCGTCTTATGGGAAGGATTTAAATGCGCGATAAGGGGGGGGGGGGATGTGCATAGCTAAGGAGTTGGGGATCTTGTAGAAGATACAAAGGGACCTGGCCGCTGTAGAAGGGGAGTTACGGGGGGGGGGGCCTCGCCCATTCAAAAACCCAGCAGGGGAACATCATGCGGAAATTACAGGAATTTCATGCTTTGGCCCAGCGGGAGGTGAAGTATATGTGGGATAGGGCAGACCCCTGCAAGTATGGAGAAGGTCAAGCCCCGGGGCGGTCGTTTGCTAAGGCCACCCGGTTACGCGGTCAAGAGAACAGGGTAGCGGTGATCACAGATGAGCGGGGGGGTTGATCACTTTGAAGACAAGGGGATAATTCATGAGTTCCAGGAATTCTATAGTCCCCTGTATGCATCCCAGTTGCAGACTGTGCAGGCCGATATTGAGGCGTATCTGGACCAAATGGGCCTGTATTGGTGCTCAGAGGAGCAAAGAGAGTGGCTGAACAGGCCGGTGACAGTAGAGGAGGTGGTGGGGGCTATTAAATCGTTGCCGGGTGGGAAATTCCCAGGCCCAGACGGGTTTACTGCCAAATTTTATAAATGCTTTGCTGACAAATTAGCGCCATATCTGCTGCGAGAGTATCAGGAGGCAGTGTCTATGGGTCGGCTGACGGACTATCTTAGGGAGGCGGTAGTGGTTGTATTGTTAAAGTCAGGGAAGCAGGGGGGAGATTGCTCCTTGTATCACCCGATATCGCTTATCAATCTTGATAATAAAATATTGGCGAAAATCATAGCGGCAAGGCTGGCACCGTTGATGCAACCATGGTGAGGGCAGATCAAGCGGGATTCATACCTGGCTGGTCGACCTCGTTTGGGCTGCGGAGGATGTTTGGTTTGATGGCGGCACTACCGAGGGATGACCCAGTGGTGGCGGTTTTGTTGGATGCCACCAAGGCCTTCGATTCTATTGAATGGCCGTTCTTATTCAGAGTTTTGCGCAGGATGGGTCTAGGTAGGTTTTTTATCTCCTTGGCGGAGCTATTGTATACAAAACCGGTAGCCAGGGTGAGGGTGAATGGGCTGACCACTGGGTTAATACCACTTGAACGATGGACACGACAGGGCTGTCCATTGTCTCCTTTGCTATTTGCCCTGGCGATATAGCCTTGGGCTGAGAGGGTTAGGGAGCTACACCTGCAATGGGGAGTCCATTTGCATACTCAAAAAGTGGTGATTTCGTTGTATGCAGACGATATGGTCCTATTCGTTCGCCATCAGGAGGTCAACCAGGATCCGATCATGGTGGATGTTCAACAATTCAGTGAGCTTTCGGGGCTTAAGGTAAATACCAGTAAATCGGTCATATATCCGTTGACGGGCGGGTCGTGTCAATTCCAAGATGCTTGGGGATTTCAATGGGACCTGATTAGCACTCGCTATCTGACGATCACAGTAGCTAGGGAGGAGGAGGTGGTGTATCTTGGTAATTATGGGGAAGCTCTTTTTTTTATAATACATTTTATTGGTTTTAACAACAATCACAGTCAACAAAAACAAAGAAACAAGGTGAAAACATATGCATTCAAAGAGTGAATCCGTAATAAAGCATGGCTAACGTCAATTGGTTTTCATATGCAGCCACCTCCCTGCGATATTTGAGCGTGTTCTTTTGGGTATCAAAGGTTACTAAGGTTCACGATCTTCCCATTTACCCCATACTTTGGAGGCTTTAGTGGGGCAACCTCTTGCCTTGTAGACTCTGTGTTCCAACATTGCACATGTCTCCATATCGTCTGCCCATTGTTCCAGTGTTGGAGAATCTGGGGCGCCCCAATTCTGTGCGATGTTCCGCTTCATCAGCCCTAAAGCCGTAGCTAGGAGCAATCCTGCCCATTTATTAGCAATGTTCTCGTCAGGTTTACCCAGTAACAGTATTTTCGGATCTAGTGGTTTATTACGGCCCAGCACTCCGGACAGTTCATTGCAGCATTCCCCCCAGAAGGTCTGAATTCGAAGACACTCCCACAGGATATGTATGAAGGTTCCAGCCTTTCCACCACATCGGAGGCAGTGCGGGCCTGGGGCTCGCTTCCATTTTTGTAGCATAGTTCTAGGATAATATATCCTGTGCAGGATTTTTTATTGCACCAAACGGAACCTGGAAGAAATAGCGATTTCCCTAGGATGCATTAGTATCTGGATCCAGTCCTCCGGGTCTATGGTGCCCACATCTTCTTCCCATTTGGATTTAAGGTGAGGGAGTTCCGGAGTGGCAAAGGAGGACATAGCATTATACAATATAGAAGTGCATTTAACAGCGATATATGCTGGGAGTATATTGTGTTCTATGGGTGTGTTCTCAGGAATGATGGAGCCTGTTTGAATGTGTGGCCGCAGGGCATGAGCCAGTTCAGTATAATGATATTGTTCGGTTGTTGGGAGCTGGAATTTCAGCCACAGTGCCTCGAAAGAGCCAATTTCCCCACCTACCAGGACATCCCCGATCTTGGTGATACTGGCCTCCTCCCATTTGGACCATGGTCTGAGTTTTCGGTCAGGTTACTGTTGTGCCACAGGGGTTGGGCGGTGGTGATCTTATCTTTCCATCCTACAAAGGCGTATGCCCGTCTCCAGACTATAGTAACATGTGTTGCCATTGTTTGTGGAGGGGGCATGTGGAGGGGCTGATAGAGCAGATGTAATGGGTCGACGTCGTGCATGGTCGCGATTTCGGCCCTTATATGTGGCAACTCACGTGTAATAGATTGTTGACCACCGCTAGTTGGGAGGCCCAATAGTAAGCCCGGAGGCGGGGCACGCTGATGCTTCCCTCTCAGATTGATCTCTGAAGTGTGGCCAGTGCAATGCAGGGTTGACCCCCTCCACCCTCATATGAGGTCTCTTAGGAGACTGTCAAGGCGGTCAAATTCGGCATCTTGAATCTCAAGCGGGGGATTTTGTAATACGTAAAGAAACCTGGGTAGGGTGATCATCTTAAAAAGGGCGGCTCTACCCATAAGTGTCAGGGGGAGAAGTCTCCAGTGGTGGACATTGTCTCTAAAACGGTCCATGATTGGTTGGATGTTGTGTATTGTGTAGCGCGTTAGGTCTTCAGATACCCAAATCCCCAGATATCGAAAGCCATTTGGTTCCACTTTATATGGGCATTCCTGGGGATGGCCTGTTTACCGCCCATCACGGGAAAAAGGATAGATTTACTCCAGTTCTCAGCCCACTGAATTCACCATAGCGGACAAGCATCCGCATCACTATGGGGCAGGTTCGTATCGGGTCACCCAGATGGACCAAGAGGTCGTCAGCGTACAAGGACGCCCTGTCTTCATGTCCCTCCGGCCATCTGAATCCTGTCCATTCCTTGCTCTGACGGAGCCATAAAGCGAGTGTCTCTATCGCAAGAGCGAAGAGGAGGGGGGACATGGGAAATCTCTATTGTGTGCCTTTGCCAAGGGTGAAGGGCTCAGAGGACCACCCGTTCACCTTCACCTCTTCTTGTGGATCTGTGTAGAGGAGTTGTACCCATCCCAGGAAACTGTCTCCAAAACCCATTTTTTGCATCGTTTCCCAAAGGCTGTCCCAGCGAACCGAGTCGAACGTCTTCTCAAAGTCTATGGCCAGTAGTGAATTATAGGGAAGCTCTTGAGTCGACAAATTGGCGATGATGGGATGGGATTCTCTCCCGATCAACTTGTATGGTAGGATCCCTGTCATCAAAATGAACATTTACCCAAGCTTCTGTATGTGTTTCTTAATGTGCCTATAAAGGTACCCAAAAAATATTTTCGTGACCTCCGCTCCCTGGTGTTAAAATGTATCTGGGCCGGTAAGAAGGCTCGTGTATCTTGGGATAAGCTCATTGCGCCGGTTCGGGAGGGAGGTCTAGCATTACCAGATCTGGAACTAGACTATATGGTAGCACATGCTAGTTTTCTCCGGTATTGGTCTGGGAGGGCGGCGGAGCGTCGGCATGTGGAGATAGAGAGGTCAATTGCATAGCCAGCGTTGCTGCGGTCGGTCATTCTGACTGCTCCGAGCTGCTCGCAGATACCGCAGAATTTGGTGGAGCTGACATGCAGGGCCTGGTCTCTCCTGGAACGTGTGCCCGTAGGTAGCATCCTCTACTCGCCAGAGCTCCCAACTATATTTATCCCTGGCGTTCCCCTGACTAGCGAGGCACGGTATTTGGCGATGGTAAAGAGGTTGGGTGTTACTAAATTGGGGATTTATTCCCGAGTGGAAGGTTTATTTCAATTGAGCAACTGAGGGAGAAGGAGGCCCTCTCAGGATTAGATGTTTTTGTACTATAGGCTGTGGGTGTCGCTACAGCGGCTGTTCCCATCCTTTCCCGACCCACCCCCAGTGGCTGTGATGCTTAATAAAATGATAGGGTGAGGTATGGGGCAGTGTGTCCTCTCGGAATTATATGTGATGGCCCTGAGGAGCAGATCTGGTGCTGTCCTCCCGAGAATTGTGGGAGAAGACATTGGGTAGGGAAATATCGGCAGCTACATGGGATTATTATTGTGAAATGACCAGGAAGGGGGGCTGTGAATACAAATTTCAAGCTGATTCACTTTAAGTTTTTGCATCAATGCTACTACACCCCAGCTCAGTTGAAGGATTACGTCCCTCAAAGGTCGGGGACCTGTATTAGATGTGGGCGGGAGGCGGCTGGATTTCTTCATGTGGCTTGGGAATGTGGGGAGCTGGAGCACTTCTGGGGGCAGGTGTTTGTGGTGATCGGTGACATTGTGGGGCAACAGCTCACACCGGATCCCGTAATGGCTCTATTGGGGTATACCAAGCAAATACCTAGAAAGACCAGGAAGTTGATAGGCCTCCTTCTGTTCCTGCCTAAACGCCGAGTGGCCATGGGGTGGGGTAGGAAACGAAGCCCGACAATCGCCCAATGGACTGAAGACATTTTATATTGTAATGATATGGAGACTAGATGGGGCGCAATGAAGGGGACGGGCTGGGGAGACAGGCAGATGTGGGACGCATATACGCTATATCTCCTCAAACAGCTAAGTGGAGGGGGTTCCGGACCCCAATCGCCGCAGGAATGTCTGCCTCAGCCTGTCTAGTAGGGAGGCGCTCGCCTTTTGACCAGTGTTCCACTCACGGACCAAGGTAAACAGGGCTGTGGGACAACACTGGCGTCTGGATTTGGGACTAAGCGGATACTATGAAGTGGCTTGATTTTCCTGAGACTGTTAATTGTGGGTCGTTGGGCTTGCCACCCATATCGCTTCAGACTCATACGGATGGCTGCTATAGTATACCTATCAACATTTATTTCTTTCCTCCTTTTTTCTCTTTTCCGGAAAGTCCTGTCGTGAAATGACTCCATAGCTTCATGAATGTACCGGGGGGGGGGGGGGTTAGGGGTATCTGTTGGTTGTTTGTATTGTTAAGTAAAATGCCAATAAGAAAGGTTTTTTTAAAAAAAAAAGTATACCAGACTTTTCAGAAGCATTTGACACTGTAGACCATGACCTCTTACTGATTAGGCTGCTTAGGCTGTCTTCAGCAAAGCAGCCAGCAGGTTCTATTCATTTCAGAAGTATCATACCCAACAAGCTAAAGTTGGTGGATGTCTCTGTGATCCTCTTCCTGTCCATTGCAGTGCACCCCAGGTTTCTTCCTTATCGCCGCTGCTTTTTAATATCTACTTTTATCCTCTTGATGTCCCTCTTCTTTAATTTTGGTCTTCACTTATGATATATGAGATATATGATGGGTTATTTATAACGCGCTTAATACCCAGAGGTTTCTAAGCGCGGACCCAGGGATCGAACCTGTGTTGCTTCGTGTCATCTTGTTTCCAAGTCGAGCACGCTGCCACTGAGCTATCCTCCTGGGACATTAGTGTCAGTAATGCCATGGATTCCTTACATAGCATTTTTCATTTTATGAATGAAGTTAAACAGTGGTTGGTCCTTAATAGATTACAGATTAATACTTCAAAAACAGATATTATACTATTCGGATCTAAGCATGTACTTAGCGATCAATCTACCACCTCTGCCTTTGCTATTTGGACTTCCAACCTGTTTCACTCTCAAGGCTGAGACCCTCTGCTGCTATTGACATTAAGTGGATAGTGAGGCCCAGGTAAGGCAAATAGTTAAGTCTGTTTTCTACAGACTTTTCCTTTTTGTTTTGTTTTGCCTTATATTACCGCAACCGATCGCCCAATTGAAGATGGGTGTACTAGCCAAATTTAAGTTAGACTATGCTAACATAATCTTAGTTGGTATTTCACAGTGGCAGTTGTCCTGTCTTCAGAATGCTGCAGTCCGATTGGCCTTCCGTTTACCTAAACACGCCTCGATTACTCATTTGCGTAGATCATTGCACTGGTGAAGCTGAGGATCGAGTAAAACAGTATTTGCTTAGTCTTTAAATGCTGCATGGTCTTGCACCACCTTGCTCTCAAAATTGACTTACGAGTATCGGCCATCACATACTCGCCATTCTGCTAGACAACATCTGCTGGTTGTCCCGAGAACCCACTATATTTATAGGGGAGATAGATGATTTAATGTCTTGTGCCCCCGGCTTTGAAACTCACTTTGATCAATCTAGGTTCAATTGATGCCCTTCTTCACTTAAGTACATCCCTCAAGACTCACCTCTTCATTTGATGTATACTACTGCTGCCTTTCTTTGTAATGCTCTTCTAAAGTCATATGTTCTTTATTAACATCTGGGCCCAGTCTTGCGCACTAAAATGGATTAGAATCACAAATGAAAACTTTACAAATTCCTTATGAGTGTAGCGCAAGCTCTCTAGGGGATGCTCTACAGATCTCTTGTATTCACCAGAGTATGTAGGCTTTCCCTCCTCTACCGTTTTTGTTGAGGGTCCTATGGAAGTTCAGAACAATTGCTCTCTCATTCGGATAGCCCTGAATTGACAACTCAGATGAAGTACTCGACCTCTTGCTATTGAAGCAAATGGGTCCCCTCATTCTACCAGTGTCCCCGGATCTTCCCAGCTAGCAGACGGGCCAGATTTTCTATTCCTCCCCAGCTTGAATGTTGAAAAGCTAGGTTCCTGTGACGTAGGGGTGTCCGAGTAAATCTATCAATAACTCGGGCAGACAGAAAATCATCAACAGGCAACAATATAAAAGCAAATGGGCAGGTTTCTGTTACTGGATGCTGGAGTGTCTTTGCGATCAGTGCTCGGCTTCTTTGGATGATCTTTCTTTTTTATCTGACCTAGCTGCATCGGGTGTTAATGTTCAATCTTGTAGATCATACTTATCTGCGATTGAAGCTGATATAGGATCACGGCTACTCCTATAATTAAGTGATATTTTGGGATCTGCGTGATTTTTCCGTCGCGGAAAAGTCAGCGACGGAAAAGTTTGCATGAGAAATGTGCGTACCACAAAAGGTTTGCACATTTCCCATGCGAACACGCATTTAAAACCCCAACATACCCACACCCCCAACATAACCAATCCCTACTTACCTTTTTTACATGCTGAGTCTCTGTGGCGCCAGTTCCTTTCCGTTATGGGGAACCTGTGCCGCATGGTCCTTTTTTATTTTTATTTTTTAAAAAAATGTTTTGGGTGTGCTGCGGGGGTGTCCCCCGCAACACCCTGCTCACTATACCACCCAGTATAGTGAGCGGGGTGTTGCAAGAGGCAGCCCCCGCAGTATTTTTTATTTTTTTTGTATACTTACCTACAATGCTACCACCAAAGGTTCGAACCTTTGGTGTCCGAACCTTTGGTGGTAGCATTTTTCGGAATTTTTTTTTTCAGTCCTATCGTACAATTACACATTTTGAGCGACTCATATACCTGCACCCTCCATTCACTGGTCCCCATCCATCCATCTTGAGACCTTAATGTGGTCCTAGCAGCTTTATCTCATAAACTGTTCAAGCCCATGGCTTTGGCAGATGTTAAACCTGTGTCATGGAAGAGTGCTTTTCTGGTAGCTCTGACTTTGGCAAGAAGCATCCGCGATATTCAAGGCATGTCCTCTACAGAACCTTTCACTGTATTCCACAAAGACAAAGTTGTCCTTAGGACTCATCCATCTTTCTTACACAAGATTGTTCCTTCATTTCTTATCAATCAAGTGTTTGTGCTACCTACTTTTTTCATTTCACCACAAACTGATGGTGACAGAACATTGCATTGTCTTGATGTTAGAAGAGCGCTCAAGTTCTATCTAGACCAGTGCAAAGAGTTCGGAAAATCAGACAGTCTTTCCGTTACTTTGGGGGTCAACAAGCAGCCTCTCAAGCTTACAAGGCCACTGCTGCAAGCTGGATCATATCTTGAGCTTCAAAACAAAACTGCACCGAAGAGTCTTCACAAGCATGCAGTTAGGGCTAAAGCCATGGTGGTTGCATATCAGAGAAACGTTTTCTGGGATGCATTCAGCAAAGCAGCCTCTTGATCTTTCCCACTGGCTTTTCGCAAGCATTACTGCATGGATACAGCCTCCGGGGTGGATGCCAAATTTGGACAGACTGTCTTACAAAACATTTTTGGGTAATTTCATATTCAGGCCTCCTGGATAGGTTAGTGCTACTAATCTCACCTAGGAATGGAGGAAAGTAAAGGGGACAAAGCAGTAAGATAGTTACTTATTGTAGTGACTTTTTTACTCCTAATACATAGCACCCTTTAGTAAAAACGCCAAGTCTGCAATCCCCCCATTAATAAGCCTATCGTTCAGTGACCCATGTGACAAATCCCAGGATGTTGTCACTGCTTCCATGGGGGAAGCCCCTTCCCATGAGGCCAGGGAGGAGAGGCGGCTACCCGATAGTCCTCATGGGGGTGGTAGTCAGCAGGTGGATCTCCTGATGAGGGAAACAAACACAGTATATCCTATCGACATCCTATTCATCACAGAAACATGGCTGGGAGACGACTACAAAATCACACTCCAAAGCTGCCTCCCCACCGACTTCAAATGCCTTCAGTTAAAGAGAAAAAATAAAAAAGGAGGCCGCCTCGCAATTGCATTCAAAGATCACCTGAAAGTAAAAAAGGTGAACCTCTAAACATCATGAACTGCGAATCCATGTTCATACACCTATCGGTGAATCCAAAAACAAACCTCAAATTCATACTGGTTTACAGACCACCGACATACGATGCAAACTTCGTCAACAACTTCATAGAAGCCGTTACCAACCTAGCCATCCAACACGAGCATCTGATAATCCTGGGGGACTTCAACATTTGGTTTGAAGAAAAACACGCCAACTCTCAAAACTCACTAATCGGGCAACTAAGTACCATGAAACTACAACAGTTGGTCAAAGGAGCAACACACTCGGCAGGACACACCCTTGACACAATCTTCACCAAGAATAAAGATATCACCACTGCACCACCGATACAAATACTTTGGAGCGACCATCTCATCATTCCATTTGTGATCACACTACCAAACAAAGTCAGCATCCACTCCCCCAAACTCCCAACCACCACAAAAAAGAAACTGTAACAACGTCAAAGCAAGCAACCTAATAGAACTGCAGATGACCAAACCTTCAACAGAAGAAGGCAGACTTAGACGGGAAAATATATCTACTCCACAAATGATTTGCTGATACAACTGAAAACATCTCCCCAGAAAAAACATGTACCCCCTCAAGAAAAAGAGCAATGTCAAAATAGTTCACCCCACTACTAAACACCATGAAAAAAGAACTTGAAGAAGCTGGAATTAGAATGGAGGAAAGAATACGACCAATATAAGAAAACCCAGTTCCAGAGACAAAACTGCTCCGATCGTATAAAAAGGAAATTCAAAAGGCATAGAAAAGGCATTATGATGACAGAATCACCAATGCCACCAACACACAAAAAGAAATGTTCAAAATCATAAATGAAATGAGAAACCCACCAGGCTGCGACAACACTCCAATACCCTCACATAAACTATTCAACAACTTGGCAGAACATTTCAAAAACAAAATCAACGACATCCGACAAATCATACAAAACAGACCAACCACAACCCTAACACTCAACCAACCGTACCTGACGAGGAGCCACAGCACAAACTCCAAATCTTCCCGGAAATATCGGTAGAGACATTTGTCAAGCTGGTAAAACACAGCAAGAAAGCAGGATCACCCATGGATCCCTGCCCCCCGGACATCTACAAATCAATCCTCGCACAAGGAACGCCATCAGAATATTACAGAAATCTCTTGAGACAGGGACTGTACCACGATCCTTCAAATCAGCATATATAAAGCCACTTCTAAAAAAAAAACACAAGTGGCGATGTGGAAGACCTCTCACACTACAGACCGATTTCAAACCTCCCCTACCTTGCAAAACTACTAGACACATGTAGAAAAACACCAGTTGCTAGACCAAGCACAAGTCGGCTTCGGACCTGCAAGAGGCACAGAATCGGCACTACTACCCATCTGGGTTAACCTAAAAACAAACAGACTCCAACACAACCTCAGCTCTGATTCTGCTCGACCTCTCGGCAGCTTTCGACACAGTAAGCCATGACACCCTAATCAAAATATTAGAAGATATAGGTATAATGGACATGGCATTACTCTGGATTAAATCATTCCTAGCAAACAGAACAGAAACTGTATGGATAAAACTCTTCAAATCTACTACACAAGTTAACGACTGGAGTACCACAAGGATCCTCACTATCACAACTATACTTCAACATCTACCAGACTCCGTTAATACGGATTTCCAAAAAATACATTACATGCTAGAACTACGCAGACGACACTCAAATCATCTACAAAAACCAAAGATACCCAAGCCAATCACTTAACCCTAGTAGAACGTCTAAAAGAAATCTGACTGGATGAACGGCAACAACTTAAAAATAAACCCAGGAAAGACAGAAATCATGATTATATCCAAAAATCAAGAGAACACCACCTACATTCCCTGGCCGAAGGAACGGGGAACCGCGCCCACACCATCTAAGGTAGTAAAAAACCTGGGAGTCCTAATGGACAACGTTCTAACCTTAGAACCACAAGTAAATGTGATAATCAAGAAATGCTTCTTCCTCCTTCACTCAGCAAGAAGAATCCTACCTTTCCTCTCCTTCACCCACAAAACGCTGACAATCGTCGCCCTCATCATGTCAAGAATCAACTACGCAAACACTCTACCTCGGGATGCCGGAACACCACCTGAAGAAATTACAACGCATCCAAAATGCAGCAGCCAGACACCTCCTCAAACTATCCAGAAGAGACCACATCACTCCAGCGCTAAATATACTACCTTGGCTCCCAATCAAACATCATATCGCGTTCAAAACAATGTGCATAACTCACAGGGCAATCAGCAGACAGGGAGCAGAATTCCTGCAAAAGAAAATAACAATCTACAAGCCAACCAGACTCCTCAGATCAAGTAACAAAATCCGCCTGGAACCGAAACCATAGGTCATGAAACAAACTAGGGGGCTCCTCTTTGTCCCACCTAGTGGCAAAAGCCTGGAACAACCTCCTGAAAGAAATAAGAAACACCAAAGACCACCTAAAATTTCGAAAACTTCTAAAAACCTGGCTTTTTAACACTTTGGAACCAAATTGAAACAACTAAAACAATCCACAGGAAACACAAAGAACAGATGGACAGAATATATGATGGCACAGACAACACCTAGGACTGATTAAGGGAAACTCCTACAAGAACAAGAGAGCATGCCTAACGCTACCAACAACCTTACCCACTCAGAAAGGGCGCAAGTTATGGGCGTAGTTTGCAAGTAAATCGATCCGAAAGGACTAGGTTGCAGCAATGACAAACTGGGATAAAATGCAAAGATGGAAACACAAAGAGTAGCTGACTTAGCTTAATGACAGAGAGATGAGACAGCCTAATCATGCTGAAACGTAATCACTGAAGGGAAAACAACCTTCTCTAAATCACGAAGGAGACCGAATAGGCGGGTGCATTTCTCCTAACAACAAGGCTACTAACCAACCCCAAAAACCTCACCACTCTTCACACACTTCTCACACTCTAACCAAACACAACCACACCTCTTGAAACCGCAGCAACCCGCACGCACTTCACCACCGCGCAATAACAAACAAACCACACAGACCCCACACAACAGCACACGACAGACTCAGAACCGAAGACCACACCAATATGCTCGCCGAACGGTGTTAACCGAACCGAAGCTGCCAACAGTACTTCACAGTTCCCTTGCTCTTCTCCAAACTTTGTCCTACTAACACGCCTAATCTTCCCCCTTTTGTTTCAGATCCACCAGAGCGCCAGGGGATCACTTCGGTGGTGATAGTGCATGGTACAAATATCCTTCAACATTAACATATAGCTCCCCTACACCCCAACCTCCTTCACCCTTTTATCCTGCAGAGGACACAATAACCCCACACACTTCCATGTATGTCTGCAGAACAGACAATGTCACTTACCTAAGAAACACTGAGATGAGGTAAAACATTGAGTACTGGGACGACTGTAATACTGAAATGAGGAAGAAGTGCAGTATAATGTGGAATACTCCACCGAAACAGTACAAACGCACTAGTCCATTTGTGTCCAGCAAATCTGAATGGAACATAAAAATTTAAGGCCTTGACAAAATAACCCTATACTGACAAGTAGTAACTCAACTGAAGCATCTGTGGATAATGGCAAAGATGGAGAAGCACAATACTTCTTCTTACCTAACCTATCTACAGTATCCTCAGAAGTAGTTAGGTGAGAGCCAAGAGAAGGGATACATTATGTTGGCACTCAAAGAAGCCAGACCAAGAGAAGAGATTCATTTTCTCGATCCCAAGGACTTGACTTGGAACTTTGTTTTCTTTAAGAACTTTGTATCCTTTGGAACTTTGGTTTGCATACTTTGGAACATTCTTTTGTTACATCATTTGGATCCTTAATTCACAAGAGAAATGGTCAGAAATTTGGTATCACAACTTTGGACAACATGAATGAAACATTTAACCCTTAAGGACGAGTACTATGGCTACCGGTATGTTGGTGTGACAATCCCAAACCTCGAAGTTGAGGGGAATTTTGTGGTTGGTTTCTACATATCTGTGGACTCATGGTTTTACCATTCTTTTCCCACTTAGATCTTCTGGGTAGACTAAGTCAGAGTGTACAGCTGTCAGTTTGCTCCCTGAATTGATCAGGGCTTGAACCCAAGTCTCTTGGCTTTGGAATGGCTGGGGTGTGCAGTAACAAACCTAACCTCAGTCTCTTCCAAGCTCTCTCCTTTTCTCTCTTCTTCCTCTTCTTCCCACTCTCCGGTCCCTATTCACCCTATTTCCATGGGTTCCTCTATCTGTTTTCCTTTGTACAGAGGTGGGCAAAATGTCCCTTTATTCCACAGGAAAAGCATGTTGGTAAGGTAGGAGCTAAGGATTGCGTTTGTCCTACTTCCTCTCCCAGGGTTGTTTTTGTAGGGAGAGACAGCGGTCTCTGAGCAGCCTCAACTTCTAGATGAGATTTATTAGGATTGGATTTCTCGAATGTTCTAGGTTTTTCCAGTACTAGGACTTTTTGAGGTGGTTTAAAGTCTCCTCAGGGTTCGCCTTGTTTGACAATTTCCTCACTTCATTCTCAGGGGAAACCCTCCCCCATATGGCCAGGGGATGGCAGCCCCTGCCTGATCCTGACCCTGGGGGTAGGTACATTTTGGGAGAATGACAGAGCATTGTCAGAGGAAAACACGTACCCCCCTTTTCTCTTCTACCCCCCCCCTCCCTTTTCCCTTCAGGGATGTTTCCTCAATCCCCCATGCCTTAGTGTCATATTGTTACTCATTCCCCATTCCTATCAGATCTATTGTGATGAATCCCCAGACTCCTCCCATTAGGGAGAATATATTGACAGCTAGATTGAGGAAGAGGCAGGGAATAGTGAGGATCACTTCCCAGGAGGCTCAAAACCCACATCCCTCAAGTCATTCAGAAAGCAACTCCATAATGACTGACACGAGAAAGAACAACTGAGTAAAGAGGATCATAAAGACCGGGTGACCAACGCAACTGTCAAGTTGTTGGCAAATGAGTAAGCAAACCAGGAAGTTCAAATACGGCCTATAGCGGATTATGGAAAGGAGACTGGCGAGCTGCAGACGCCGAATTGCCTCAGAACCCGTAATACCGCTGAGCACCACGTTGAAGACAAGCACGCCGTGGCAGGTGACCTGAAGGTGAATCCGACACAGGAACTGAGAAATCAGGGTAAGGGTACAGGCGGTCGCTGCTGAAAGAGAGCAGTGGGAACCGCGCACAATCAAACCTGACACATCGAGAGTGTAGTGCTTGACGGGACGTATGCAAAGTCAGTACGCCGAATCAGGGGAGAGCAAAGAAATGCTAGAGATGACCAGTAAGCCCTGTCAAGGAAAAAGGGTTACTGGGTCATCAGCAAACATATTGCGTTCTGCAGAAGCAATGGAAACAATCGGTCAACATAAAAGGAAGAAGTGGGTTACCGGATGGCCAAATGAAGTAAATCATTTTTGAGAACACGGCGCATGGGAAACAGCACCGTTACGAAAGAAGTGAGAGTATTAGCAAAGCAAGTTATCCATGGGGTATTAAACCCCAAGCTGAAAGAAAGAGTGAATCGTATAGTTGAGTCCTGGCAAACAAGTATACCAGGTGAAGTTAATTATCTGTATAACAAAATGTTTGTGTAACCAAGACCTGGCAGGAGCGTATACCAGGTGAAGAATGATGTTTATAAATTAAAGTCCTGGTAGGAATGTGCACCAGGTGAAGTGAAGGTTAGGCATTTGAGTGACAAGGCCTGGCGGGAGAGTATCCCAGGGGAAGACCAAAAATACCTATTGTAAAGAACTTCAAGGAAGGCCATGCCCTTGAATTAATGAACTATTGTGAAACTGTACAGAGAGAAGGAGAGTCCTTACCCTTGAGATTTGCAATGTGTAAAAGTGGAAGAGAAAGCTTGGGGAAGGGAGCAGGGTCCCCAAGAGAAGTACATTTACAGGGGGAGAGTAATCCTCTCAGAACGTGAGCATTCTTTTGAGTTGGTGAAACTTGATGCAAGGAATCTGGGGAAGGATGCTGATCCCTGGAACTGTGTACTTTGTTCATTAAAAACCTTTTTGGTGGATTGGAACTTTGGTGTTGAACCTGAACATCTGAGCACTTGGGAGTCAATTCCCTTACACCATGGAGTTTATTTAGAGTGTGAGGGCCAAAATAGGATTACTGACACAGAACAGACCTTTTGTTTGGACATCTTGACAGTGGACAGATTCATTAGTTTTGGTTGAGGTGAGGAAATTCCTCATAGATTCTGGATAGTGAGTTATTTTCCAACCCCCATTCATGTTAATAAACGTTTGTAACCACAAACATGTCTCCTCTATGTCCGCCCCTCATTCCGGTCTCCTAACATTTTACTGTCACTCAAGTATTTCAAGGGCTCTGAGTGGGTTTGGGCCGTTTGTATAGCCATTTCTAGGGAAGGTTGAGGCTGTTGGAGGATGGCTTTCGGGCGAGATGGCGGTAAAACCTGAATAAATTGTTCTAACGCAATTGCCTCGGGGAGATTCTTCTTCCCTAACCACTTACTTAGGATATTGTGAATTCTCCCAGCTAATTCTAGAGGACTTTCATTTTGAAGTAGTTGGGTATTTTGGAATTTTAACTGACAGCCTCAGTTTGTCCCAGCTGTTCTAACAGGGCTCTTTTTATTTCAGCGAAGTAGGTAGTTCCCAGAGAGCTTATGTTTTGATACAAGACCTGTAGGTTTCCCCTCAGTAGAGGGGCCACATAGAAGATCTTCACTATCTCGTCTCACTGAAACTGCTCGGCCAATCTTTCAAAGTTGGTAAAGAAAGCGGTCGGATCATCCCCCTTGTGATATGGTTAATCAATCTAGGCTTCAATGACAAGCAGGTCCCTAAAGCAGAAGCTCTGCATACTGCACTCAAAGATATTAGCTTAACACAGCTGGTGAATGTTCCCACCCAGATCAAAGGTCGAACCCTGGATTGGATACTCACGTTCAATACTAAAATATCGATCGAGTCGATTGTACCCCTTGACTGGACCGATCACTTTAGCATCAACTTTCCTTTACTAGGAGAAAAAACCATTAATGACTAAGGCTACGGATACTTACAAAACAAACACTCGTATGTTAACAGTTGAGAATCTAGCCCTTCTCATAACCAATGCGCTGTCTTCAAATCTGATTATTAGTAACAACCCCTGTCTTGGGGGGGCGCTAGAGGGCCCGACAAAGATGGCTGCGGGCCCGTGAAGCTCTCTGGCACCATATAAATCTGGTCCGATATCCGGAGGTCTCCGTGCTGCAATTCGATCTTGCGCTGTGTGTGCTGCTGTCTGCTGGTGCCGGGCCCTTGTGGACTCGTTTTCTGGGCCGTTTTGGTGCTGTATTCTCGCTGGCCTGGTGTGCTGGAGTTGTTGCCGGGGGCCGAGCTGGAGAGGCGCGGACTGCCGGGATCCTTGCGCTGGCTGACAGCGCCGCCCGGGATGGTGAGAAGACCCGCATCACCCTTGGACGCCTGTAACTGCCCACCCGCAGCGACGAGGAGGATCGAGGCTGGGGAGGTGTGGGGGTTGTGCAGCCTCGGCGCGGGCCTGCCTGGTCAGACGGGCTGACAGAGGAGGCGGCTGTCACCCTGGCGGAGGCGGGGTGTGGGCTGGGGGATCTGTGTGGGTGCCGCTGTTGTTGTCTGGGGGGGCTCTCCTCTCCTGGGCAGACTTGCGGCTCCCGGCGGGCCGTGTACGCAGGCTGCTGCGGTA
The DNA here is from genome assembly GCF_040938575.1 of Ambystoma mexicanum. Lineage (NCBI taxonomy): Eukaryota > Metazoa > Chordata > Amphibia > Caudata > Ambystomatidae > Ambystoma > Ambystoma mexicanum. The sequence goes on along the minus strand of NC_090932.1, from coordinate 1,266,457,770 downwards.
GGGGCGCTGTGGTGGACGGGTGGGAGCCGGAGTCCCCGCCTGCCTGGCTTCTCTGCTTGGCTGCCTGTTTTCGGCCTGGCTGGCAGCACTGCCCGGGGCGACAAGAAGACCTGCATCGGCCCCGGGCGCCTGTAGCTGGACATCTGCAGCAACGAAAAGCGAGCTGCTCGGTTGAGCCGCCACTGCTCGGGACGGTGCTATGCTTAATACCCGGAGGATCGGGAGCCATGGAGGTGGGGGCATAACCAGCAAGTGACAAACCCAAGTTACCCACTCTCCCAAAAGGGGTAGAGCGGGTGAGGGAAAAAAATTAATAAATAAAGCCTCTGTCTGGGGATGTGTGGGAGCGGCGGTGCTGTGCTGCGAGGAGTGTGCCCGGGGGCGGAATCCCCCTCCCTGCAGCTGGTTGCTGTGGGGGTGGGTGTCCTGCATCCATGGAAGTGCGCCGAGAAGCGGACTAAGGCTCTGCCCTGCGCTGTGCCTCCTGAGTCACTTGGCCCTGCAACAGAGTCCATAGGTGTGTGGCTGGTGAGGGGAGGACTCTGAAGAGAAGGCTATTGTGAGGGCACACGCTGGTGAGGAGAGAACAGCCGCCCAACGGGGTGTGCGGCGAGGGCAGGCGTTGCGCGGGGGATGGTGATGCTGCGCCTGATCTAGGGAGGCCCTCGGCTGGGACCAGTGATCCTAGGTCGAACCCCTGCCGCGAAGGCCATCAACCAACCTTTGTGGGGACTGCACGCAGGTTGGACCAGTCTCCTGGGTGGACGCCTGGAGCTCTGTGTTGAGTGTGGACTCTACCTTGGGAAAGGCCCCAGGGTATCTGGGATCAAGGACTGTTGGCCCCTGGGGACATAAAGGAGTCTGGGTAAAAGCCCAGTGTGAATCGGGGGGGCCGCTTCTCCTCCCCTTTGCGGACATCATTAGCAGCGACAAGTGAGCCCGGACTGGGGGAGAGACCTGACAACCTTGGTCGCTACGCATTGTTGTCTGTTCTGGTGACCTGTCCGCTCCACGCGCCATGTCCAAATCAAATAAGGGAGGCAAGCAGCAGTCGAAGCTGCATTTTGAGATGGCCACTCCGGCCGCGAGCAGTGGAACTGTAGACAGCGTGGTGGTGGCTGGGCTGGATATTAAAGCTATGTTTTCGCAGTTGCAGTCCAGTATACAATCCTTAGACGGCAAACTTGACACGATGACCTGTAAGGTGGACCACATGCAGGTCCGTCTGGATCGGCATGGGGAGAGGTTGGATGAAGCGGAAGGGCGCATATCTGGAGTGGAGGATGTGGCATCTTCAGTCTCAGGAGAAATGGCTGCGGTCAGAAAGGCTTTTCGGGAACTCAAGGAGAAACGGGATGATCTCGAATCGAGATCTCGCAGGAATAACATTAGGATTGTGGGTTTGTCCGAGTCGGCAGGCCAGGGGAGTATGGAGTCTCTGGTAGAGGATATCCTGCGAGAATCATTGGGGCCTGAGGGCTTCTCTCCGCTGTGCATCGTGGAAAGGGCGCATAGGATCCCGAGTGGGAGGCGACCGGTCCCGGGCGCCTCCTCGCGTCCGCTGATTGCTCGGTTGTTGAAGTATCGGGACAGAGACACGGCACTCCGCAAGGCTAGAGAGAAAGGAACGCTATCCTATAAGGGTGATGTGATCAAGATCTTCCCGGACTTCGGATAAGGTGCAGGCAGCCAGGAAGATATTCCTGGATGTAAAGAGGAGGCTGCGGGCCAAGGACATAAAGTATGCTATGCTGTATCCAGCTAAGCTGCGGGGTGTGCATGGGGGAAAGGTTTTGTTTTTCCAGACCCCGGAGGAAGCCGCCTCCTTTCTCGACATGTTACCAAATTCCCCCAGATCAGGCGGCAATAACAAATAAGACTGTTTCTATGAGGATGTAATTCTGGCAGCGTGAGAATGTTGTTCTTTTGGCGTTTACCATTTTTAGGAGACTACGCTTCCGCACTGGTGCACGAGAGAGTCGGGCTCTTAGTTGCCCCTAGTGCGAAAGCTGTTTGAGTACATGTTTGGGATGTCAATGTTGCTGGAAGGTTGGGGTATCCAGCAGGGAAGGTTGGGAGTGGGTGTGGAGACTCAGCAGGGGGGTGGGATAGTGCGCGGGGGATTGTCACTGACAAGTTGGGGGGGTTGTTGTTGGTGGGGGGTGGTGGGAGGTTGGCGGGGTCATGGTTCACTGTTAAATTGGGGTTGCTGGTGGGTGGGGCGGGTGGGCTTGGCACACTTGACTTAGGACCCTTCGGGGTCGCTCTGTTGCTTAGACCTGGGAAGGTGAACCGAATTGTGGACTGTATAATTCCCAGCCATATGCATGGCGTCCCTTAAATTCTGTACGTGGAATGTCCGGGGATTGAAGGGCCCCATGAAACGCCGTAAAATATTGCTGTGTATGCAGAGGCATAAGTCAATATTTTGGAAGTGGAAAAAATCATCTCATCTCTGAAACCGTCCAATTGCCAGGGTGACCTGTGCCCGGCTCAGCTCATCAAAGATGCTGCCCGGGACCTCTCCCCTTTTATCACAAAACTGATCAATGCCTCCTTTACCACCGGATCTATCCCCACGAATCTAAAACAATCCTGGGTACTCCCGTTATTGAAAAAACCCACCCTCGACCCTGCCACACCCACAAACTATTGACCCATAACAACCGTTCCCTTTCTCCTAAAAATTCTAGACAAGGTTGCTTATGTACAAATACAGAAGCACCTGGAAGAACACAACCTCCTAGGATCTAGACCGTCTGGGTTCCGGCCCCAACATGGGACTGAAACCGCTCTCATTGACTTAAAAGCCCAGATCGATTCGCTCAGAGACCTTGGGCAAGCTGCCTTACTCCTTCTCCTTGACCTATCTGCAGCTTTCGATCTGGTCGATCATTCTGTCCTATGTTCACACCTCCACACTGCAGCTCACTTCTCAACGGAGGCCATCACGTGGATCACATCCTTCCTTAACGGCAGGACCATGAGGGTCTTCGCCCCCACGGCTGCAGCAGACCCCATACCCATCACCTGCGGTGTTCCTCAGGGCTCCTGTGTCTCCCCCACACTATACAACATATTTACCAAGCCCCTTTTCGATGATGGATCATCTCGGTATCA